>NC_049910.1:37052312-37379733 GCF_001411555.2 Juglans regia | reverse complement strand
CACAAGCACTGCAACCAAAAAACCCCAAGTAGGAAGTTGAATTTGGTCTCCATATACCTGGCAATTGAGAATGGAAAGCCCCACGGACAAAGCTATTATTGTGTTGAACCACCACTGAGGTATGGATTGATACTTCTTCATGAGTTCATTGTGAATGTCTTGGCATCTATTTTGGTTTTGCACTGCTTGCTTTATACTTACCCATGCATACCTGAAAGTCACACACGCAAGTACATGATATCATGAGCTCTCTCGTCCATCATCATTATGACTACAACATAATATTAATGTATATATATATATTGATTTTAAGAATTGGGCAATATTAAAATTATCCCACGTACGTACCTTCCGTAGAATAGAAAAAAGTGAGTGAGTGTGGCTGTTAATCCTGCAAATCCAAACCCCATGGTCATGGCGCTGAAGATACTGAAATAGATGTCGGAATAATTATGGTATGCCTGAGGATCAAGTACCATATCGTCGCCAAAGACACTAGCAGTCTTGTAGAACTTTCCATCGTAATCATAAATATTAAGACTGAAAAAGGGGAATCTCTTGGCATTGAATAAATTAGTCCAATATGCAATTGGAGCAATTATATACATCATGGCCACAAATCCCACCAGCTTATTAACTATAGCATATCTGGGATAGGCCATTGGGGATCCTATATAGCCAGTTATGGACATCCAGTCAAGGCTAAAAGAGCCAATTCCAAGACCATGAGAACCTGAACCAATTATCTGTGCTTTGACCGAGCCTTTCCATATCCAACACACAAATGAGACGGTAATGAGCGATACCATATAATAGTTGGACACAACAGAGTAGGCAAACATTGAGACAGAAACAATGAGTACAAACTGTAATTTGCTAATGCCTCCTTTAGGCCTTGATCCTTTTGTCTCATGCAGAGATCTACAAAACAAATATACAAAACAATTAATTATTAGCTAGCTTAATTGTTCAACCAATTTTGTGCATGGAAAAATGTGTATATTTATATAAATATATGTGAGTTTGAGAGGGTGCTAGCTAGCTACTGCCAGATGGCTGGCCTGCTAGTTAGCTAGCTAGCTAGGAGGAGTACTGAACGAGAACAAATAAAATAACCAAGTAATTAGGAAATAAGGAGAGTAATTAACCTGTAAAACGATACGTCCAGTAAGAGAAAAGGAAACCACATATAAGGAGATTCAACAAGGAACTTGAATAACATTCCAGCAAACCCGTATCCAATCATCTGTGTATGCGGTATAGAGGAAGAATTTTACTGAATGTACGTTCTACCATTGATGCTGATTCAATGCATGCATGCTTGAATTATGCAGTAAATTATACAAATGGGCGCTGATGATCAGTATATTTTGTTTTTACTTATAAGAGACATGTACGTATAGCGCAGGTGTCTGAGCTTGGTTATGGAGATCTAGTGGGCTAATCCAGTCGATCAATGAGTTCTTGAAACTATAAATGTTATGTCTGAAAAATAGAAGATGAATCTGTATGTTCGGCCTTCGTCATGAATGCATGCAATTTCATAAAACAATTCAATATCAAGTAAAGCAAATAAAGGTGTTTGATGATGAGTTAATGAAAATGCATGCCAATCAAATAATACGTGTGTGCGCGCGTGCATACTTGTTCAAATGCATGCATGATTCTACCACGTTAATTATTAATGTAGATCGATAGAAAGAACATCTCACTTGAGTTGTTTGGACCAGCAAAAACAATGGTATAAAACTTATTTTCTTGTGGAAGTAGGCTCTTGCAACGTCCATAACGATAATGGATTGAGAAGCTTCGAATCCAGTAGTGGCAAGTATGGTGACCAAAACATGCTCTTTTATGTTGAATGGTCCCGGATTCGTGGAGAACTTAAATTTGGTCCCAGGAATTCTCACTATCTTGTTTGGAATTTTGTTTGCCATTAGCTTTCCAATTAGAAGGATGAATATTTGGATTAGAGAGTTTGTCACATTGATGCCAACTTGTCGATAGAAAAAGATTTGAAACATAGCGGACATGAAAACATTTATGATAGGACCCAAAACCCATATTCGAAAAGTTAGCGCTGGCATAGTTGGATCATCGGTGGTGGGAATCGCATCCCTCACTTGCTCAATTGGAGAGTCGTTGATTTTACCTGACAGTACTGTCAAAATGCCATTTCAAAAGATTTCTGTCAAACTGTCATGTACATATAATACACACATATATATATATATATATATATATAGTAAGTACTTATACGTACGTACTGCCATTATGTTGGCACAACGAATTAAATGCTATATGTAATATGTATATACATGTTCCACGATTTCATGTAATCTCCTAATTCACCCTTGATCTCTAGTAATCTAAATACTCAATATAATACCGCCATTCATATATACTAGCTAGCAAGCTTGCACAACTTTTTTAATGCATTGAGAAATGTTTGTTTGGTTTATGAAATGAAATTACATGATCAATATTAATTTATAGGCTAGCTTTCTTAAAATTATAATTTTTTTCCCAGACCTCACTTTTTGAAATGATTTTGGCAACTCATGCACGTATGATCTATATATATATATATATGCCTAGGGCTGCTAGCTACAAAAGCAAAACAGGACGTAAAGCTGGGAAAGACAGACAGGATACCTGGCTTCTCATGATCGGGTTCCATTTTGGCTTGGTGTTTCTTTTGCTTTAATGGGAGCCCCGAGATATGAATTTGTCAATCCCTTTGCCTCGATCGGTCTTGCTCTAGAGCCAAAAATTGTCTCTCCTCCGTTTTATACGAAACTAATATACTGTGAAAGATCAAATTATCCAACGAAGTTGGAGATCATGAGGAGATGAGGCGGTATGCTGCGCACATGGGTAAATTAAGAAAGACTGAGGCTTAATTTGGGTACTTTTAGTTTGGCATTAATTTGCATGCATGCATCTTTGCAAGCTAGAGATGAGAGTGCGCCAGAATTTGTCGTTCGTTTCTTTCTCTAACAGGTATGTTTATGTCGCCTTGTTAATTTATGGGCAAAATCATGTAGTAAGTCTACCATGCATGCATATATAGAGACAGTTAAATTGTTTTGTTTTGTTTTTGTTTTTCTGCCAGATAGCCAGTAGTTCAGAAAACAGAAGTACAGCTAACAGTACATTCTTAGCGGCCTTGGGGGTGAGCTAGGAGATAGTTATATAAGAGCATTCACATCCGATTTCCTAAAGTTTTTTCTAAATTTTAGCTAAAAAGGACGCTCCCTATAATTTTATCCTAAATTTTACTCATTTTTAAAAAACCTTCTACATCTCATTTCCTATCCTTTCTCTATTCTATTAAAATAATATTTTTCTATTATTTCTTTATTACTTTTTTCTCTCACTTCCATTTTCAAACTTAACTACTTAATATTTTTTCTTATGTTTTGAACTATTATTATAGTGAATATTTTAAACAAAAATTTAAATTATTTTTTTACGGGTTTAATAATATTTTTAAAATTATTATTTTTATATTTTAGTAATTATTTAAATTATTTTTAAAAATATTATTTAAAAGTATAATAAATATGTGTATAAGAAAAAATGTAGTTGATTGAAAAAAGAATTTATTTTATTTATTCAAATAAAATACTAACAAAAAATGATTTAGGGGATGAATCGTGGTTTCCTATATTTAGGAAACCACTGTTCATCCCCTAAATCAAAATCGTAAAATAGGGAATGGGATGGGAGGGGTTTTTGAGATTTTTCCTAAATTTTTTCCTATAATTTAGAGATAATAGTGATTTGAGGAATGAGATGGGAATGCTCTAATTTAGGTGGTAGTGCGTATATTTTGGCCGTCTGAGAATAGTGAGAAGTTGGTTGCCTTCTACTGATCCGATCCATCTTGGTAGGCGTTTCTGTTTTGTTTGCTTCAACTACTTTAACAAGCAAATTAAAAACCAGCCTGATCTGGGTTGGTCTAGCTAGGCTGGATCGATCTCGACAGTGGCTGGCCTACAATTTCGTATTTAAATATTTTTGTTGCTTGCATAATATCATTTTATTTCTTATATGTAAGAACAGATAAATATGCAATATAATATATATATATATATATATATATATATATATACACTACAACAAATTTTAGTTTTAGGGATGAATTAAATTTCATCCTTAAAAGTAATTATTAGAGATGAAAATGTCGTCTCAAAATATGGATCATGACTTTATAAATCCGTTCGAACGGCTAAATATCCATTCGAACTAGATCTTTTGTGATGAATTAGATCGTCTCAAAAATTCAAAACTGTTCGAACGACAAAAAATCTGTTCGAATATAAATTAATATTATGTATGTTTGAATGGTGTATAATCTGTTCAAATAATAACCTTGGCAGGGAAGTAATTTATTTTGCTGGGAAAAGTTCAAAACCGTTCAAACTGCAATTTGTTTGTTCGAACGGGAGAGATTTGGTGGGAAAATCTAGCTGGAAGATTGCAAGACCATTCGAATGACATATATTTCGTTTGAATATGTTCGAAAATATTAAAGTAATAAATATTTTTTCCATTAATTTGTTATCATTTTCAAAATATAAAAAATGTGTATATATTATATATTATGATTTACTATAAATTAAAATATTTACGAACTCATAAATTAATTTTATGTAATTAATTTAAAAACACTTTAGTGATTTCTTTTGTGTTAAATATAATTTTTAGTTAAATAAATATTATCATCCATGCACCACATAATATAAATCAATAATTAATCCAGAAAATACAAAAAAGATATAATTCATAATTAGATCAAATTTACAAAATATCATATACTGTCCATACCAAAAACAAAAGAAACAAAAATAAAAGATTGAAATTACTATGATCTGAGCTCTCTGCACACATCATTGACTACAACTAATTGTCTCTTTACCTGTGTCAGTCAAGTACTGAGCATGTTTCAAAACCTCAAGTTTAGTGGCCCACGGCCAAGCTGCCAACCATGCTATGAGAAGCTTTGACGGGCCCATGCATGGAGTACCTCTTTCCCAATCTGTTATACATGTAACCATTTGACACGTATGGCTAAAACTAAAGTAAAAGGGAAGCTGTCAGCCTATCAAGACTGAAATATATGCCATCAAAGTAAAAACATATTTCATCCATATAGAACAAGAGGGACAACAAACAACTCAACATATATGCATATATCTGTAGAGGGACTGACATATATACGTATGTATATATATAATACATATATGCTTTCTCTCCCTCAATATGAACTGGTGTTACATCATTAATTACAGGTTACAGTTTTTACTTATAGAAAATATTTTAACTACAAAGTGATTATACAAAAATAAACCTATAAACTGATATAGTTTTATATGGTACGTCAGATTGTAAAATTACTTTTATTATAAATTAGATCTAACGATTTCTATGAAACTACATCATTTTGTGAGTTTATTTTGTATAATTTTTTTATGAATATAGTAGTTATCTTTACTAATATGTATCATATCTTATCACCTCCACAATTACACGTACCATCGTTATCTTATCTCCACTCCAGATTAATATCCTTCCCCCTAAACTCCGACCAAGAGAGCAAATGGAATATAAATGCAATCACATAATCAACCCTCCAACTATGGATTACATTTAGCTGCGTGATCTCAGGACATTGTTTCTAGCATCATTACAGGAGCATTGCCCGTGCTATTTATTTGCATAGCCTGTATAGCATATTTTATGTATTCTTTTCTTTTTTATGTATCAATTCCTTTTATAGCTCAAGTTCTGTAACTATATATTGCATTCGAATACTCAATGAAAGTGTGGTTGTTTATACACAATACTTGTTTCAATATTCTCTATATGGTATCAAGAGCCTCATAATCTCAAACGAGAATTTTTTTTCTTAGCTCCTATCATGACTTCATCCATGAGCAACTCTGGTCCCCCACCCATCTTCAACCCAAAAAATACAAATCCTCTCTCCCTTATTGCCATCAACACTACCTCTCAGCTACCTATCAAGCTCACAGCCACGAATTTTCCTTCATGGCGTGCGCATTTTACTTCCCTCTTAATTGGTCATGATCTTCGTGGTTTCGTGGACGGTTCTCTTCCTTGTCCACCACGAGCTACCGATAGTTCCTCTAGCACAAACACTCCCTCCATGTCCCCTGCATACCTTCACTGGTACCATCAAGACAAACTTCTCCTCAGTGCGATTTTCTCATCTGTATCTGAGAATGTCATGCCCCTTATAGCCATAGCTGACACCTCCCGAGAAGCACGGGACACCCTTGCTCGTCTGTTTACAAATCGCTCACGGACCAGGGTGATGCAGCTAAAGGAAACACTCACGTTGCTTCATGGTGGATCTCGCTCAGTCTCTGAATTCTTGCAGTCCATCAAAGCCACGGCTGATGAACTTGCTCTCATTAACACTCCCTTGACCAACGATGATTTTACCCTTTTATGTCCTTAATGGACTTGGCGCTGAGTTCCGTGACATTGTGGCTCCGATTCCTGCTCGAGAGACCTCTCTCATGTTTGAAGAACTTCATGATCTACTCCTTGGACATGAAGCCTATCTTAAACATCTGGAAGCCAACTCCTCAACACTGGTGGCCATCGCCAATATTTCCTACCGCAAAGGCAATTCTTCTCCCAAGAACAACAATCGCCGAAATTCAAAAAAACCTCAGCAGTGCAACAATCGTCCTACTCCAACGTGCCAATTCTGTGATCAACCTGGGCACACAGCCAAGAAATGTCACAAGTTGCACTCTCCTGATGCCGTTGTCAACTGCACAACCACAGCTGGTCAAGAGAAAAAGTGGCTCCTAGATTACGCTACCTCCCACAATATCACCACTGATCTTTCCAACCTCAACATTCACTCCGAATATGATGGACAATATGAGGTTATCATTGGCGATGGCACAGGTTTACCCGTTACTCATGTTGGCTCAATGTGTTTTTCTGCACCTAAACGTTATTTCATTCTTGATAACACCTTATGTATTCCCTCAATTAAAAAAAATCTAATCTCCATTCACAGCTTCACCAAAACTAATCATGTCTTTGTTGAATTTTTTTACTCTCATTTTCTTGTGAAGGATTTGATCACGGGGGCGTCGC
This sequence comes from Juglans regia, assembly GCF_001411555.2. Lineage (NCBI taxonomy): Eukaryota > Viridiplantae > Streptophyta > Magnoliopsida > Fagales > Juglandaceae > Juglans > Juglans regia. The sequence goes on along the minus strand of NC_049910.1, from coordinate 37,372,587 downwards.
TGCTTCGAGGTAATTGCGTTGAAGGTGTGTATCCACTCCCTACACTGGACTATTCGAATAAGCAAACCTTCTCGGCTCTTGTTGCTGGGACACGGGTCTCTCTCGATGCATGGCATAATCGCCTCGGACATCCTTCCCTCAAAGTCATGCAACATCTCCTTTGTCACCTATCTCTTCCCTTGTCTTCCAAGCAGCCCAGTCGTACTTGTGTCTCCTGCAACATCAATAAATCACACAAGCTTCCGTTTTCAACCACATCTGTCACAAGTCACCTTCCTCTTGAATACTTGTATGCTAATGTATGGGGTCTTGCCCCGATTGTTGACAAAATTGGTTTTAAATATTATGTACTATTTGTTGATCATTTCACTAAGTATTGCTGGCTCTTTCCTTTAAAAAATAAATCTGATGTTGCCCCCATCTTCTATCAGCTTGTTCCTCTCCTTGAACGCCAATTTAGTCACAAGATTAGAAACTTGTACACTAACAATGGCAGGGGATTTATTAAACTCAAAGCTTTTCTCAACTCTCAAGGCATTAGTCATCTAACTACTACCCCCCACACGCCGCAACAAAACAGCACTGCTAAACGACGTCATCGACATATTGTCGAGACTAGCTTAACTGTCCTCCACCGTACGAACATGCCCTTAACTTACTGGAATTTTGCATTCAAGACAGCTGTCTACCTAATCAACAGATTACCCTCCCCTGTCCTAAACATGCTAAGTCCTCTAGAAAAACTTTTCCATCGACCCCCCAATTATCTTAAACTTCGCACCTTTGGATGTTTCTGCTTTCCTTGGTTAAAACCATATAACACCCATAAAATGGAATCAAAATCCCTTCCATAAGTCTTCCTCGGCTACTCTAATTCTCAGAGTGCTTATTTATGCCTTCACGTGGACACTAATTGCACATATGTCTCTCGGCATGTCACCTTTGCTGAAGATATATTTCCTCTTCAGCAAATCGTTTCAACTCCAGTGCAAACCAACCAATCGTTCCTTGCCTCGAGAGTACCTCAATGCCCCCCGTTCCTCCAATACATGGTTCGGATGCATCACCTCCTCCTGCAGTGACCCCTACGCATCATGTGCCCTGTGTTCCTCCTTCTTCACTTGAGGTTAGTATCCCTGATACTTGCTCTACATACACTACTTTCTCATCACCAATTCTACTAGAAAGCCAACCTCTACCAGAGGATCAACCTCCATACGCACTCACCCAATGATCACACGCTCCATGATCAACATCTATCGATCAAAACAACTCTATCTGGTCACCAAACATCCTGTCACTCCATCAGTTGAGCCAACGTGTGTTTCTCAAGCTATCAAGGATTCAAATTGGCGACATGCAATGTCAAAGGAATTTACTACTCTGGTTCGACATGACACTTGGACTCTTGTCCCTCCTCATCCATCTCAAAATCTTGTTGGCAACAAGTGGATTTTTTGACTCAAGCGAAACCCAGATGGAAGCATTGCCAGGTACAAAGCCCGACTCATTGCAAAAGGCTTTCACCAACGTCCCGGCATTGACTATGGTAAAACTTTCAGTCCGGTAGTCAAGCCTACCATTGTTCGCCTTGTTCTATCACTAGCACTACGACAAAACTGGCCTCTATTTCAGCTTGACGTTAACAACACTTTCTTGCATGGGACACTTGATGAGGTAGTGTTTAAGCAACTAGCATGTTTCGTAGAGCCTTCTCATCCCTCCTTTGTGTGTAAACTTCAAAAGTATCTTTACGGCCTTAAACAAGCGGCACGTGCATGGTACACTGCTTTGCACCACAGCTTGCTTCAACTGGGATTCAAAAATTCAGCCTCAGATTGTTCTCTCTTCATCTACAATTCCGATGGCATTACCATGCATGTACTCGTCTACGTTGATGATTTTATCCTTACAGGTAATAATCAAACCTATCTTCATCAGTCCATCAGCTTGGGGTTGAATACTCCTTAAAAGAGCTGCAATCTCTTCACTACTTCTTGGGAATTGAGGTCATTCCTATGACTAAGGGTCACTTCCTTACTCAACAAAAATATGTTCGAGACCTGCTTGATCGCACACGCATGGATGGTGCCAAATATGTGAACACACCTCTATCTACCAGCGTCAAGCTTCATCTGGGTGATGGCTCTCCTCCAGTAGATTGCACTGAGTTTCGCTGCATCATCGGTGCCTTACAATACCTCTCTTTCACGAGGCCTGATATCAGTTTTCCTGTCAACAAATTGGCCTAATTCATGCATAATCCCAGCTCTATTCATTGGCAAGCTACAAGAGAATTTTACGGTACTTGAAGCACACTATCCAGCATGGCATCTTGCTTCAACGATCCTCTCCTATTCAGCTTCGTGCCTTCTCGGATGCAATTTGGGCCGGCAATCAAGATGACCGAACCTCCACCACTGCTTATCTTCTCTTCCTTGGTTCAAATTTAATATCATGGCGAACTAGGAAACAAAAGGCAGTAGCTCGATCTTCTACAGAAGCAGAATACCGAGCTCTAGCAGCTACCACCTCTGAAATTGCATGGGTCAAATCCCTTCTACTTGAACTCGGTATTCCTCTCTCAGCACCTCCACTACTGCTATGTGACAATGTAGGTGCCACTCACCTCAGTCTCAACCCAGTCATGCACTCATGCATGAAACATATTGCCATTGACCTTCACTTTGTTCGTGACTATGTTACCCGTGGAGCACTAAAGGTTGCTCACGTTCCAACTCAAGACCAACTGGCTGATCTACTCCCCAAGCCGCTCTCTCGTTCACGCTTTCAGCTCCTCTATTCCAAGATTGGTTTAACAGATGGCACACCATTCTTGCGGGGGCATATAAATGCAATCACATAATCAGCCCTCCAACTATGGGATTTCATTTAGTTGCGTGATCTCAAGATATTATTTCTAGCGTCATTACAGGAGCACTGCCTGTTCTATTTATTTGTATAGCCTATATAGCATATTTTCCATATTCTTTCCTTTTTTATGTATCAATTCCTTTTATAACTCAAGTTCTATAACTATATATCGCATTCGAATACTCAATGAAAGTGTGGTTGTTTATACACAATACTTGTTTCAATATTCTCTATATGGAATACCCTAACAATAACAATCCTTCTATCATATTATTCATTTAGCAATCCACACAACACCTACCTTGACCTTAAAATGGAAGCGCCACCACCACTGCCACCATCGCCTCACCCACCCTTCCCGATGACACTACCACCAATACCCACATGAGGAGATCCACCAGAGCCATAAACGTGCCCATGATGATGCCCCATTACCCCACCATACATCCCTCCATAAAATCCCCCAACCCCATTAAAGCCACCATTATCACTTGTCCCAAAGCTCACCACCCCACCGGTCCCTCCACCGCACGCGGCAACCCCATCACCACCATCCTTCTCACCTTGCCTCCCCACCGAGCTCTTCTCCCCCTCCATCTCCCTATACTTCTGCAGATAAATCTCAAGCGGCTCCACATACTCCTCAAACCCCAGAGTAGTCATCGCCCATAGCAAGTCATCTCCATTGATCGTCTTCCTCTTCTCTCTCTGGCACTTGACCGAGGCCTCCCTAATTATAAAGCTTATGAACTCTGAGACACATTCCTGCACTGTTTCCTTAGCGTCCTTTGAGATTTTGGCATTTGTGGGCAAGGCCTTCTTCATGATTCTGCTCATGTTAGCGATGGGGAGGAACCTGTCTTGCTCTCGAGATGAGAAGTCGTTGTTAGCGTTGTTGTTGTTGTGCCCCCCTGACTCGTTGTCCAAATCAGCCATCGGCTTTTCTACTTTTGCGTCTGGTTGATTTTCACATACTAGACCCTATTCAAAAACTTTGAGCTTGAAGCTTTTTCTGGGAGGGGAACTGCTATGGGTCTTGAATTCAGGACCCAAAATGTGTCCCGAATAGGGTTTTTTTTTTTAATCATCATAAATATTTTTTAAAAAAATAAAAAAATTATAACATCATTAAAAAATATTTTTTTAATCATTTGATAAAAAAAAAATTCATTCAGGACACATTTTGGATCTCGAATTTGAGACCCAAAATATTTCGGGATCCAAAGTATTTCCCTTGGAGTGATTCAATTCTACCAAATGAATCGAACTCACTAACTTCCATAGACCCAATTCTGATAGAATTGCTCGAAATAGGCCGTTCAACAACTTCAAGCTAGAAAGACATAGAGGTCTAAACTGTATAGAATTTTAAGCCGTGAAATTATACGGGTATGATCAAGATTTTCAAAAGACTCCTGCTATAAGTTTTCGGAAATAAAGATTCACAAAATTGACCTAATACAAAACTTTTCAGACACGCAATCTTCTACTTCTAATTGAGTTTTAGAAAAAACAGACTAGTTTCCAAATCTTTTTAGGTATGACCGGACATTGCATACTAAATTCCAAAACTTTTCCGCCGAAAGAACCAAGTAAAAAGTTTTCTGAGGTACAAATGACAAAGCAAGGAAAAAAAATGCCCAGTCATAAAAAAGAAAAAGGAACGGAGAACTTGTTAATTCACAGAATAGAAAATACAATCTGAGGAGGGAGGGATTTGGAGGAGATTGGGTGGAAAGGCGAAGGGCAGAATTGGGAATAGTGCCGAGCAAGGAGGAGCTCCGGGAATGGGGTGGAGTTGCAGAGATGGAGATGTTAAGGTGTTGGGGTCCGTTGGATCGTTGAGGTAATCATGGCATCGAGCACGACACGTGGGTATATCTAGACCGTTTATTTGTCGATAAGAATTGGGTACTAGGGTGGTTCGGAAGCGTTTGATTGTTATAAACTTATATGGGGTCTAGTGCGATCAGCTGTTGCGAATGTGACACGTGGGTCGTACAGTAAGTAGATACTGCCTGTTTTTTACTAGATGCAAATTTAGTACATAAATTTTCGAAAATTTGAAAAACAAAGAGGATTTACATGATCATGCTTAATTATATGTGGGGAATTAAATTTGTGAGGGTAGAAATAAGCTAATTGAGTAATGCTACATGTAGTCGTAAAGTGCATAAATATTGTAGAGTCATTTTGAAAAAGAGTGGAGTCTATTATTAAAAAAATAATTTTTTTTCATGTGAGTCTCGTATATATTTATTTTTTTTAAAGTGATTGCACGGTACTTGTGTACTCACAATTGTAACTATCATTTTTCTTATAATTAATTATGTTAGCATGTAAACTTTTTTGTGTAAGATTTGTGTGTAAACCGGTACCTCTTTTTTTTTTTTTTGAATGAAACATACTCATTTCATTAATAAATCGAAGTTACAAATGTGACTTATCAATACAAGAAGTTCCAATACATAAGAAATCCAGTCTATAAGCCAACTAATGCAACAGCTCTGGGGCTTCCCAACACACAAATACATTTGTGGCGGATATTGTCTTAACTTCTAATCCAACTCTCTCGTAACTGAGAAAGCGCTCTGTAAAAACAGAACTAAATGGCCCTCTCTATCCTCCCAAGGAAGAAGAGTACGGGACACTGCTATGGACATCAAATCCCATAGCCTATTCCTATTTTATTAAAAACTAAACTAACAAATAACTACAAATAACCACATTAACAACTACAAGACCACAAGCTCTGGTGAGACCCCAGACGTCACGCCCACCGCAAGCATCGTCATCTCGAGCCCTGGTGGAACGAGCACCCAACGTACATACGGACTACAACAGCCCGGCCGTATAACCACTAGCCGTAGCATCGCCCATCACTCTCGAAAGCCTTGTCCCGGATTACGTCCAATCTAAAGGCCCAAACCTCACTAGGGTCAACAAAAATAACACCAACACCAGAAACAAAACAATTACAAAATACTGAAACGGACAACAACAAAGTAACAAAATAAAAAACAGAACAAAAAATACAAAACGGGTGAACAGTACACAATGGTCGGCAATGTTTCGTGCAGAAACTGTTCACGCTGGGAGGAAAGCCGACGGTCAAACTTGGAAGACCCGGAATCAAAGGTTCCACAGCAACCGAGCGTGGTGTCGGGAGAGGGCTCTTCGGTGGCGCGTGAAGGCCACGCACCAACGCTGTCCAGAATTTCATCCCGCGCGTGCGGGCTACACGCCACTCCGATGGATGCCGGATTGGAGGCGCATGTAGAGATGTGATGGCTGGAAAGACTCGAACAGCGATCCTCCCTTATTCGGCCTAAAATCAAAAAACACAACAAAAAATACTATACAGAAATTAAATAGACATAGAAAAGGAAGAGGGCATTGGAGCCGAAGCTCCCACCCCCTTTCAACAGATCTAGTGTTTAGGGTTAGAGAGAAAGGGGGGTTTTGGTTTGGGTTTCGCAGAGAGAAAGGAGTGTCTGTGTAAACCGGTACCTAATACTACTTCTCTATGCACTAAGAATTATAATTATAACGATGAGCTTATTATTTTAGGGCATTTATCTTCTTCGTAATTAAATAATGACATTTGCAAAAAAAATAAAAAGGTGTTCGAGTTCAAGATACTTTCTTCTGCAGTATGTACTACGGTTTATTTTTTAGTTAAATCAACGAGGCTTGCTTAGAAAAAAAAAAAATACATAAATTGCATTCATATAAACTATTTTGGATTTGTATTAGTACATCTTTATTGAAATTATTGAATGAATTCACTTTCTAAATTAACGTACTTAATTATATATGATTTTAAATACTTAGTTTGGATTTAATATGTGTTTTATATATATATATATATATATATTTTTATAACATTGGCATATATACCTTAGACCTTAGTCAGTCTTCGACTCTTCTCATAATCTTCAAGATAAGAAGAAAAATACTGGCATGGTGCAGAAATTAAGAGTACTGGCCATGAGCGAGCTACTTAGGTGCTGATTAACGCTTCATGGGAATTAAATTAAGCTAGCAAAAGTTGTATTTTATTAGCTATGTACGTACTTTAGTTTCCATCATTAAAAATTGACATCATATTATTAAACTCGTAGGTAATTAATTATATATGCATCTAGTGAATTAATTAATTAGATTAATGGTATAAAAACAAGCTGCTGCTAGCTAGCTGGTTCTCGGCGCTCATGTCTCGTGAGCTGTCTTCTATGGAACCCACATGAGAACACGACTAGTGCTTCTGAAACATTATTAATGGAGGATCAGTTGGATGCATACCAAATGAACAAAAAGATCAAGGACCAGAGACAAAGTAAAAGGAGTTCATGCAAGTGGAAGATCAGAAAACAAAGGGCCATATATATATATATATATAGTACAAGTACTACTACTGCTACTACTACTACTGCCTTGGTCATAATCAAACGGGTATCCAAAGTTTGGGATCAGCAGAAGCTAATTCACAGTGCACAACAAGCTAGAAAGCAAATTAACGGAAGGTACACCTAGTGAAGTATGACATCCTACATTCATGATTCAACGAAATCCATGGAGGATCAAAAAAAAAAAAACTTAATTTGTGTAATATATAGTGAAGTCATTCATTTATATATAAACTGATCCAAAACGCAACTCAAGCTTCAATCTCAAACCTTGAACACTTGATGGAGCCCATGGATATGTCAATCTCAATCAAGTTGTCCTCCTCGTTCATCTCAGATAAGAGCTCCATCAAACAACGTGGCTGGAAAATGGATTCTTGAGAGAAATCTGGCACCTTCTCATGTTGCTTTTTATCCTTTGTCTTCATCACTTCGTTATGACCAACATACTGCCCACTTGGAAGGGCAATTTCAATCAGACTTTCCTCGTCAGAAATCGAACCATCTGAGCAATCTGGGCTTTGATCCAGCTTTTGATCTCGAAACGGCCATTCAACTTCTGATTCCTCACTAGTCGACAAGTAGTACTTATACTGCCATTCGCTCTCTGATAGCGAATTATAATTAGGTGATGTGACCAAGTGGTCATGAATCTCACTCTTACCTTCTTCGGATTTGTCCTCCTGTGTTTTAGTTTCACTTTCGGGCTGAGATTCTGAAACATCTTCCATCTGCGATGAACTTTCTTGTTCAGACCCTATATCCTGATCTTCTCGGTTCTCAGCTACCACTGGTTTGTGCTTTGAGAATGTGAAGTACATGGCAGACAAGATAAATACTGTAGATGAAAGCTGGAACAAGGATGAGAACCCTAGGCCCGAGAAACCAGCAGAAATCAGGAATATTAATGGAGCAAGAACGGCAAACCAAGGTAGTGGGTTTCTAAAGCAACATAAAGCAGAAGCCATTTGATCTTTAACTGTGTTTACCAGATTCATGAATTAGAAAAAGCCTAGCGGCCTACTAATCAGTTATCCCGAGAAAAGTAATTATGCAAGAAAAAGGAACTAACTTTCGCTTTTATCGAACAGGAAGAACAGCAGATGAGATCAACGGGAGATAAGAATGGTCGACGGAATTAAAAGATGCATGATACTTTTACTGAGACATAGGAATTAAGCTATGATATAGATCACGGGCGTGCAAAAGAAGAGACATTGAAGTGTTTCTTTTAAGGTTTGAAAAAGCAAAGTAGCTAAAGCTGATACCATAAAATTAGATGATGTATCTACTATTAGATCAGAAAAGCGAATACATGAGCAGGCAAGGATAACGTTCTTTTGTTCAAACAAAATGGCTATGGCAGTTTAAAGCTCCACTGCTTTTCTTGCTCAACTACTAGAAACGACAAATAGCTAAAAGGGAAAGGTTTCGTTCATGGGATTCAAACAGAATCTGCAGATGATATTAATAGGCAGATGAAAAGGGAATGAACAAGAAAAAAAACCATGACAGAACGAATCCAAGTGCACTGTTCTTAGAGATTTGAACAACAGATGTACCTGCACTGGCATGCACAAAAGGAGATAGCTAAGCAAACATTGTACTTCAATTCTTGTTTGTTTCTTTTAAAATTTGACATACACTGAAACCAAGTTACCGAGTTGTTTCTCCTATCACAGACTCACAGCTCCCCAGGCTCCATTGCTCCTAAAAAACTGGGTTTTTGTTTCCTAAATCCAATCGGGTGAGGTGATTTCCTCTGCGACTGATTCTCTTGAAGACCCCCAAAACCCCAGGTTTCCCACTACCGGTTCACAGTCTAAGGGCTTGGGAATGAGAGAAACCATGTGCACATACCTGCGCTCACCACATGGCACTTCCCCTGGGCCAATTTCTAGGCCACAAATTAAAATCATGATGGGACAAAGAAAATGAATACATCCGGAAGAGATGGATGAAAAAACTGTATGTATTACTTTTCTAGTACTCTGGTTACCCCTACTACAGAACCATACCAGTCTGCCAGAAGCTTCATCATCCAATTAAGAATCACTCTTTGCTTCTTTTACCGAAATAACATCCATTTATAGAAGCTTTCTTTTATTCAAAGGTCTCGTCAAATTGGACAAAAAAGACCCATTTTGTGCTGATCAAACGAACTTTCTTTAATTCAAACAATTATTTATAAATATATGTGCCATATTACCATATATGATCAATGGTAGCTCAGACGTACTCAGAAGACAGCTTTAATTAGAAATTCAGAAACGACTTATCTGCAATGACCTCAAGTACTGAAAAAAGGCAATCACCAATTAGCATTGTATTCGCGTTCTTATATAGATATATAGAAATGACTGAGAGTCTATCACTACCGTATTCTCAGTCATTTGAAGCAAGAAGTGGCAAGTACTTTATCCCACCTTTTGTTTTTTTTATATGAGTTTTTTCATTACTATCATCATCAGGTACTTCAGAAAGAGCTGAGTCCATGCAGGCGAAGAAACGAAAGAAGAATATTTAGACAGGTCGAACCAATTTAACCGCGGATAAAAGCCAAGCAAATGTTCAAATTACTAAATTTTTAAAATTACTCTATCTCATGATATAATTGCAATTATAACCCAACTATATTATATGATCAATTTTATGTTTTGCATGGCGTTATTTGCAAAGATCAGAAAAAAGTTAATTGTAAATAATATCTACTTACCCTCAACCTGCATATAATAGAATAATGGGAAAAACACCAATATGTTTTGCATGGCGTTATATATATATATATATATATATATATATATATATATATATATTCATCTGATATAAATAAGTTTATATATCTTGCTAATTAATTTCATGTAAATCGACAAGTGTACTACAGAATTAAGCTTCGTGTATATATAGTGATCAAGTATATATAATTTTCAGGATTTGGTAATCAAGCCAAAAAAGGAAACAAAATTGTTTACAGAAATTACATGATCATAAGATCACGTTGACACTGAGGCTATATATAATAATAACCCTTAATCCCGTCTCCGATACGGAGCTCTTAAAAGTTTTGGCGATGATCATTAATGCTTTTTGCTTTCAGGGTTGCAACACTAATGATGGCTTCAAGCATGCCTTTAACATAGTGGCCATCAGTGTGTCCCTAATTATATACCTACCAAAAGTGCTTGTCCCACCCATCCACCATTGCTAGCTAGCTGATGGAAATTAGCAACGCCTGAATTAGCCGGCTCAAATCGGTGCGTGCATGCATGGCTGGGTTTCTCATTTTCTATGACGGTCTCTTAAAAGCAGGTGGCACATGGCCATTGGCCAACTCTTCCAGTACCACAGCTTCTTCAAATGATGTGAGTGATCATGCATAGATTCTACATATTTTAGCTCAAGTACTACTACTAGTCAATCTTGGGATAATTCATCCCTAATGTAGCAAGATTATACACACACGCACCCCTTGATCAATTACAACCACTCCTCTCTATCTCTCTCATGTTTGTATCGGGACGTACACATACTAAGTGGTTTGGATGTTAAGGTAATATATATTAATCTAATTAATATATGAATAGTAATATTTTATGTATTTCATTTAAATATGTTTGAATATCAATAGATTAGAATATATATATGTTTAAATGTATAAAATAGACCGTTGAGATAGATTTAACTTCTTATAAAAGTTAATTGGTTTGAAAAAAGTTAAGGTGATCTTAACAATATCCAAACATAGCCTAACATTAAACATAGATCAATGTAGAAAGCTAGAGTAGAATGAAAGAATAAAAAGTGATCGATAACCTCACAGATTAAGTCCTTGTGCAAGCAGCCAATATATATAATAGTAATCCGAAATACAGACGACTAGCTACGTACTTGAATTGTAGAGATGAAAAAATAAACTTCATCTAATTATTACACTACAACAGAAAGGGTCTTTTGGGATGAAAATTTTCGTCCCAAAAGACCCCAATTTCGTCCCGTAAAAATTTTTGGGACGAAAAAAATTCGTCCCAAAGTCGTTCCAATATCACTGTGCCAAAAGGTATTTTGGGACGAAAATCACCATTTCGTCCCAAAAAATTTCTTTTGGGACGAAATTGAAGGAAACCGTTCGAACACATTCGAACGAAAAAAATTTTTCGTCACGGTTTAAATTCGTCCCAGAAAATAGTTCAAACGGGAAAATTTTTAAGTTCGAACAGTAGTAACCTGTTTGAACGATTTCGAAATATGTTCGAACACACATGAATTCGTTCGAACGTTATGAATTGTCTTTGTGTTCGAACGTTAAATGGTCAGGTCGAACGCGCTATATGGATTCGAACGGTATAGGATATGTTCGAACAGGACTGAAATTATTTACGTTCGAACGTTGTGTGATCGTTCGAACACGACGAACATGAATTTCGTTCGAACATATTGTCTACGTTCAAACGCTATTGTCGTTACATAGAGTTCGAACGTTTTACGTTCGTTCGAACGATATCTCTTTAATTTAAATCAATAATAGAAAACCAAATAGACATTCATACTATTTGCCACAATACATTAGAAACTGTTTAACACTCACAAAAGTGTGAAAATAAGCGCAAAGTAAATAAATAACAGTCGAGACAGGTATTGTTCGTACATAAATAGATAATCCCAAAATCCATCAGTTGTTTGGAGGCCTGTACTGTTGCATAAGCTGCTGCATTTGGAGTTGCATCTGTCTTCTGAACTCTTCTTGTTGTTCTTCATGTTGTTTGAGGCGCATCTCCATATCTGCTTGTTTTGCCAATTGAGCCTCTAACTCATGCTGTCTTGCAGTCAATTCTTCGATTCTGGAATTCGCATTCTCTAGCGCTATAGAAGTCATAGATGCATTCCCAGAAGAAGAGGAAGAGGGACCAGGCTTTACACAACGACCCAAACCCCTCAAATATCCTGAACGTTGACCCAGGACTTGTGTAAAAATCTCAATGTCACTTGTTGAGGAATTTTGATCTGACGCAGATTCAGCACGTAGGGCAACCATTTTATCCTAGCCATATATAAGATAAAGAATTAATATCGTCATAAATATTCTAATATATTTAATTCAAACAGGTTATAAAACTTACATAATTTTCACGGGCATCAGGATGAGTCCACTCTCCATTACGATCAGTGTGCGATGCAGCATATAATTTTGTCAGATCATAATTAGTATCTGAATCTTGCTACAATAAATGTGTTAAAGATATAAAGTCATTATGATGAGTCCAAATAATTAACTATATCCAATAAAAAAAATAGCAATACCAATTTCTGAGAAAGACGATGGAAAGATCTTGAGCCTGCATGATGATTAATCTTCAATTTTGATCTATTTGTTTTGTTTATAGAACTTCGCTCCTGCAAAGAAATTGAAAATATTATGAAGCGAAATGACAGATATGACAAGTAAAATAATTAAATTTCATTATACCTGATATGATGGATCCTCAAACATGTCACAAAGTTTTTCCCACTCAGAAGGTCGGACATCCTGGAAAGGATGTTGGCGTGCATCTTCCTTCTTCTCAAACTTATTATAATGCTCATGACACCTCGCCTTATATTTGCGGAATGCATTACCCATAAGCTCTTCCACAGTCTTACGCTCCTCTCTCCGACCAAAATTTAATTCGAAATCATCCTTAAAAAAATAGTCACAAACACATTATCATTTATAATATTCTAAATTTAAATAAAGTATAGGAATTTATTCTACTAAATCAATATTTTAAACATTACCAAACAACGCTTCTTGATAAGCTCTTTAACATCTTGGGGGACTTTCTTCCATGAAGTCATTGCCAAAGGTGCGTAAGTTCGTGTAAGAGCACCCACATGTGATGCAAGCCAAGCTGCTGGTTGTCCTTCGCCCCCAGTATGTTCGTCAGGAATGTTAACCTTGATCTTACCCACCTTCCGATATTTTTCCAACGTCACCCCTCTAGTGGTGCCTCGACCTTGATGAGATTGTACTGTAGATTCTATAAAATATAACATTGTAATCAATTGCATTTATATTTCTATTACAGGACCTTAATTAATAACTTTTATGAGTATTAAATTTTTACCTTGTTCTGTAGAATCAATCTCTAATGGTGAGTCTGAAGGAGAGCTAGGAACAGGTGGAGATGGGTTGCGAACTTCCTTCCTCTTTGGCGGCATAATTTTAAACTACTGATACATTCAATAAGTAAAATATTTGTCATCAAGTGGAATGTTAACACTTAATTGGTCAATCAGAATCTGTATCAGTTTCATTTGACAATTCGCTCTCATCATCTGTAGATACTTTAGATGATTCAACATTTTCCTCAACTGTCGCATCAACAATTTCAGCCTCAATATCTTCTCTATTTAATGGAATCATCTCATACTGGCTCAAATCCACAAACAAATTTATCGCGGGTTGACTCTCTTGGTATGCTTCTTGAGTAGAAGAGTCATCTTCTTCTTCATCTTGTCCTTCCACCTGAGGGATAACATCATATATATTTCTTGGAGAATATTTTTGAACTACTCGCCATTGATTTCCTAACTTCGGGTCATCTAAGTAGAATATTTGAGATGCTTGAGAAGCCAAAATAAAAGGATCATCTTCATACCATTTTTTTGATGTATTAACACTCAAAAAATATTCATCATCACGGACTCCAGTACGAGGATTGCTTAAATCCCACCAATCACACTTAAACAGATACACCGCAAGCTCTCCCAAATATTTCATTCCAATTATATCGACAATAACCCCATAGAAATCAATATTTTCTCCATCATGACTTCCTTCGACTAGGACACCACTATTTTGGGTTTTCCTATAACAATCTCAATATTTATTCCAGATTTTAATTTAAATATTAGTTTTACATGTTTATAATTAAGTATTTTAATTTAAAGATTTAGTAGTATTTTAATTTGAATATTAATTTTATTAATATATCTTGAAGTATTTAAGTATTATTAAATCTTAACTATTTCTATTTTAATTTAAAGATTTAGTAGTATTTTAATTTGAATATTAATTTTATTAATTTATCTTGAAGTATTTAAGTATTATTAAATCTTAACTATTTCTATTTTAATTTAAAGATTTAGTAGTATTTTAATTTGAATATTAATTTTATTAATATATCTTGAAGTATTTAAGTATTATTAAATCTTAACTATTTCTATTTTAATTTAAAGATTTAGTAGTATTTTAATTTGAATATTAATTTTATTAATTTATCTTGAAGTATTTAAGTATTATTAAATCTTAACTATTTAAGTATTATTAAATCTACCAAAATTTATATTTTATTTTAAAATTTTAGTAGTGTTTTAATTTGAATAATAATTTTATTTATCTAGAATTAACAATATTAAATGGTAGTAGTACATATAATTTACACAACTATCCCAAACTATTTGTATTATGTATATGAAATGTCATTACCCGTTCGAACGATGATGCCCTATGTTCGAACAAAATTAATACGTTCGAACGGTAATCCTAATACGTTCGAACGTATTCGTTCCAGATTCCAGTCGTCTTCAACAACGCCGAAAACTCCATTAATTACAAACTCTAACAAACACAAACACCAATTTCAAAGCATACAACTTTCTAACATTGCAAAATATTAAGTTCAAATCATACATTTCTATTTTAAAAGAAATACCTAACAAATTGAAGATGAAAATGAAATAATCCGAGAATAATTTGAAAATAATCACAAACTATCCTACACATATTAATCCGAGAATAATGGAGTGAGATGAACAATTTTTTGAGCTTAAGAGCTAGTTTGAGAAAAAATACCTCTGATATGCGAAGGGTAATCTTCAGAGCACACGGAGCGACGACAGCGCGGAGAGAAAGGAAATTGTGAGGTTCTGTCGTGTTTTTGAAGAACATTTCATGTTCGAACGGTTATTTACTAACCGTTCGAATGTGAAAATATTAAGTGGGAGACAATTCCCTCCTAATTTTCACGTTCGAACGTATAAAAAGTATGTTCGAACGTTATTGAATTATTCCCGCTCGAAAATTTATCGTTCGAACGTTAATTTCTAACTGTTCAAACGGTATTACAAAGTTTTATTTTTTTTTTCATTATAATGTTGAATAAAAGAACAACATTAATATATGTAGACATATTAGATGATACTATATTTTAATTGGCGGGATATTTTCCCACCACTGCAATAATCCGTTCGAACTATAACAAATTACGTTCGAACGGTAATCCAGCTGTCTTTAATTGGCGGGATGTTTTCCCGCCATTTGCCTTGTCCGTTCGAATGTCTTATTTTACGTTCAAACGTTAACATATGTGTTCGAACTGTTTATGAGTACCGTTCGAACACATATCCTTTATGATTAAATATAACTTTTTTCATCATTAAATGAAAAGTACTATAACATCATATGTATTAGTTATATATACTATCATATATAATGTAATATATACTATCATATATATGGTAATCTATACTAATTATATAGTATATATAGTAATATATATTATCATATATATAGTGACCTATACTATCATATATATTATTAAGATCATATGTATTAGTAATATATACTCACATATATATAGCCCCAAATATACTAAGGTCACATAATAAAATTTAGAGAAATTTATAAGATGATAGTATATTATAAGTAATCTATACTCTATGTATATATGTTGTATAATATCATATATAACTTTAGTAGGTAAAGTATAATGGAATATGTAATATGACATATATTAGTTAAGTATAAACTCATACCATATAGTACTACATGCTATTATATAGTACTATATATATCTTAATATCTCATATATAACACTTTGATAGTAAAGTATTATGATATATTACTATTATACTATAAGAAAATATTTTATAAGATATTATGCTTTCAATTAAAGTATTCTACTATTATAATATATATTATAATATTACATAGTAGATTACAGTATATATAATCTACTATAATAGTATATATATTATAATAATTTATATGAATATAAATATAGTATACATTTAATATATTTTTTAATAATATTGTAAAACTTCCGTTCGAACGTGAAACAGTAACGGGCGAACGGTTTTATATTAACGTTCGAACGTTTAATATTAACGTTCGAACGGTTCTGCAGGTATAAGTTTATCGCGGGCTTCCTTCCTCTCACGCCGCCGTCTCCACCGTTTGAAAAAGCGAGAAAACGTTTGAACGCACGCTCTTCACCGCCGTCTGTCGTCGTGATCAACACATACGTACAACATTTGTCCTCCCAACTAAAGGTATGTACTTTCAAACTCATTTTACCGTTTATGTTATAATTTTATGGTTTTATTTGGTTTTTTTCTTTAAAATTATATTTTCTCATTAATAATTACCGTAGAACATCATAAATCTATCGTAGGATATTTAGAAATGAAGAGTACTTTGTTTTTGAGTCGAAGAAACCACGGAATCGAAACATTTTTGAGTATTTTCATGGCTGCTGAGTTGACTCAGCCATGGCCGAGTTAGATCTGTTTTACGTTCGAACGGTATTAACCAGTACGTTCGAACGGTAAACCTGTACGTTCGAACTTTATAGACACGTTCGAACGTTATTAATTTTCCGTTCGAACATATATTTAGACGTTCGAACGGTAATTATTAAGTTAAATCCATTAACATTTTATTAGCTTATTAAATTGTTTTCATCGTTTAATTGATTATATGTTCTATCAATTAATTTATTAAATTGCTATTAGTATATAATTTTGTAAATCTTTTAGTCGTAATTAGATTTTATCACTAATCTTGAATGTATATTTTATTGTTTTAATTGCAGGATCATAATAATGTCTTCTCGGGGCCGTAAACGTGGTAGATCAGGAGAATCTTCCATCCAAACAGTTCGAGAGCGGACCGTTTTACTTGAGCGACAGGTAAAACTGTCTGATTTTGTCGCTCTTATATGGGAGGGTCATTCCCTCCCATCAGTATTTAATGATCGTGGTTGGGCACCGATCTTAGATCAGCGAGAAGAAGGAATGGAGCTCATTTCCTTCATTGAGATCGTTACTGAGTTCTATAAAGAGCTCGGTGCTGCTAGCCCAGACGATGGAGGGGCATATAGGATCTCTGTCCGAGGAGCTCCTGTTATATTTTCAGCGGATGGACTCGCTGCATATTTGGGTATTCCTAGGCTTCTTGATGCCTATCCAAACCTCCCGCCTAGAGAGTCTGGTCCCTCAGGTGATGTAGCTCAGTCTCAGGACGAGGGACTAGATTACACAGATGAGATAGATACACTTGCTGATCACGAGGTCAGGGACTTGATTGTTGGTCCAGATGCTCCAGTGTATGATGGCTCCAAGAGTATTAGGCAGGCAGATTTATCTTCTTTCTTCAAGATTATGAATTTGATCATTGCCAACAATATTGACCCACGGCAGCACAAGACCGAGGTCGGCATGGATCGAGCGAGATTTATGATACGGGTCGCTCGTGGCATCCCGATCGACCTCGTTGGTTATATATTTGAGAGGATCCGATCAGAGGCACGGTTTATTACGACAGATATACTGCCGTTTGGGATCCTCATCACTCGATTTTTGCTACATGCCGGGGTTGTGCCCGAACCTGCCGAGCGTTCTCGATTTCCGATGGCACCGATCAACAGCACCACCCTATCACGGAGCACGGGACACTCTAGATTTCGTTTTCGTGGAGCTGTTCCAGATAGGGCTGAGATTCAGAGAGATGGGCAGCCAGGAGATACTGGAGTATCGGCCGGTGAGACATCTACACAGCCTGAGACATCACGCACATATATTCGCGAGGAGCTGGCTGACATATTGCGTGCTGAGATCGGTGTACACACATCAGCAGTGATTGATGCAGTGCATACTGCCATGTCTGAGTTGCGTACAGAGATTATGGCTACCGTCTCTGGGTTACGTACAGAGGTTGATGAGTTACGTACAGCGATTAATGCCAATAATGCAACTCAGGTCACAGTTAGTACTCGACTGACACAAGTAGAGACACAATTAGCTGCAGTCGAGGATGTGTGTAGAGACCTCGCATCATAGTTTTTATCTTTTATTTATATTTTCTTTTGTTGTAATTATGAACAATATATATGGCATTTTGATAATTTACTTTATTTGGTTGATTAATATGTATGTGATTGATAATATTTATTTACTAAATATCTTATTTAACGTAAAAGAAATCATTAAAATATTTTAAAATTAATTACATAAAATTAATTAATGAATTTGTATATATGATAGATATTTTTTATATTTTGAGTTTCGTACCGAGATTAATATTATACCTTCGAATGTATAAATGTGGTGCTTGAATATGTTCTAACTAAATATATTCCGTTCGAACGGTTTAGAAAGCTTCCTGCCAGGATTTGCCACCAAATATGTTCCGTTCGAACACAACAAATTATCGTTCGAACGTTTTTGAACTTTTCCCGCCATAATAAAGTAATTATCCGCCAAATTTTACTGTTCGAACGTATTTTTTCACGTTCGAACGGTAAAAATTTTTTGGGACGATTTAATTCGTCGCAGAAAAAACTGTTCGATCGGTTATTTTGACGTTCGAATGGTTTTCTAAATTCATCGATTTTTTAGGAAGAAATTTAAATTTCGTCCCAAAAAATGACTTTTAGGGACGAAAAAAATTTCGTCTCTAAATAATTTCGTCCCAAAATCTCAAATTTGTTGTAGTGTTAGTAAAATACCATCAAATACAAAAAAAAAGTATCCACCTCCTCAAGATAGATGAGATCTCCATTAATAAGCTGATCAGTGATATGTATGCATGGACGTTGGAATTATTTGGATTAATATCAATTTAAATCCTACAGAATACAGATCCCAGTACTAGTTTAGCCAAAGTTATATTCGATTCCCATATATGGATTAATTTGTTACCAAGCTACAATTTAATTTGTAATAGTTTCGATTTGGGTCATAACATGAGTTATGATCACATGAATAAGAAAGCAAAATAGCTTAATTATTGGCCTGTTTATATAATATATATGCTTGATTATAAATAAGAGAACTGATCATGACCAATTAATAATTACTAGCTAGCTAGCTGTTTTTAGCTGCGTTTGGATCATAAAATACTCTCAACTCATCTCAACTCATCATTACAATTTTTTCAAATCCCAACACAAAATATAATAAACAATTCAATTTTTTCAAATCTTAAAATAATAATAATATTAAAAAATAATATTCTAACAATATTTTATCATCTCAACTCAACTCACTTCAACATCCAAACTCACCCACTTCTCGACTAGTAACATGTACGTACAAATTACAACGAGGAAATGAAAAATTACAAAACCACCAGCTCATTCCTGGGAAAAATAATAAAAAAACACTACACACACATATATATTAATTATATCTGGCCATGATGATCTACAGCGGCCTCAAACGCACAGTCAACCCTATAAATCTTGTTGGATCATGATCTTATAGAAATATTTATTTTTCTCTATAAAAAATCTAATAGGAAAAGTGAGATAATTCCTTATAAATCCAGATAAGTTTGTTCTTAAGCTGTGTGAGACTTCTCAATACGCCCCCTCACGTGTGGGCCCGTATTTCCAGTACCATCATCTTAGATAGGTCGCAGGAGCGCCTCATCATCGATCATAGATTAACCTGCTCCAATACCATATAAAAATATCAATTTCTCTCCATAAAAAATTTTTTATAGAGAGAAATGAGTGTTTGATCTATAGATCTTGGGGTTTTAAATCAATACTCGGTTATACAATATGATCACACAACATGTTAAATTAAGAATTTTTTTTTTTTTTTTTGGTTCCTTGTAATTTATTATAACCTCGGTGCAAGATACCTCTAAAATTGAATGCACGGATCCGTATTGTTTTCTAATATTAATGTGCAAAACTCCTATATCAAGAAAAGTAAGTAAACATATATATTTATATTGCTTGAAGATCGAGGAAGAAAGCTCCCGATCGAGGAAACGAATAAATATCTAAATTATGAAAGGAACAAAAATGTAACGAAGATGAAGCCACTTGTCGGCCAATTGCAGGTGCTAGTTGCAGTATAAAGCGCGCGCGCAGTTCCAGGAGGAGGCCATAACTGGGATCAATATCATCTTTTGCGATCTACTATTCTTTTACTAAAAGACAAATTAACGATCGATCGAGCTTAATATAAATTATTCTTGAATTCTCATATTGGCATGGATCAGAGAACCTTTTAATTCCTTGAAAGAAGAACCCATGCTGCATGCAGATCATCAATATATATATATATATATATATATATATATATATAGAAACCCAACCAGTATTGGGGAGTGCTGTGAGTTGTAAGTTAAAGGAATGTTTGAATATGTCATGTATACATAGATTCAAGAGAAGATTGGGAGGGGACCATATCTAGGTTTTGATGAATGTTTCATTGTAATACTAGTACGTACTGAGATCATCAGTACGTACGTACGTAGATGAATAATTAATATATTATTGCTTTGAATGATCATGTAGAGCTAGCAAATTAATCAAGTTAGATGGTCGCGGTCGGTCCAATTAAACCGACTTCAAATAAAATTAATTAAATGCAGACTACCATTTCTAATTAACTAATATAACCACTGATCATGTATATAGGCAGCTGTATACGTACTACTACGTATCTGTTTTGTGCAAATACGTACGCGGTGTGTTAAATATAATTTGTTTATGTTAATTAATAAAGGAAAATGATTTTTTTTTTTTAAAAAAAAAAAGGAAAAAGCTGGCAATTAATTAAAGGAAGGAGCATTTAATTTATAACGATCAATGATCATCGTACTCATGTATATATACGCAAGCATGCATGCAATTTTTCTTTGAGCGGCCTCCAATTTCAGATATATATTACGCATGCAGCGTAATCAACCTGATCGATAATATATTATATATGGCGGAATATATATAATATATATATATTGCCAGATGGACGGAGCTCCGATATATCCTCAATGAAGTTTCAACTACTACTTTTTCCAATGTAAAAGTACTGATGCATGGGAAGTTGATGGATTATAATCTTCATGAATTTCAAGTACATGATCATCAGTACTACAACGCGTACGTTACGTACTTTGAGTTCAATCCGGGATTAGTAGTACTGGAGGTGGCAGATCAGTTTTTAGGGATTAGAGAGTACTACATCATGCATGGGTTCAGCTCTAACACACATTAATATGCAGAGATTGATGATCAAGATATACGTTGGAGATGGATTATTAAATTAGCTGTACGAGTTTAAAGTTAGGATATTTGTGGACGGCAGAGATAGCTACCTCTCTCTCTCTCTCTCTCTCTCTCTCTCTCTCTCTCTCTCTCATTCATCAAATGCATGCATATAAATTATATATAATTGCTAGCTTCAGATTTCATTGCCAATTAAATCTGGTGCTGGAGGTCTAAATAGTACTTCTTGATAAATTAGAAATTAAGAATGACTGCCTTTGCATTTGCATGGGGTATAAAGACACGCACTAGGAAAGGAGCAACGTGCAAACCTAGCTAGTTGGGTGACGTGATTTTTTTAGAAAAATAATATATTTTTTTTATAAAAATTGATCAATCAATAATTTAATGCATAGGAAAAAAAAAAGGTAAATTCCAGCAAATATTTTTGGATAATAATAGCTAAGCGGAGTATAATACTTACATGTTTGCATAGACTAGAAAACAAAAACATTAGTTTAAAATACACCATAGTTTAATACAAGTTTATCATGTTGATAGTTTTAGTAAACTTGTTTAGGACAAGTTTAATACAAGTCTAACAATTTAGAGGATATTGAAGTTTTTGTGCTGAATCAATCAGGGTCTACAACAAGTTGAATCATCCATTCTTTTTGTAAAAGTTGTGCTGCAACCATATTCTTTATATATGGTAAATGCTCCTGCATAATAAAAATTTAATAGCTTTGCAAGATTAATAAAAAGGTAAAGAATCTATATGTAGAAAAATTTAACAGATTTTTTTGTTTTTGTAATAAAAAACAAACCACCAAATCAGATCAATTAAATCAAAAAATAAAAAAGAGAATAAAACAATGACATGCAAACCAAAAATATGCACAAAAACCAAACCACAATTCAAAGTTCTTACAAAAAACAAACCACCAAATCATATCAATTAAACTATAAAAACATGCACAAAAATCAAACCACAGTCCAAAGTCCCTACAAAAAAAAAAAAAAAAAAAACAAATCAGATCAATTAAATCAAAAAATGAAAAAGAGAATAAAATAATGACATGCAAACCAAAAAAATAAAACCCATAAATTTTTTTACAATGACAAGTCAAGATAAGTATTATAATGTGTTTATTAAATTAAGATTTCATACCCCACGAAATGGAAAACCTTTCTTAATTCCCATGCATCTATATATATATATATATATATATATATATATATATATATATAAAAATATGCCAGCTATAGAGGCATTTCTCGCTTTCCAAGAACAACCACACAACCACCAGTCATGTACTCACAACAATGATCTCCAGTGCCCTCCACTACTGCTTGAGCAAGAGAGTTTCTAACAGCAAATCGCTCTCCAGCTTTCCCTCTAACAAAGATCTGACCACCAGTTGCCCCATACAAACAAGAAACACATTTCAGAAAAATCTACACTTTGTAAAACGAAAATCCAAAGAACACATACCGATATAATTTTCACTATAAAGAAAGAATAAAAAAAAAAAACACGAGCAAACAAAAAATTACTAAACAGAGGGAAAGGAGACAAAAGAGCGGCAAACCCATGGGCTGAGGAGTAGAGAGAAGAGATCTCTCCGTGGCAGTCTCGCGCTCACGATTTTGAAGGCCTTTGGAACTGTTTCTCTGATCCATATGAACCCTGCTTCTGCTGCTTCCATTTCCCTACCGATCGGTGATGGTCAAATAGACAGAGAGATGTGAAGAGCAACTGTGAACATGTGAACGAGAGACAGTCGTAGTTGGAAGAAAAGCAATGAGAGAGAAAGAAAGAAAGCGTTTCGGTAAGGGAAAAAAAGACAAAGAGAGTTAAAATCGAAGAATAATGGCAGAGAGAGCGTCTCGGGAAGGAAAAAAGTAAAAATAAAAATACTTGTAAAGATCAAAACTGGTAAAATACAAGAAAAAGGACGACGCAGATGCAGACAGAGAGAAGAGAGAAGAAAGAGCGTTTCGGTAAGGGAAAAAAAGACAAAGAGAGTTAAAATCGAAGAATAATGGCAGAGAGAGCGTCTCGGGAAGGAAAAAAGTAAAAATAAAAATACTTGTAAAGATCAAAACTGGTAAAATACAAGAAAACGGACGAAAAAACGGATGGATTAGAATTTACTGTTCATTCCTGTAGCAGCTCGATAGCCGCTTATATAATAAGAATAGAGATATATATATATATATATATATATATATACACACACGCTTAAAATAAAATAAATAGCTTATGATCTACTGATCACATCAACATTAATCAGCTAAGGCCTAGTTTGCTTTCAAAACTAAAATCCAAAATTTTCAAAATTTTGGAAACCCCTCATTTCATCATTATAACTTTTTCAAATTTTCACACAAAATAAAATAAATAATTTAATTTTTTTAAATCTCAAAACAAAAATAATATATAAAAATATATTATAATAATAATATTTTATTCAACTTTTTAACTTTAATCTCATCTCATCTCTGAAACACACTATTAGCACCAACTAGAAAGAAGAGAAACACAAAGATTAAAGAAAACTAAACTAAACAGATTTTGTTTAGAAACCAAACGGATCAACAAAGCAAATAAAAACATCCAAAAAACTAGCCCACAGCTCAAAGTGCCTGGAAAAAACACACCACCAAATAGGATCAATTAAAGACAAAATAAAAGGACAATAACAC
Source organism: Juglans regia (assembly GCF_001411555.2). Classification (NCBI taxonomy): domain Eukaryota; kingdom Viridiplantae; phylum Streptophyta; class Magnoliopsida; order Fagales; family Juglandaceae; genus Juglans; species Juglans regia. The sequence goes on along the minus strand of NC_049910.1, from coordinate 37,348,334 downwards.
AATGATATGGAAACCAAACAAAAAAAAAAAAAAGAAGGATGAGACTGAAAGAACAAACCTAATTTTAGAAGGAGGAGAGCTTCGGCCCCAAACTCCATGCAAAAAACAAACCACCCAATCAAATCAATTCAAGAAAAAATAAAAGACAATAACACACTCACATATAAACAAAACAAAAAAAAAAGGAAAAAAATAAAAACACAAAAACACAATCATATGGAAACCAAAAAAATGAAACTCATATATTTTTGTTCAGAAAATAAAAATGCAAAAAAAAAAAAAAGAGATGAGAATGAACGAACAAACCTGATTTCAGGAGGAGAGTTTTAGCTCAAAAGTTCATGCAAAAAATAAACCATCAAATCGGGTCAATTCAAGAAAGCAAAAAAAAATAAGAAGACAACAATACAAACCAAAAAATTGAAACCCATACATTTTTTCAAAAAATAAACATGAAAAAAATAAAAAATAAACATGCACAAAAAATCCTAATTTCGAAAGGAAGAGAGCTTCGGTGAGAGTGAGCCAACAAATGTAGAAAAAAACCTTGAAAAATAGAAGAGAAAACACTGTTACGACAAAAACAAAAAAGGGATCAAAAGGAAAAGACAAAAATACAAAGGAGATGAGTTTTGAGCAGAGAATGAGAATGAGAAGGGGAGGAGCTTTGGTGAGAGAGTGAGCCAAAAAATGTAGAAAATAAATTTAAAAAAGAGAAGAGAAAACACTGTTACGGCAAAAACAAAAAAGGGATCAGAAGGAAAAGATGAAAAGACAAAGGAGAGGACCATTGAGGAGAGAATGAGAAGGAGATGAGCTTTGGTGAATGAATGAAGGGGAAGAGTTTAGGAGAGAGCAGCTTCAGCGACAGGAATGAGAAGACGAAGGAAGAGAACCAGAAGCAAATAAAAAAAAAGGTTAATTACACTTTGCCCCTTCGAACGTTGGGAGCAGCTTGAAAAATCCTGATGGGAGCAGCTTGGGAAATCTTGGTTCGGCTGAGGCTGGGGGTGTCATTCGTGATGCCGATGATAAGATGTGTGCGTCTTTTTCAGTTTCCTTAGACCAAGGTTTTAATAATTTTGCTGATTTGAGAAGCTTACTGAAAGGTGTTAGGAGGTGCTGTTAGTTGGGTTTTTTTTTTTATTCAGATTGAGATAGATTCTCAAATTCTTGTTAATTGGATCAATAAGGGTGAGTGTAATATCTAGTATCTTGAAGATTATTGGAATGAGTTTCAAGTTTGCCTTGACTGCTTAGAATATATAGAATGAGTCATGTCTTTCGTGAATGTAATGTTATAGCTGATTTTCTTGTGAAACAGGGAACTGGGAGTCTTAGTATAGATTGGATTGAAGATAGAGTTCATTTAGCCGGCAAGTTAAGTGGTCTTCTTCGGATGGATAGAATTGATCTTCCTTATTTGCAGATATATTTGTGACGTACTTTCATTTGTAGTTATTTCCTTTGTTATCTTATTATATGCTTGTGATGTTTTTTTCCTGCAAGTTGTTGTTTAGGTTAATTTTCCTTGTCTTTATGTTGGGTATGTCATCTTGTAATTTTGGTTTGGTATCTAGGATTTTTTGTGGCCTGAGTTTTGGTCTTTCTTGAAAATTTGTAACACTCAGAATTCTGATTGTAACCACGGTTTTCTTCCATCATAAGTGAGAGCTATCAATAAAATTGGAATACTATCTTTTTTCTAAAATAAAAAAAGTAATATGTATATTTGTTTTCGTTTTTATTTTTATTTTTTATTTTTATAAAGAAAATAGAATGCTAATCATGGGCCAACTATTGAGTGTTGTAGGCTCACGTCCACATTGCGAGCCCAATTTACACCAGCAACAAGCCTGGCCAATCTTTTGTTGTGCTGCTTAAGGTTTGCTAACATGCATACTGGCTATCGGATAATAATTAGTTTCAATTCCCCTATCATAATTTTTATTTTTATTTTTTATTTTTTTATGTGTGATTATCGGGGACCTGAACCTTCATCAATGGTTCACACTTAGAAGCCATTATATACCATTTTTAACAATTTTTCAGTACAAAACTGAATACACATTGGCTACATATATATATATATATATAAACACACTAGGTCAAAACAACGTGCAATGCACGTTTATCTAGTTCGGTGAAATATTTATTTTTAAAAAATATTATATATTTCATAAAAAAGTTGATTTCAATCCATAAATTAAGGCATATGGGAACAAATGTGAAATTTAGCAAATATTTAGGGGCAGTGATAATTAAGTAGAGTATAATAATTACATGCTTGCATAGATTAGAAGATAAAAATATTAGTTTAAAATATAACATAGTCCAACACATATTTATAATATTGATAGTCTTAACAAAGTTGCCTGCCATAAGTTTAATACAAGCCCAACAAAAATATCAGTTTAAAATATGAATCATTTTATGTTTTTACTATGATCCATCATTTTGTGTCATCTTGTACTACATCAACAGAGATGACATTAAAATTCTTGTGCTGCTGTTGGTTGAGTCGATTGCGGTCTACAAAAGTTCAATCATCCACTATTTCTGTGAAACTTGTGCTACAAGATTTTCTATATATGACAACTGTTTTTGCAAATGAGATTTTTAATAGCCTTGCATGATTAATAAAAATTTAAAGAACATATATGCTAGAAATTGATGTCTTGTAAATTAATACAAATCTTTGAATGTAATGTTCTTAATTAAATTGCTATGCATATTATAAATAAAATTGGCATAACAGACAAGTATATAAAAATCAATTTAAACAATTTTTGTTATAATTTGCTTTTAATAGTTTTTTTTAATATAAACTTCAATGTACTTATAGATAATGTAGTAAATATGTCAAAAATTCTAAGACTGACTTTTTTACTCACAACAATAAAGATATTGGAAAATAAGAAAACAGACATCACCAGTATGATTCATAAGTTCAACTGCCGAACAACTAAATGCTTCCTCTACAACTTCACCAAACATAACTGCAGATAGTCTTCCTGTACCATCATCGAGTTAAACATATGCTCGACAACTATAAAATTGATGGAAATATCATTTTAATTTAGAATCAATAAAAGATATACATTAAATCTATTACATAAATTATTAAACAGAACAAAAAAAATTGAAAGATACATATCGTGGTTAAGAAATGCTTTAGTGTTTGCAATGATAACAAATTAAGCTATCATTGTAATCATACATAGTTCATTTATTATAGCCAATACATGACATGTAAAAAAATATCTGGCGCAAGTCAACTACAATTATCTTCGTCTTTATCCAAAATTTTACTTTCTACATTACATTAGAAACAATTTTTTAAATGAATTGATTGTATAAATATTTGAATTTGTTATGAAGAATAAGATTTTACTACCATGGCTTGCATACTTCTGATCAACTCAGCAACATCACAATTATTGATTATTTCTCGTAAACCAACATAAGACAGAGATATAGACGGGTATGTCAAGAATCTTGCAATAATACTCTCAAGTAATGAATCATTAATCACCACCCTTAAAATTCATAAAAAAAAAATGCAACATAAGAATTACAAATATGAAGATTTTAATATTCAAGTGGTATGAAACAAATAATGACTTATTTGTGACGATTACCACTCTTGCAATGAAGTTGCCTCAAGAAGAACATGATTGATCATAAATTTACTTTTCAGACGTGATGAAAGAGACAATCCTTCATTGAAAATAGAGATCATGATTAATGCAGACATATACAATATAAAAGAAAATATAAGATTGTTAATTATTAAAAATATCATTATAAGAACCAACTTTTATCCTTGTTCCAAGTATAATTGGATTTGTCTCAATTATTTTCGAGATTTTTTTGCATTCATCTTGCACAAATTGGCTCCACATAGTTAAACATATGAGGTTTAAGTAGGGGTGTCAATATGTGACACGACCCGTTAACCCAATACGAACACGACACGATAAAAGCGGGTTAGGGTTTAGCCTTAACGGGTTTGGATCAAAACGGATTGACCCGTTAAGACACAATTGCTTAACGGGTCACTGACGGGTGAACCCGTTACGACCCGCTAAGAAAATTAAATTTACCTTTATACCCTTAGACCTAAAGGGCAAGGAGGACGCTTCACTTCTTTCTTTAAGTTCTAAATTTGTTTAGATCTGTATTTTTAATTTTTTATTATATTTGAGATTGTAACATTAATATATTTACATTGTATGTTTTGTTTATTATATTTGAGATGTAATTTTAATAATGAATATTATTACAAATTGTGTGGATAATATTTGTTTAGATTGTAATTTTAGACTTGTAGTAAGTTTTTTTTTTTTATAGATATTATTTATATTTAAATATTTATATAAAATCAATTAAGTCAAACGGGTCGTATCGTGTCGTATCGTATCTGTTCAATCCATTAACGTAAATGGGTTGAAACGGAACGAGTCGTGTCGTGTAATTTATTTCTTATTCATTAACGGGTAGTGTCGTGTCAACCCCCTTATCTTACCATGTCATGTTCGAGTTTGAAATTTTGACACGAAATCCTTAACGGGTCGTGTTCGTGTTGACCCATTAAGTATAATGTACATACCTTGACACAACACGAACACGATCCGTTAACACGATTTGACACCCATAGGTTTAAGCTACAAAATTGGAATAAAAAAAGAATTAACAGAATATGCAAAAAATAAAGACTGAAACATAATTCTAAAAAAGTGAACTACTCAAAAAATATTTTTACCTTTGATCAATGGCATATATTTTCTGAATATTGTTGGTCCATGCGTTGAAGTTATCTCTCTACATGGTTTGATATAGATTACAACAGCTAAAACATCTGACAAATAAGATTTAAATTTTTAATATATTGATAATTAAATATTCTAAAATAGAGAGTGAATTACCTATTTATGCAATTGAGTCTTTGTAAGCTTCTAGTTCATTGAACGGAATGAGTTGATACTTTGGTAGCTCTAATTGTTCTCCATCATTTGGAACTTCCTCAATTATTGTTTTAGAATTTAAGATCCATTGATATTCATGTGTTTCAATTATATACTTTGAATCCAGTGGCCTACCATATGCATTATTGATGTAATATGACTGGAAAATATGTAAAGTATCATCTCACAAGCCAATATCTTTATCAAACATTGTCTCTTGCACTCGATTTTCCTGTATAGTATAAGAAATTGAAATGAATAATTTGTAAAAAAAATATTGTAATGAATAATTAAGTATAATAATTTTGTTTTATTTTAAATTGTTTTTGGGTTTTAAAAAATTATATTTTTAAGACTTTTTATAAATCAGTAGTAAAAAAATAAAAAAAAAAATAAAGCTTAATAGATATTATGCAAAAATAACAAAATCATTTACCAGTTTTTAGTACACCTAAGAAAATAAAAGACAATAGATAGAAATAAGTATTATACCTCTGGATCAATCAATGTTAGGCTTTGGTACTTCACAGGTGAGTGTTGGCCTGTTCGTTTGGGTGACTTGTCTGCCACAATCATTTTGATTTTTCAATTCCTTGTACTTGGAGTGATATATTTTATCAATGTATAAACTGTCTGCATCTTTAAAGTTGTTCACATACAAAAGTATTAACTGTATAAGTATAGTAAACCCAATACTAAATTTAAAAAAAAAAAATTGCAAAGAAAATTAAATAACACAATACTAAGCATATAGAAAAGAGAATTCTATTAAATGCATAATTTTGTTTAAGTAGTTAAACTCAAATTATACAATTGAATCATTACCCATATAACATTAATCTGAACATGCTAATCTTAATAATTCCATATACACAATATTTTTTGCACGAAAGACCCGAGCAACCAAATCAGGCTGATTTTGACTTTGCTCATGCAGACATAATTCATTTAAAATTTCTTGCCAGTTTGGATTGCATGTCATTGTTAAAAAATTATCTGGTTTATCATAACACTGAACTAGAGCCATTACTTCCATATAACTTTTTCGCATGTCTCTTAGACCCCTAATAAACAACGAAGGCAAAGTAACCCGTCTTCAAACATTAGAAGCGTTAGTTTCCTCAAGCGTAATGGTATAAAAAATATCTTTATATAATTCAGATCGAATATGTTTTGTTTACTATGGAAATAATCTAATCTTGACTTCTCGATCTTAATATACATATCAACAACGATTGTTGCAATAGACTACTAGACAACAACAAAATTGATATGACATTTTTCTGAATTGTAATTTGTAGAAATAATATTCATGGCACGAAACAATTGGATCCTTCATTTTTTTTGTTTAATGCTATGAAAGTTGAAGGAAAATGAAATATTACAAAATTGGACGTCTACAAACTAAGTACAAAATGCGAAAATTAAGATTACACTCTAACCTCGCTATTCTCTTGTAAATAATTCTTCTACTGATATTGATTGGTGATAATCTATTGGTTGGGGTATTTCATTACATATTAATGTACTTTCTCTATTGACCATTCAAATACCTTGATGCCAGCCAATATCCTCCAAAGGAAATAACAGCAGATACTGAAATAGATCATAGCAGCCAAAATAATACTGAACTATATGACTTCCACCAGAATGACTAAAGACACAAATGTCTCGTCCTTTCAATTGATCTGCATCTTTATTTTCAACCCATATTGCTGCAACTTGTGAAGATGTCGGGGCATTGAATACACGCTGATCTAGGCCAGCATCTGATCTTATATTGATTATTAGATTTTTCAAATTTGGCAAATAACTAAGAGACCGAAAAAACATAGAATATGGATTGATAAGAAGAATATTGATGAGTTGAGCTATAATTGATGGATTCATTCTATTTGAATCAAAAATGCGATTTTCTAATTCATACTTAGTATCATAGAAATACAATTGGAGATTAGAAGGACGACCATTTAAAGGGACTAAACAATTGATATAGTGATAGATTTGTCCCTAAATTCGGAAGGTATAAATACCTCTATTTCGTCTACAAAGATCTCTATCGAATTTAGCTCCAAAAGATCTAAACGCGAACTTGTTATTATAAGGCCAAATGTAGGTCTTAAAATATGCGGTTTCATCTATGTCGGAGGTGAAAAGATCATAAAACTGATCAGGGACATCATTTATGGCCAAAGAAATTGTCCCATCAGCACAGCAAAATTCGTCTGCTTCATAATAGAATCGTTTTACATTACAATGTCTGCAACAAGACACATATGACAGAAAATATGCTTCAGATGACACGACTTGCAATATTTGTCTAAGTCCAGCAGAGTGACGATGTCCCCCACCTTTTAAGTTCAAAAATGAACACAAGACAATAAGCGTAAAACCCGTTGAATTCTTTGAATGATTTGACTAAGGACACTACTAAAGAGTGGCAAGAGTTGACAATGGAATCAGAAGAACGAATAATATAATTATACTTGTTTCTTACCCCTACAAGGTGGTGGTATACTTCTTTCAAAACCTGACTCTTCTTGAACAACACATGGAGTCTATTTGAAAAGGATGTTTCCAAATTTCAATGAAAAAGAATATAAGGCTGTTTGAATAAAAAACATGAAAAAATAATTTCAAGAAAACCTATAGAATCAAAAGTTGATTAGAGACGATTGTTTCATCTACGTACACTACAAGAAAACTGGGCTATTGCGGCGATTTTTTGTTCGCTGGAAATAATATTGTCGCAATAGCCCAGTTTTCACTGCGATTTTTACTTTGACGCTGCTTCAAAGGGGTTCGGTTTTAATTTTATTTTTTGCGACAAATTTTAAGTTTTTTGCGACGAAATTTATTCGCCGCAAATAGGTTTAGGTTTTACGCGGCGATTTTAAAGATAGTTGTGGCGAATTTAACCGCCACAAAAGGATAAAACCTTATAGCGTCGCACAATTTCGCCGCAATAGCCGTTTTAAATCGTGGGCGCCAACACCTCAGAAAAAGTTTACATTTTCCCCCAAATCCCGATTTCACATTCCTCATCCCTAACTTTCACCCATCTCCATTTCTCTCTAGCTACAGAATTGCAGACCGCCCACACAAAATTTCCTCTAATCAACTTCCACCGAATGAAACCGCTAACTCTACATTACCGGTGATTCTCGCGTAAGCAATGTACGCGGTTCCGCCCCATCGAAAACCCAGTAATCGGCATCTTCATCAGTTTATGCGGAGTTGACACCAGTGAAAAAAGTCTCCTTTTTTTCACTCTAAGGCTTTGTGAAATCATCATCGTCGACCCTTTTCTGAGGCAAAGTGGGTTGGAGTCCATTTTCCGTCCCATTCATCTATTGATCCACTCAGCTGGAGTCCATTTTCCGTCCCATTCATCTCAAGAAGTTCATCTGAAGGTTTGACATCTGACTAATCCTTCTCTACTTATGAAGTCGAGAGGTCATCAACCGAGATGGGGATGCTGCATTCAGATGAGATGTGCGGATTAGTTAATATTAAAAATGATGTATTTTAATATTGCTTCATTTGTTCTAATGGAAAAGATCAATCTTTTAAACAATAATATTACTGTGGAAGGAAGAAAGTACCATAATGGTATCTATGGCATCCTTCTATAAAAAAATGTGAAATGATTATAGATAAATGAAACATCTAGGATAAGAAACTAAAAGTTAAAACAAAAACAGGAAACAAGTTGTGATCAATATATATATATTCAAACTGATTATTTCTGCATCATCTTAATCTCTATTGTTAATTAAATATAAAGAAAGTACTAAACGAATTAAGAGAACTCTAATTAGTTTGAAGAGCAATTCATACTCATATAATTGTGGCGATATTTAACCAGGCCAGCATGATCAGTTGCATGCGGTCCTGATCTTTGTAAATTTGCATGTATGTTAATTTGGAAATTTTACTGTTTTAACTTGCAGTTATTGAAGTTTGTGAGAGGCTTTCCTAGGGAGATACAAGACAATCGCCAATTTTGCTGCAATACAAGTTATGGTATGTAAGTTTATGTCTAATAATATGAAGTACACTATCTATATATTCGATTGCACTAGTACTGATTTATATGTCTGTTCTGAGTTTCCTCATCATTAATTGCCAGCTCCAAGTTTCAAGAGCATAATTAATCCCTGCGTGTGTAGGTGTGCTGAAACATACATATGCTTCAGACAAAAAAAAAAAAAAAAAAGAGAGAGAGAGGAAAAGATGGAAGAAGATAATATCAAACCGGACTGATTCATTAGAATAAGTAATCAAGTAATTGATCAGAGAATCATAGCCACCTGATGTGATGTCTAAATCTTTTTCTAAACAAGTTGGTCCAACGTATAGATACCAATTTTTATAATTAGAGTGATGCTAAGTTGTGAACCTCTGTTGGACAGTGCAGGAGAATCAATAACTATGTTTGTAATTCTGATAGGGACCCCATATATGGTTTCACTTCAACAGAGTATTTAATTCTGATAGGGACCCCATAAATCGTACAGCATTCCACAATTTATTACACCACTGACGATACCCAACCACTCTTAGGATATCCAAGTTTATTCTATCTGACTGCAAGACAAAATAGTCACACCTCACTAAATCATTAAGAAATAGCCAAATGGTTCAAAGAGAGATGGGTACAAGAATGAACCTGGGCAGTCTAAGCTATAAGGGCAAACCGAAGAGCATCGGCACCACACTCAGAAATACCGTTAGGAAAATCTTTAGTCTGCCCTTCTTTGGCAACAACCAGATCTTTAGGATCCAAGTTACCCTCCTCTAGCCTCTTATGAAGACCATCCAGGGATATCCCATTTATTACTTCAAGTGGATCAATGACATTTCCCAATGACTTAGACATCTTGCGCCCATGAGCATCACGAATCATTGGGTGCAAATAAACCTGAATAGTTCAAAGTGATTCAAAGAGACTATATCGCCTCAGTTATGCAATAGATTCGCACATGAAAATGCACACTGGAAAGTTTATAATAAAAAGTTCCAAGGATATATGCATATGTACTCTTTTCAGGTAAACACAGTTCATGCATTCATACAGGATTGAACCCATGACCTAAACCTCCACCTCTTGTTGATGGAAGGTGAAGATGTCAAATAATCCAAAGACAATTATCATATATGCATAAATGCCTATGTAGTGAAACTAGCTTTAGCTTATGCCTGCTGCATTGGATGCATACTATATATTACATAAATATGTTAAGGCCTCCATAACCATCAATTGCCTTTACCTTTAGGACCCATCAGGTCAATAAGTTTAGGTGGTTTCTCTTCACTTCAATCATGACATGGTAGGAGTAAAGCTGGAATTTCTCATACTATGGTGGTCATGTATCATGATTGAGTTAAACTCGTTGGTAGTATTTGAGGGGAGTCATTGTTTTTTATTCTTGCAACCATTCACTAAGTTGTATGCTGGAAATTCAATTGATCATTATGTCCATGAAAGTAGGTAAATTCTTAATATCAGATTGTGTATAAATCTGAAGCATTGTTGCCTTTTTTTGCCTCATCAACCAATATATTTGGCTTTGATAAAAGTGGCAAAAGAAGTGGAGGGGTAGTGGGACTGGTAGATGGTTTGGCATGTGATCATTAGTGAATGGTTGTACTTTTTTATATAAGACCGAACATGTTTCTATGGGTGTTGGATATTGGAAGTGTTGGGATAATCTGTTGTTCATTTGCTTAGTGACATGCTTTCATAGATTACATTATGTTGGTTTAAACAAATAGAATGTTTTGTTATTTATAACTAGTCCTTTATATATAAATGTTATAATGGTGTGTATTGATGCATTTTATTTGCACTTGTCAGATTGGTGTTTGTTGAGATGGAAATATTTCAGGTTGTGGCCGCCAAATATAAGGGCATTGATGCAATCTTGTAAGCCATGATTCTGCCCACCCCTCATGCCCAGGTCCCATTTTGCTACTTTACAACGACTAGATATAATTTATAAAGATAAAGAAGCAGCACAGTTCCTATATTTGAACAATGTATTCTCAATATTTAGTAGTTAAGGCGTAAGTTTTGGGTTCCGAATGGTCCACCCCAGTGTATAGCCCATAATTACATTAATGTGAATTCCCCACCTGAATGGATGAATTGAATGTCATTAATTTATTATCTTAGATGGAAATAGTGCTCAAAGATTTGGAAATTAGGTTCATACATGTTCTCAAGGCATATATAATGAAAGTTCAATATTTTCCTTTATGTTTCCTGTTTCTAACTATTTAATAGCATAAGGCATGGGTTTAATATGACAATATTATTTTAGAAGTCATTAAGTGCAATTTATGTGGTTAACAACACTATTTTTCTTATTATTTCAGGTTGGTCAAACAATATTAATTAAAATTGATGTTTTAAGTAATATTGTTTGACTTACCTGAAATAATAAGAAAAATAGTGTTAATTACATAAACTGGAAGTGTGAAAATGAAATGGAACAAACGTATCTGGGCAAAGAGCGGATAAAAAAAATTAAAAAAATTAAAAGAGAACATTTGAGGTGAAATTTCAGCCCCGAAAAAGAGCGTTTGAATGACCTAAACAGCGGCGAATTTAGAAATCGATGCAAGAGCTTCTTATTGCGGCGACTCTTATGCGTCGCAATAGCGAGAAATACGGTAGGATATCTATAGCGGCGACATTTTCAAATCGTTACAATTATCCTTTTGCGGCAATATTTTATCTATTACGGCGGATTTAGCTCCGTTGAAATTATACTTATATCGACGAAAACAAGGTTCGCAGCAAATGAGACTTGACTTTTGCAGCGAATAGGTAAACATTTTCGGCCAAAACAATTCTGCGCAAAAATGAACAATTGCGACGACAGAATGATATCGCTACCAACAATAACTAGTTTTGCGGCGACTAATTAAATAATAGCGACGGCATCTATCGTCGCTATTAGTCTTTCGCGGCGATTATGTTGGATCCGGGAACCTTTTTCCCGGCGTAGTTTTATATCATTTGTGGCGATAATTAATCGTCAGAAATAGTGTCAGTTGCGGCGATTTTTAGAATTCGCCGCGATTGAACGGAAATGGCTTTAGGATTGTGGCGATCGTGTGGCAATTGATAGATCGCCGCATCTGAGCTACAGCAGCGATTATGAGGCTCATTTCCGGCGAGTTTGAGCACTGGAGAAGCCTAGTTTTCTTGTAGTGGTATGTGTTTCCTGATTTACGTGTCAGGAAATCCATAAAATCACTCGGACAATCATAACGATTCGTCACATTGTTTAATAGTCAAGTTGCCTCTAAATCAACCACACAGACATTAACACTAGGAGGAACACAAACTTCATGAGATGAAGCCAATTTATCGATGTCAACACTAGCACGGAAAATTTATTGTCTCTTTGACACTTTTTGTATAACAGTGAAGTCCTAAATTATGTTTATATGATGGACATCATCAATTGAATGTTCATTAATTAATGTAGTCATTTGATCACCCCCAAATGAAGCTGATTCTTTTAACTGGATGAAATTACTTCTAGATGCTTTTTTTTCGTATATATTTCTCTCTGTTTTCAATGGAGTTCTTTCTTTTTCTCTTCTGGTAAATCTTTATAAGAGATTTTCTTTATTGGTTGTTTTCCATGATCTTCAAAAAATAGTTTTTAAACTTAACTTTTACAAATTAATATTACTATTTCAAAACAAAGGCTACATAGCTCATTAACACAATCTTACCACTTCTCATTATGTTAATGAAGCAAATAATTCTTCCAAATGTTAGATACTGTTCAATACAACCAAAACTAAAAGAATAATTAATAACTGCTTAATGCGAAATTCACACCTCGTTACATGGTGATATAATATATATATATATATATATATATATATATATATATATAAAAGCACTTACAGGTCTTGAAATAAACAGTGGAGAGTTTTTTCTATATTTAGATCTCTTGATAAGGAGGATAATTTCTATTTAGACACAAAAGACATTGTAAGTATTGATTGCATTGTATACACACACACACATACATAAATATATTGTTGAAATTCATTAATTTTTTTTCTTCCTTGGTGTTTTTATAAAAAAATTGATTTCAATCAATAATTTAATGAATAGAGAAAAAACTGAGTGTTGTAGCAAATATTGTTGTACACAATTAATCTTAAAGTTTTTAACTTTTCAGTGATAAGTTAAGCAATTGTTGTTCAAATATGTTTTTTGAAAACATTTGGAACGATGCAAAAAAATTTAAACCTCTTAAAACTTGTTTCTAGTATTTGGTACAATTTCTATCCTATTGGGTTTGATTTTTTTTTTGTTCCTTATTTTACGCCTTTAGATTTTTTATTTTTTCAACAAAACTGAGTTTTTGTTTTATTTGTTCTGACTTGTTGGTTTCCTCCTTCTTGGAAACTTGAAGTATTTTATTTGAGAAATTATGTTGTTTTGAGGTTTGTATGTGTTCCTGTTGGTTTTTCAACTTTGTATGTTTTGGTTAGTAGCTTTTTGGTTTGGGGTTCAAATTGCTAGCGACTGATGTATACATGTGGATCTTGATCATATTTTTTGCCTTCTACTGTGTTTTTGTTGTTTATTTTTGGATCTGCATCTGGATTTGAAGGTTTTACTGGTAGTTTTTCATTTTGCTGTCTTTTTTGTTCATTTTTGCATATGAATCAGGATCTGGATTTGGGATATTTTTTCGTTGGTCATTGAAGTGTTGTTTGTGTATGTCGCTTCGGTTCTTATTAATCCGAGATTTTTTCCTGTCTTGTTCTATTTTTCTTGTTCATTTTTGCATTTTGATCTGGATTTGAAGGTTTTCTGGTATGTTTGTTCATTTTGCATCTCCATATGAATTTGAGACATTTTTATTTTGTTGTATTTTCATTGTTTATTTTTGCATCTGAATCTGGATCTGGATGTGGCATATTTTTTCGTTGGTCTTTGAAGTGCCATTTGTGTATTTTTGTTATTATTTTTCGATCTATATTTGGATCTTAAGGTTTCACTCGCATTTTTTCATTTTCTTGCATTTTTTTTTTGTTTAATTTTTGGATGTGTAAAAACTATTATTAGAAAAAAAAAATTATAATATTAGAAAAATGTTATGATTTTGTTTTTTGTATTATTGTATTTTTTATTTTCATATTTTCACTAAGTTGCATTCGTTTTGTTGGGTAGATTTTGAGATGACCTATGTAGATGGTAATATTGTCAATACTCTTTGTCAGCCACTATTTAGGATTATCTGGATCACACCTAACGTGTCATTGAGTAAAATGAGTGAAAACACCCCACAACAAAACCCAATTCCCTCTCATTTCACACATTTCATATTTTTTTTCATCCACTCTCTACCCCTTGTGTCCCCTAACCCCCCCCGCCCCTCGCCCATCCTCTCCCCCCACCCCCACCACCCGCGTTGACATCCTCTCCCCCATCCAGCGTCAGTATCCTCTCCCCCACCCCTACCCGGGGTCACCCACCCACATCGTCATCCTCTCCTCCACCCGCACCTCTCGTCGCCCATCTAAACCAAATGAGAGGCATGATTGAGCATGGAGGGTTGAGGGAGGTGCAGTGGCACTAGTGGTGGCTAAGGGAGGCTCGAGGTGGCGGTTGGAGCCGTGTGTGGCGGCGTACGGCTCGGTAAGGGGCAGAACCCATATGGGTGAAACCCATTTTGGGAAAGAGAGGGAGAGGGTTGCCGTGCTATGGAAGCTTGACGGTGGCTAGGGGGAGGTCAAGGGGTTCAGTGGTGCTCGACGGTGGGGCTGGAGGCTGACGACGGTGGCGATAGTAGCAGCAAACCATGTAGGAGAACCTATTTCGGATTGAGAGAGGTTGCTATGCTTGGGGGCTTCCGTGGAGGTTTAAAGGTGGCTGGAGGTTGCTAGCGTGAGGGGGAGTTGATGGTGGTGGGCGGTGGCACTGCAGGTGGTGCACGACGGGGCCGAGTGAGGTAGTGAGCTGAGAGAGGGAATTGAGTGGGGGGAGAGAGAATCGGCTGGGGAGAGGGGGAACGAGATTTTGTTTAAAAAAAGAAATAGACACGTAATGAGATCAACGGCATTTCCTTATCAATTGCAGTTTCATTTTTTGTTTGAAATTTACTGTTTGTTTTATTTTTGTTCTTAATTTATTTGGTTTCTAGGTACTCAGCTTCTTAACTATGGCATTTTATTGTTTGGGCAGAAAATGGATAGGTTTAGTTTGGGGAAAGGAAAGAGTTGTGTGTCAGCGTGTCAGTGTATCATATTGAGGGGATGGGTTGAGTTAATTGTGTGTCAACATGCTAGTTTTGTTTTATTTTTGTTCTTAATTTATTTGGTTTCTAGGTACTCAATTTCTTAACTATGGCATTTTATTATTTGGGCAGGAAATGGATAGTTTCAGTTTGGGCAAAGAGAAGAGTTGTGTGTCAGTGTGTCAGTTGTATTATTTATGTTTTTTAAAAAATACACATTATTTTACACGACAATATTTTAAGAGAAATGTTATTTTTGTAAACTAAGTTGTAAAAATAACATCATTTTACCAAATCATCCTTATTTTATAATATATGTTGTGAAATATATTGTATGGGTTTCATTACTCATGTTCCTTCATCAGTTAGAGTTTTTTTTCTTTTATTTTTTTCATCCTTATCCATGCAGTTGAGTGTGTCAGTCGGCCACTTTTTTTCTTTGTTTTTTCTCTTTCTTATCTATCTGATGGGTTTACATCTTTCAGTTAGTCAGTCAATCAGTCCGTTCTTTTTTTTCTTGCTTTTTATTTTTTAGTTTTTGCATAGTTACATTTTTTACCCTTGGTTTGTATAAATGGTAATGCCTCTTTTCAAATACCATTTGCCATTCTTTTTTATTTTCTCATCCGTCTAATGTCTTTCTCATCCGAGCTCTCCTCCTCTGAAAATCAGGTCTCTTCTTATTGTGTCTTTCATTTTGCCTCTTTCGTCACTCTTTCTCTGTTCTTCGATATTTATTGGTCGTGTTTTTAAAGTCTTGGGTTGTTGGTTTCTTCCTTCTTTTATTTTTGATTGTTTTTTGCTTTTGTTTATTGATATTTTGATCTATGTTTCTCTTCTAAGTTTTTCTTTCAATAAAACTAATTGATAGTTTTATCTGTGTTTTTCTCTGTTTCATTTCTCGGTGCATGTTTATTTTGGGATTTTTTCCCTTTTGTGTGTTACTCAGTGTTTCTTTTCTTGGTGCATATCTCTTTTTTGATTTTTTTAAACTCTTTTGACTCAGTCGATTTTGAAATAGGAGTTTTATTTTTTTTACATGTCACCACGTTGATGTGTTATTATTTTTTCATTTTAATTGATCTGATTTATTGGTTTGTTTCTTGCAGGAAGTTTCGAGCTTCTAGTTTGCAGTTCAGTTGCTTTGAGGTTTGTATGACTTATTAATTGGTTAATAGATATTCTTCTTCTTTTTACTCATTAAGAATAGTTTGTATGTTCGTATTATATATTTGGTACAATTTGTATGCTATTGGATTTGATTTTTTTTTTTTTTTGGTTCCTTTTTGTAGGATTTAAGACTTTTCCCTTTTTTTTTTTCTTTCTTTTTTTTTTTTATCAAAACTCAAAGAGTTTTTTGTTTTATTTATTCTGACTTGTTGGCTTCCTCCTTGCAAGAAACTTGAATTATTTTATTTGAGAAATTATGTTGTTTTGAGGTTTGTATGTGTTTCGGTTGGTTTTTCAACTTTGTATATTTTGGTTAGTGGTTTTTGGTTTGAAGTTTAAACTGCTTTGGACTGATGTATATATCTACTAGTTTGATCTTTTTGGTTTGTATGTCTTTCAATTTTTATCACAGTTTGTGTATTTTGGTTGGCAGTTTTTAATTTGGAGTCTAAACTGGTTGAGTCTGTATCTCTTTCAGTTTTGTAATTTCAGCCTGTATATTTTGATAGGCATTTATTACAACATCTGTGTTGAAAATTTATCTTTTTTTACAATGATGATTAATTTTTTTCCCTTTGTATGGTAGGTACCCTTCTGTTTTTAGGCTTTTAGTTTTTTTTTTTTTTTTTTTTTTTTTTCTGTTAAAATTCAAGGGTTTCTTTAAAACAGGGACATGGCTCTCGAAAGATTTGTTTGGTACCGGTTATTTTTCGTTCATTTCTTTAGGATTTTAGTTTTTTATTTTTCCATTAGAACTCAAGGATTTTATTGAAAACAGAGTAATGCTTCTCATTAGCTAATTTTTTTTTTTTTTAAAAAAAAATACATCCACAATTTATGTTAGGTTATGTATACTGTGTTTAGTTGTTTGAACACAATAGTGTCCTTAAACATAAGACCAATAAAACCAGAAATACAAAATCAAATAGAAAAATAATAAATGAAAAAAAAAAACAAATACAATATATGGTTTATAGATGCCTTTTCTTTGTCTCTATCTATCTGACAAACTTCTTTTAAATACTTACAGAACATGATTTCTATTTAGATTTTTGCATATATTTTATATTCTGTTTGAACACAGTATCAACAAGCTAGAAAAATAGTATAAAATAGAATAACAAATAGTATAAAAAATTGAAAAAATAAATTATATAACAAATGACGTGACAAAATAAATAACACCATACAGTTACAAATATAAGAACCAGAAACGTCCAGCTCTAAAAGCTCTCAACCAACAAGACTTGAAAACAAATCACAAAAAATAATCCACAGAAAATACTAAGCATTGCAGTAACCAATGAACAA
The DNA here is from genome assembly GCF_001411555.2 of Juglans regia. Lineage (NCBI taxonomy): Eukaryota > Viridiplantae > Streptophyta > Magnoliopsida > Fagales > Juglandaceae > Juglans > Juglans regia. Next base: position 37,330,606 of record NC_049910.1, on the reverse strand, counting down.
AAAAAAAAGTCAGAAAATACTACACTAAACAACCATGCACTCACGATGATCAAACACCAGAAAGTTTCAGCTTTGTAAATCCCAACTAAGAACACCTTAGAAGAACTGGAAAAGAAACTAAAAAGAAATCACAAGTAAAAACCAGCAATAAACATTAAAAACCAGTAAAAGAAAAAAATTAGAAGAGAAGAGAAGTAAAAACCAACGAACACAAAAAAAAAAGGAAGTGAAAAAATACTACACTAGAAAAATATGTACTCACAATGATCAAAACTATAAAGTTCCAGCTGAAACGAAATCACCAGTAAAAGCCAATAGTAAATATTAAAAACCATCTGGAATGAGAGATGAGAAGTAAAAAACACAAAAGATTTTCCAAAAAACTACTAGTAATGAGGAACTATATCCAGAAGCAAACAAAGAACACAAGATGAAAACACGAAAGATTTTGAAACTCTCCTAAAGATAAACACTAAAAATGAACACAACACATTATTTTTTAAAGTGCAATGTCCCCTAACTCTCTTCCTAGGCGTCCCATCAGACCTCTGTAAAACCAATCAAAACACTGCAAAACCAATCAAACCAGATATGAGAAAAACGGGCACAAATTTTTATTAACATGTATGATTTCTTTTGTTTCTTTCCTGAAAATATCCAAGAGCAAATAAAAAAGAAACACTAAAGATTTCGAAACAGGCAGAAGACATGCCCGTTCATGATGAAGATTTTTTTTAATGTTTTTTGTGATTTTTTATTTGTGTTTTAGATCTAGATTTTTAAATATTTGTGTTTTTTTCTCCTCTTTTTTTGTCTCTTTCGGTTTATCTTTTGAGACTTTCATTTTCACCTTTATCTTTTCCTGATTTCATGTATAGTGTAGTGATGGGACAGAGATGCAACAGATAAAAGAAAGAGGAGAAAAAGTCTGATGAACTGTCGTGATCTATACGTACACGCATGCATTGATGCAACCGACAGAAGAGAAAAAGTAGTAAATGAAAAAAAATTGTACTGACACAAGCATACATATTACTGATTTTTTTTTTCTGCTCTTTTTTTCTCTTTCGGTTTATCTGTCTGATTTGGTTTCACAAAAAATTGTGTATTTGGTTCTCATAGAACTAGATTTCTCCTTTCATGATTTCATTTATAATGTAATGATGGGACATCTCAAGAACGAAAGAGAAGAGAAAAAGTCTAATGAATTGATGTCTTACGAACTGCCATGATCCATAGGTATACGCATGCACTGTTGGTTCCGGCAGAAGAGAATAAGTAGTAAATGAAAAAAAATTGTACTGACACAAGCACACAGATTACTGACACAAGCAATTCCCTTTCCCATAATTAAAATAATACACTAACACATTTATATCCTTATATAAATTAAAAGACATACTAAATTAAAAGACATTTATATCTTTATATAAACGGATACAAAAAAAAGTAAACATACTACACAAGGATGGCACATGGAAGAACAAGAAAGTTACTGTTTAATAATGTTCATGCGATATAAGCTCTTATTTAACAGAGATAGATATGAGATTAAGAAAGAAGACACACACATATATAGATACAAATGATCTATCTCAGCTGGGGACTTTAAAATGCAAACTGATCGATCATTCTTTTAATCCTCCATCTTTAATTACTAAAAGCATATATAAAAATGAAAAATCGCACACAATAACACATTTGGACTTAATTAGAGTCATAAACTCAGTGAAAACTATTCTACGGCATGCAACGAGAGGAATATCAGCAACTTATATATATATATATATAGAGATCAAATATCAAAATTAAAATGTGTGAATACGAAGAGTTTTAAAATAGAAAACTGAAGTGGTGGAAAAGCCAATGTGATAAGTAATTAATTATTGAGAATAAGCAACTACAATAAGGTGTAGATCAACTTTTTTTCTTCGTTAAAAAATTAATAATAATTGGAGCACTTAAACGCATCAAATTATTAATTTTGTAATTCTTAGTCATACATATTAATGTGACTTGTCAAAAGACATGTATTGCACCTCATCTAGACCCGCGTTCCACCTAAGACAAGTAAGCTTGATGGCTAGAAGTGCCAGAAAACACCTCCAATATTTAAATTAATTTTTCTATTTTGGAGACTGAGAGGAAAAGATTAAGAGGGTGATAATAAGGGTGAATTTGGATATTAAAGTGAGTTGAGTTAAATTGAATTGAGATGATAAAATATTATTATAATATTATTATTTATTATTATTATTATTTTAAAATTTAAAAAAATTAAATTATTTATTATAATTTATATTAAAATTTAAAAAAATTATAATAATAAATTGAAATGAACTTAATTTCTAAACGAAACCTTAACCTTGAATTGTATCCGTACCAAGGCTTTCATACTTACATCGTCTAATAGAATCAGGGTTCTTCCTGTACTTGGGGTGTCCACCCTTGCCCTGAACGACATTGTCGCATTTACTGTGCAGCAGTCCCTGTTAGGACAAGGTCTTGGCTCATGCTGAGTCTATGCATATGGGGGCGGCATCTTGTCACATTCAATGCTGCAACCCGTCATAAATGAGATCTCTATCCACATCATGTCATTTAATGTGGTGTGTTTGGAGGTGTGCCCGTATAGGTCTGTCCCATCTTTCTTGTGCTGGTCTAGGCATTCCTTTTACCATTCGTTGAGTCTTTTAATACACGGGCTTTTAGCTTTGTCAAATCGGGCCAGGCGCAGCCGGCAAGGGTCGGATATGTCCTTCCATGGTTGTAGATGGAAAAAACTTAACATAAACAGCATCATTTCTCACAAAATTTTAGAAAACCATCTTTCAATATATTTGTTTAAACTTGAGTTGTTAAATTTATAAAATAAATCGAATAAGGTGGCTCATAAGAGCAAAACTCTTGTTTGCGTAATTATTTATATACGTTTGAAATGATAAAGACAAATTGCCAAGCCAATACTAAAAAGGACCCAATTATATTTACATCGATAGGAAGAAAACAGCTTGAAAAAGAAGCAAAATAATGGGACATTCGATTAAAGTTTACGCCAAATTTAAAAAACAAAATGTTGGTCATGCTAATAAAAAAAAATTAAAAAAAGAAGAAAAAAAAAATTGGTGGGGGTGTTTTCCATTCTTGCTTAACGAGGAATGGCCTATATATATATATATATATATATATATATATATATATATATATATCATTTCGTTTTTATTCTTTGGATCATTCTACTGTTCCCTAGTGTAATCTCACTTTTTATTTTTTAAAATTTATTTTTTTAATATTTAAAAAAATATATAAATTTACTAATAATCATTTTCGTAAATACTAAAAAAAAATTAAAATACACCAATGGTCAAACACATGGGACAAAATAGTATTTTCCTTATTCTTTTATATAGCCAACAACCAACTTATAGAATTAAGATTTTCTTTTACAAATAAATTAAAGAGGAGTATTTACAGGTCTCCTTGTTGATCTACTGTTGAAGTAGAAGCCTTCCACATTTGCTATCATAAACAGGAATGTATTAAAAAACTTTAAATCCGAAAATCTAGAGAAATTATCTAATTAGTATCATTATAGTCACCATAGCAATTAAGGTATCATTACATTAATTTTTTTAATAACCATTGGAAGAACGTAATCAAATAATTTCTTAAATTTATTATTTAAATTTTCTAGCCGAATTTCAAAACATAAAATTAGAAAAAAAAGTATTGATTTTACAAGTTGTTTGAGAAGTGAGATGATCTTTTTTCAAAACTTCTCGTAATTTCCTTTCAAAATATTATTTAAATATAAACACTTTTCAATTTTAAATTTTTAACTTTTTAATCAAGTAATTACCTAATCGTTATAACTTTTATAAAATTTTAAATTAAAAACAATACAATTTTTTTTTTTAAATTTCAAAACAAAAATTTTTTAAAAATTATATTTTAATTTTATAATAGTTTTATTCAATTTTTCCTCAAAATCAAATAAAATGTATTAACTCAAATTATTTCACTATTATTTACAAATCATTTCACTATTATTTACATAATTCTCCTCCCTTTTCTTTAATTAACATGCCCATGTCTTGTTTATTTTTATAAATGAGATGAGATGAATTGAAATTAAAATTAAAAGTTGAATAAAATTTTGTTAAAATATATTTTTTTAATATTATTTTTATTTTTTAATTTAAAAAATTAAATTATTTATTTTATTTTATATATAAATTAAAAAAAATTATAATTAAATAAAATGAGATGAAATAAATTGAAAAAAATTATAAAAACAAATTAGTAATAACCATGTCTGAGGATTCTGATTTTTAAATCTTGATCCCACAGGATTTGATTGCCAATTACACGTGGGATCCTGGATAGAATCAGGTGTAATTAAACTGACTTGCTAATTTGTTATAGGCTTATAGCCTGTTGTTTGTTTATATTTAAAAATGAAAAATGAAAAATTCTATGCCATTCGTAGTTTTTTTTTTTTTTGGACTTAACTGAAGCAATCCCTCGAAGTCGGAAGTCTCTAGCTGTTTGATTTGACCCGGGATCGAACTAACTCCACATCCAAGTTTTCAACTTTTGAAGCCGAAGCAAAGGGAAAAGTCATCCGAAAGGAAATTTCCTCCCCTTTACTTCTCTGTTCTGTTGCCTCTTCGGTTCTTCAAGTCCGTCTACTGTCCAATAAAGTCCGTTGATCTCAAATGTTTTCAACTTTCTGAAACAATCCACCCGGTGTTCCCTGTTTTTTCCACCAAGGTTTTGCTATACTTCTATGGCAAAACCCTGAACCGTGGAAGCCGGTTGAATCGCAGCAACGAGGGGGCACGAGTTTCGGTTCTTTCAGTCTAAACGAGCTCTGGATGCTTCAGTTTCAGTTTGGGGGCTGTAATAGAGGTTTTTGATACTTACCCTGTTACTTTCCTTTCTGTTCTCAAATGGGTTGGTGCAGTTTTTGATGTTGGACTCTAATTTAGAATCAAGTTTTGGTTTTTCTTCATTGGAGAATGTTGGTGGCTTTTGTTTCTCTGAGCTCTAAGTCTATGGATGCTGTAATCGTGCAGGCCATGGAACCTATTTGACACTGTGTTATTAGTGACTTAATTTTATGGCTACTAACAAGAAACCCCATCTCAAGATTGCGGCCTTCCGCCGTTTCTTATCTATAGTTGTTATCACATTGTTAGGGGTTTTGTTACTGATATTTCTTCTTGGTACAAATTCAACTTCAATTTTTAATTCAGGACCTTCGGATGAAATAGATGAAGATAGTTATAGTTATTCACATTCTAGAGGAAAAATTGATCTCCCTAAACAAAATAAGCTGTCGATTCAATTGGAGAAGCGAAACCAGTTGCCACCAAGAAATGTAGATCTATATCCGAGTCTAGCCAAGGATCATATAACTATTGTACTCTATGTACATAACCGTCCCCAATATCTCCGTGTGGCTGTGGAGAGCCTGTCCCAAGTGGTGGGTATAAGTGAAACTCTACTGATAGTTAGCCATGATGGGAACTTTGAAGAGATGAACAAGATCGTCGAGAAGATCAAATTTTGTCAGGTGAAACAGATATTTGCTCCTTACTCTCCCCATATCTTTCATAAAAGCTTTCCGGGAGTCTCAACGAATGACTGTAAGGATAAAGATGATGCAGCAAAGAAGCATTGTAAAGGGAGCCCTGATCAGTATGGAAACCATCGATCACCAAAGATTGTGTCGTTAAAGCATCACTGGTGGTGGATGATGAACACAGTGTGGGATGGATTGAAGGAAACCCAAGGACACTCAGGTCATGTTCTTTTTATAGAGGAGGACCACTTCATATTTCCCAATGCATATCGCAATTTACAGATACTTACAGAGTTGAAGCCTCATAAATGCCCTGATTGTTATGCTGCAAATTTAGCACCTTTGGATGTGAATTCAAGGGGAGAGGGGTGGGATATTTTGGTTGCAGAGAAAATGGGGAATGTGGGTTATTCCTTTAATCGTACTGTTTGGAGGAAAATCCATAAGAAGGCTAGAGAATTTTGTTTCTTTGATGACTACAATTGGGATATAACAATGTGGGCAACTGTTTACCCATCATTTGGCGGCTCTGTTTACACATTACGAGGGCCTAGGACCAGTGCAGTTCACTTTGGGAAGTGCGGTCTCCATCAGGGCCAGGGAGAGAATAATGCTTGCATTGACAATGGTGTGGTAAAACTTGATGTGCAAGAGATTGATAAAGTTGCTAATATCAAATCTGAATGGGAAGTGCATGTTCATAAGCTTCAGTCTGGATATAAAGCTGGCTTCAAGGGTTGGGGAGGTTGGGGAGATGAGAGGGACCGCCAGTTGTGCTTAAATTTTGCTCGCATGTATCATGCCATAGACACTGCCTCTACTTTCTGAGGAGTAGGCATTACGACCTTTTTATTTTTTCCAACTGTCGTAACTGATGAGGTCTGGGTTGTTTTTGTTTAGTCATTTAAAAATAGCAATAGCTGATGTTTTTTGTTTGCAAGATCTAAAATCTCTTCATATTATGGTTGGTATTTTCAATTATCTCATTGGGTTTCTGATAATCAGATAATGCATGTTTCTTTTTTGGGTTGATATGGGGTTAATATTGGGTTTCTGCTCGCTTTCTTTTTCTCTTCCTAGTGGAGACTCCTCTCTCTCTCTCTCTCTCTCTCACACACACACACACATACTCACACCCACACCAACGCATGCACGTGAGTGTTGATCTTATAAGCAAGCCGTTCTTTTTTGGTCTCTTTATGTGATCTCTGCATGGATGTGCATATATATATGTTCTTCAATTTTTGGGATTAGGTGCTTATGGATATGAGAGCTGTTTTTCTTTTGCAAAGAGTTTATATGCATACTTGTTTATCTAATATCATGACAAAAATGATATATGACCGAGTCATAAACCATATGAGCAGCAGAAAGTTCAGTTTCTGCTTTTAAGAGGATGGTATTGATGACAGAAGGTATGTTCTCGCTGAATTGTGCGATCGGTAATTTCTTCATGCTTGGTGCTTAAAAGACAAGCATTTTGGTAGTGCAACTTCTAGTTTGCAACTAGTAGGTTCCACACCTCATTCTGCACGCTGTGCCTTGTGCATAGGAAGTAGAAAAGGGATGGAGCCAATGTGCTTCAGCCGTCATTTTACCCATGTTGAGATTTAAGGCGTTTGTCAATATTGAGTATTGCGAAGAAGAATAGAAAATGTAAAAGAGAAAACCTGATAGGTCCCAACACATATATTCAAATAATAAGTGAATTGTTTCTCTTTAGGTGAGAAAGTACCACACGATTTGGATAACAAATGCTTTTCTTTTCGATGCCTTCATTGATAATTCTTTAGTTGCTTAAATAAGCATTGGTTGCTTAAATAAGCAAGGTCACGTACAAGAATGCCGAAATAAATGACAACATGCAACTGCTAGTAACTAGTAACCAAAACCCATCACAAACACAAAGACATGTAAAAATAGAAAACAGATCACACGAAAATAACATGCAGAAAACAGAGTACACGAGTAACGGAATAAATATGCCGAACCTCATCTTCACGCTGCACCACGTTGCCTGTATGTAGTATGCAACGTCTTCCACGTCCAACCTCATCCCATTAAGTGGAATAACAAAACCCATATATAACTTTGACAATTTGCCTCTATACTTGAACTTCAATGTTATTCTATATATTCTCTATCCTTTCCATACATAATATTTTCCATTTAATATAAGTCATGAAAAAAATCTATTCATCATCCATTTTCTCATTATCCTATAATGTGATATTAAATGATAAGTTCATAAGTAAAATATAATAAATAATCTCCAATCATTTAATGTTACATCATAAAATGATGAGAGGATGATAAGAATTAAGATGATGAGTAGCATTACTCGCTGATTAAAGTCAGGAAATTCATGAAAAGCACATCGTTGGAACTAATGGCTTATAGAGTAATGCTACTCATATAATCCTAGCAACTTAGATATGCTTTCTTTAACCGTGTAAAGACATAATTCAGGCTTATGCATGCATTAAGACTCATGTGACATGGCCAATTTAGATCTGCGAAGACTGACGATTATGTAAGGATTATAGTTCTATAAGGTGCCACACACACCGTATGTCTTATTAGAGTAATGGAGCTATACTAGCCTAAATAAAATGATTAAAATACCTTTAGGGTTTTTCTTCGAAATCTATTGAAGTCATTATGATAAAATTTTAATAAAAAGGGTTGATTAAAAATTCTCACCTACAAGATAATTTGTACTTTTAGTGGTGTGTACGTGTCTGCTCTATTATTATTATTATGCCTTTTTCACCTAAGGGACTCTCTCCATCCAGATCTAGCTGTTCTATAATGATCAAGTCCATGGACAGCATTGATTAGAGGGCAGGAAAAGTTCTGCTGCGTAGAAATTGCCGTGTAAATGCATCATTGATTAGGGTTTGGCTTCCATCCTATTAAAAATTTATTGGATACTGTTAAAAAGTGAATAAACAAGATTGGTATTATGTTGGATATGTTAACAAATAGGTTTAAGTGGCTTGGATGTGGGTGTTTGATGAATATGATTAGAGTTGTGAACCCCCGTTTGATTTTTGTACCCCTGCCTTGAGGGTTTTCAATATTCCGTTTGGTAGTGAACCGTGAACAACTCGATCTGATACCTAGTTTGCATTTTACAACCAAGTTTGTGCAGAAATCTGTTTCTCAAAAGTAAAAGCATCAAGGTGTATAATACAACCGAAACTTTTGCTTGTGAACAAGATAATTGGTTGAACTTTCTAAGCCATCACACTTACAAAAGAGACTAATGGTTGCCAAAATTACAAGCCTGATGACCCCAAGGAGGGTGTAAACACTAGACAGCCTCAGCCTCTTACACATCTAAAACAAAAGCAGTTATATTGTAGTAAATACACACTCAAACTCCTAATATCAAACAGCAATCTAGTATAATACTGCAGAAGCAAGCAGATTATTGAGCAGAGCAGCCACTAGAAGTTACCAACACCTAATGCAACAGCCGTGCATTATAGCAACTAGGAAAGGCCAATCCCTTGCGGTACTCGTAAAATAAAGTACATCAATACAACTAGCAAACACATAAACATCCCAGCACAAGCAACAACTAGTAGTGCAGCACCAACAAGTAGCACTTGCAGCAACAGATTGCACACCAAGCAACAACCAAAACTGAACCAGGAAAATCTAACACACCACGTTATAGTAAAGAGGCTCAGTTATGAAAAAAATACACCTTCCACGACCCCCATTTACCTGCAAGAGTTTTATTTTCAAGTGACGCAGAAAAACCTAGGAGCATGTTAACTTTTGTAGACGCTATGAAATTCACTGCCAGTGATTTCCAGTAGTACTAACACCATTTTCCTCGCCTATCTCCTCAAACCATCGAACTCCCTCTCTCCCTCTCTCCAAATGGAGTGAATCGAGGCTGCTAATATAAAGTGAACAACTCACTCTGGAGTGACTTACCCTTAAAGTTTCTAACTATCCATTGGATGGTAAACACAATTGAAACCAGATCGATGAAAAATAAAATTAGAAATGGAGCCCTTTGTAAGTGGAAGTTCCCAACCCAAGAGCTGGTGTTCTTACAGTCTATGGCAATTTGATTTTCTCAAAGATATCATATAGTTAAACAAAACAATTAACTAGTATCTGTTCTAACTCTAATTTAGAATGCAAGTTACAGTTTAACCACTCCTTAAGATATAACTATTACGATGGATGAAAAATAGGTGACATTACACAATCTTAATGAGTAGATCTTCAAGGAAGAGGCAAATTGTAGAAGGGTGGTTGGTTGATGGGCTAAGCGGCAATTCTAGTAGTTTGAGGTTCAAATTGCAAAAGTGGCTGTGGTTTGATGCATAAAGTGTAATTTTTCCATCATATTAATATAACTCCATTGTTGAAATACAAGATATCAAATAGCAACTAAGTAGCAGAAGTACATTGACCTATACATCAAAAAGCATTAGAAAAACAATTATGGAAGAGGTGTACGAGATTTAAGTCCTCCAGTAAGCATCAAATCCAATGAAAAAGAGCATGTCAAAGTTTTGTTCTCCCAGATCCCAGCATAGACAGAAGATATTACAAGTGCAGCATTTTGAGCTATAATATCATATGAGATTGAATTCTTAGAAAAGCAGGCTGGCCCAAGCAGCAATAAATGCAAAGCCTCCAAATGGAGCTAAGGTAGAATACTTTCTGTCCTCAAGGAACGCAACGACGTAACACCTACAAAACCCAAAGCATTTCCCAACGATCAATATTGACCTTGAAATCATAAGCAGTCCTTATGAATACTTCATTGAAATTGTTCCATAAAACAGATCATGGATTTATAAACACAGTCGAGCCAACTAAGACATTGGCTTCAAATTTATGCATACACACACACAGTGGGAAAATAAAGTCTCTTATATTCAGAAAAATATGTAAGGATCCTGATATTGCTGTTAAGTCAAAGGCGGCTAAGATGAATTGACACATTTGGAAATGATGTTACTCCAAATGGACTCAGAAAATATCTGCTTTCTTCTTTATACAAATTGACTCAGACATTATAATTGGACATTATTTTTTGTTTCTCAATACTATTTTACTCCTATGCAAGCAAATGCTCCATGGGATTCAGAAGCAACCTCATTATGAATGCACTACTGCACTACAATCACTTTGGAAAGAAAAAAGAGGATTTATACTCGATTACCATATTTGTGATTCCACGAGCAAACTTAACAAATATATATAAGAAATCTTCAACGTCAAGATTTTGATCAAAAGGGAAGTATACTTAAGTCAGAAGACTGTTTATATGATTGGAAAAAAAAAAAATCCATGTATCATATGTTTTGTTTTGTTTTGTTTTGATATGTGAGTAAAGGGTGTAACGGCACTTCTCCTCCCCCCAACAAAAATAAAAAATAAAAATCCAAGAGCGGGTAATCAGCACTTTTCTTTTTTTGATAAGTAGCAGGTAATCAGCACTTACGTCCCAGAGAATGCAATAATTCCGGTTGTCAAAAGCCCTCCAAACTGAAACAGCCGAGAAGAGAAAAAAAAAAGGTTCATACACTTCTTTTATAAACACTGAATATAAAATGTTAGGCAAAATAATACACGTGAAAATTTGCATGGTTCACATATGCAAAAATGTAGAAATCAAAATTTAAAAGATACATTGGATTTTGGACCCAAAGCGGAAACATTTAATACCTGTACTAATCTCAAAGAAATACTTCAACAAGGGCAAATTAATTTTTTTTTTTATTAGTACAAGGGCAAATTAATTGGGAAAGGGAAACTCACGATGTTGGGGTTTTTGGTAATAGGGGCAGAAACCAAAGCAGCAGTGTGAACCAAGTGGTATAGAGAAGCTGTATGCCAAACCTTCCCAACATTCGAATAATATATCAATATCAAAATCAGAACAGGAGAAGCACACAACAGAAACACAATACCAAACTCTACCATGAAATCAGACTAAAATAAAGATGGTTAGTCAATGGAATTAAAAAAAAAAAAAAGAACAAAAAGTAAATCGAAGAGGTAAAATATATACCTCTTTGTAAGTTGGGTTGGCGGGCTTGAAGACATGAGCACCATATGTGCCCAAACCAAGAGCTGCCACTCCTGTTTGCAGCAGATAAAAAAAAAAAATTGAGAGAGAGAGAGAGAGAGAGAGAGAGAGAGTAGGCGGAATTACCGGAGAGGGCAGCAACTTTGTGCCAGAGTTGAGGATTCATTAGATTATTCTTCTTCTTCTCCACTCGATTAATTTGCTTTGCCTCTCTTAGGGTTTTCCTCTCTCGTTGGGGTTCATGCCGCAGCCTCATGGACGGCTTTTTGCGTTCTCCAGCACAAGTTTTAAACGACGTCGTTTACAACTTACGAAGGCACTCTCCTTGTAAACGGTCAAACGGCTTGTAGCTCAGACGTACAGAGATACGGCTAACGACCTGTAGCAAAATGAAGGCTCGAAGCTAACCCGATTGTGGCCCAAGCCTCCGCAGTTTGATGCTGGTTTTGTCTTATAAAAAGGGATTAGAGATACAAAAAGATAACATAAAGTAAATTCACAGATGTGATTTCATAAAATCTATTAGATCTATTTTATAATAAAAATAACTTTATAATCTGATGTTATCACATCAATTTGTTAATTTACTTTATATAATCTATTTATGACTAAAATATTTTCTTATAAACAGCATCCTCAAAGTTCTATAGAGGCTGCTGAGATACTTTGGAAAGAAACTCAAAAGGAATTCATTTCTTAAGAAAACGATGCATGCTTTGAGAAATCCAGAGTACTCCTTAACATGCGCAACACTATCGTTTGGACTTACGTCGCATTAGCAATACATGCTTGTAGACAACAGTCATTTGAATTGACAATAACAATAAATGTTTGTAAACTACATATTAGAATTCAGTTCTTGATTTGCCCAGTACGAGTCATTACGTGTTACAGCGATCCTCGACAATAAATGTCTGTAAACACTGCACCCCCCCCGGTAAAAACCATCTGGGGTTAATGTTGCATTGGCCTCTAGTCAAGTGTGATACACATATTTGTACAGTTAAATCTAAATTTGTCTAAAGAATGCTGAAATAGAACTCCAAACAAATCTTCCTTTCCTCCTTGCCTAGCATGTTATGCGTTTCCTCCTGTGGCAGCATGAAGCAGCTCGTCTGGAGTTGCAGCCGGGTCCAGATCCCAACACTTCCCTGGCAAATTATTCCTACCTTCCTTGAGTGGACAAGATGGCACCTGGTGCGAAAAGCGTAACATCTCTCTTCTTCGGATCCATCGAATGGCATTTTTGTCTGTATTTCTTCGGTATACTGTCTTGAATCCAGCCAACTTCACAAGGGGAGTTACACAAACACCAAGCTCTTCAGAGTAATTCTCAAGAATCTCCACCATTTCATATTGGTGCCTCACTTCATCTGGGGTTGATCTACTCCAGTCTGCTGACCAATTCCGATAAATAGCCCAAATATCTCCACTTCTTGGGTATATCCGAACACATCCTCCCCTACCAGCTTTTTCCTGGCTAAGAACATGAGAGAAAATATTTACACGGTCTACAACATCTGAGTTCCAAACTCTGAAATTTCCACAAGATTTGGTAAACCCACAATCCAACCAGTTCACTAAGCCAAACTCACTATCCGTTTTAGAGTTCAAATAAGTGATATGAATCTTGAATGGTTCAACTGAGATGACCTCCCGGATCAGACAGTACAAGCGAGGCATACCATCTTCTTCATCATATAAAGCCCATATTTGTTTAGGCTTGAAGCATTCTTCTGATCTATCTTTGTCAAAATCATGGAAGTCAGGGTCAGGGACTGTAAGTGAGATTGGTCGGGGTTTCTTTGGCTCTAATTGATGACCAAAAGTGCCCAAATCAGCTTTTTTGGGTGTATATTTGATCCCTCCAGATCTGTCAACTTCTGTCTGTGCTTCTGCCTTCTGCTTAACTGGGGTAGCTGCCTGGGATGCCAACTTTATCTCTTTCAGTTTCTTCTTAATTTCTGTACGTGCCTTTTCAATCAACAATTTTCTAGCATCAAATGCAGGTGGAATAGACAATCGCCTAGTAAGAAGTTCACTCGGATTGTTAGGCTTGGGATCATGTCCATTACTTGCATTATTTCCATCAGCCAATCTTGCTTCTGATGCAGATTTTAAACCCTTATCTTCATACCCATTTCTAAAACTGGCGTCCATAACCACCTTCCTTTTCTTTTCAGCCCTACCAGCTTTAGATCCTGGAGGTTCGCTGCAGCCACCGGATGAGTTTATAGTAGCAACAGCATTTTCCAAGGAATGTTTTCTATTCGCTCCTGATTTAACCTTTGCTCTTGCTTGATTAACATTTCCATTAGCCTGATAGACATCAGTGGATATGGTAGATGGTCCATTAGGACCCACAATTCCAGCAGAAGTTCCAGAGAAAGAGCTCCACTGGAATGACACATTTGAAACGTACTCATATCCATGTGCAGAATGAAATCCTGAGACCCCATTCCCTGTAACAAAGGCAGGGTTGGCTGGGATATAAGTTACCCCATCAAACCCATGACTTCCATACCCATTACCAGGCACATGTGACCAAGGAGAATACGGGAAGGAACCATTTGCTGGGGCTGTCCCAGTTTCCACAGCAATGAAAACACTGCGACAGTTCTTACAAGAGAGTCTTTTATTCACATACTTCCGAAGATACTCGTACTGAACTTTACAAGAGGTACAAACGGTCCAGAAAGTGTCAAGTCTTCCATGAGAGTTCGGCGAATTGGAACAATTGTTGAAACCTGGAACCCCTGTAGCATGAATCGGAGCTAAGTTTGTCTGGTTAACCCCAGGTGCTAATTGTTTGTTTCTCTTGCGATCATAAGAGCTTCTCTTAGAAATGTCAGACAGTAACGTCCATGCATCAGAAACAAGTCTGAATGCCCCGTCAGCTCCCACACATTTGTTCTTATCAGGGTGGAGCAACACTGCCATCTTCTTGTACTGTTTCTTCACTGCATTTTTATCAGCGAAAGGCTTCAACCCAAGAATTGAATAATAGTCCAACTCACCGTTGCATTTAGCTTCAGAAGCAACATAAACTTCAAATGTGGTCAGCATTTGAGATATACCCTCCAATCCCGGATACAATGTTTTGGCCTTTAGTGCATAATTCTTCGCACCTGCAAAGTCTTTCTCTGCAAATCGCTTCTCAGCTATGTCTTTAGCCTTAAGAGCCTCCTCTATGTTCGCTTCCATGTAGGAACCCAAATCACTTCAAGACCAAGCTCTTGAAACAAAAGCTACGACCAGCCCAACATACTTAACCACGCAAAATGCCCAATTCTTGGGTCACATCATTTTCATCTCTGCAAATATTTGCTAAAATTCTTCAGGTTTCCGTTGATATCAAGCTTCTATAGGTGTCTAAGTTAGAATTGTAGTCAACCAAAGCATACATTACTCATGTGGAAAAACAAGATTGAAAAAAGAAATTATTTAGAAACAGTTTCTTATGCTTTAAATATAGCCAATAATCTTCACTGAAAAATTACACTTTATTTTACTACGGGAAAAAATCGAGGAAAAGAACAGATAGTGAAGTAAAACCCTCAAATATCAGTTTTTAAGAATGGGTACGACTTGTTTTTTTTTTTTTTTTTTTGATGAGTAAGAATGGGTACGACATCAAAAAAAGAAATCTCCAAAATATGATATTACTTCACTTTTTTTTTTTTCAATTTCCTCAGCAACCAAACATTCTGAGCTCGAAATCCATAACCCCAATTATTAAAACCCACAAAAGAAACAGAAAGATGCTCGGCTCTCCAAATCAAGACCCTAATCGTTCTTAAGCAACTCAGATTCAAAGCACACCGATAGAATTCTCTAGAAAAATAAATATTAAGCCCATATTGAGCTCAAAATTTTTTTAGAAATATAAAATTGGAGTGCACAGTAACAATTAGCACGAAAATTGAAGACAAAAAAAAAAAAAAAAAGAATTCGGACACTCACTGAAATTTGAGCAGCAAATGGAGGTGCAGGCGATCCAGATCGCCACGTGTATTTAGGAGCTCGAGCAAAAGAGAAAATGAAGACGAGCTACTGGTGAACTTACTGTAGCAAGACACTAACACACATATAGAGAAACCCCATTTTCAATACATGCGCGCGCGCGCACAGATTGAAGGGTACCAAATGGGGAAGGTAAGGGTTTTGTGCAATAGAAAATTGAGGAGTGGGAGAACCGGGTTGATGGGGTTTCCGGATCCGGGTCGGAGGGTGGATCCGTCCCTGACGATAAATTGAAGGTGGCGTCGGATCGGCGATGGGGGGAAATGCGGGCGCTGGGGGTTGGGGGTGGGGGTGGGGGTGGGGATAAGTGTGATTTTTGTGGTAATAAAAATAATATGGTGATTTTCGGTGGGGAGTAAACGGCTTGTTAAATTTTAATGGGACTTTAATGAAGGGTTGGTGCTAATGTGCGCTGTGGTGAGTTATGGCCATTGAGCTGCCAATCTTTTTTGAGTTTGGTGGTAGTTAGAAGTCAGAAGTGGAATTTGTGGTTAATTATTTACTTATATTCTGTAAGGTGAGTGTTTGATCTTATTTTATCTCATCTTATTATTATAATTTTTATAAATTTTTATATAGAATATAATAAAAAAATTTAATTTTTTTAAATCTCAAAATAATAATAATATTAAAAAATAATTTTATAATAATATTTTATTTAATTTTCATCTTTCATCTCAACTTATTATTTAAATCTAACTTAAATATTTGTGCGACAGACAAGTAATTATTCAAGATCACTTCACTCACCAATTAAGGGCTAGCTAGAGTGATCAAGTGCTTGATCTCTTTGTACGGATAGAAAAGAATTAGGAAATTGGCTTTAATTTGTAAGTACGTAATGGAAACATCATGCATGATCAAAGACTAGCATTATTAATTAAGCGATTCAGTGGATGGTGTTGTATTCCAATATTACAAATTAATTAAGTAGGGTTTATGATCAATTTGTTTAGCTAGCAGTACTGATCATCATGATGGGATATATTCTACTACATTTTTTTAATGTACATATTAATTCGTATTTGTTAATTTGGTATCGATCTGCACGATCATATATGGTGTCTCACGAAGGAGTACTCCGTCCTGTGGTTTAAGCAAAGAATATTATAAATTGAGATATTAATATTAGAGCTGTGATAAAGTAGGATCTGATCCCTTTGAGGCATATATATATATATATATATATATATATATATAACTCTCTGTTAATGCATACCGGACTCGGCTAGCTGATGATCAGACTACTTATACAAAATTGTACGTCCATGCATGCATGTGAATAAGCTAGGCCATGTTTTCACTGTTAATTAATTAAGAATCTTCGATGATCAGCAGCATGCTTAATTGGGATATTAATGGAATGACATGGCAGGCTAGCTATATATATATATATATATATATATATATATACTAAATGGCAACGAAATTAATAAGAGACCCGGTCTTCTAAAATTATTGAGAAGTGATCATGAGATTTTCTAGAGATCATTAATATTGTTGGGTCAAGCATGCACTTTTTTAGACATGCCTGCATGTTTTTACGGGAGTTTGTAAAAAATCATGACAGGGTCCACTGGAATTATATAAAGATGTTGGGAAAGAAAGCGATTTTTGTGAGATGTAAACTATTTTTGTGCAGAAAGTTATAAAATAATAAAATTTATTTATTTTTATTAGTTTAAATTTTTAAAATAAGTGATAATTTTACGTGTCTATATATATATATATATATATACATGTTCTAGGATTTAACATTTTTTCAAACTAATTAATTAATCCGCCGGCCATGCATGAGATTGAAAAAGTTTCACAAATTATATATATATATGATCATTAATTCTATCCAAGTTCTAATTAATATCAGTTCAGTTACAGAAAACATACGTTAATGTGGCATATATGTACGTACATATCACGCCAGAAAACTCGGAAATTTGGTTTTGATCTACATTGGAAAAAGAAAAAAAAAAAAAAATTGTCATTGCCATCGGCTGATCCTTAATTAGCTAGCTAGGAACTGATCTTTCGATCCCCCCCCGGGGAATCACTGTTCATAAAATAGCTCATAAACATGATCATCAGATCACACATGATTTATTAACGCATATTGCCAAAATCTAGCTGCTCTCATTAACACCCAAAATCTCTAACGCTGGCCTCCAACTTCTGATCTACTATATATACATGCATGATATTTCTCTCGATCGTATTATATCTATGAGGAAAATATATATTTGCATATTATCAGCAAGCTGCATGCATGCATGTACACTTTTTTTAAAAAATATAATGATCAGTCGATGGAGATGCATGCATATACGCGGCATCATGTTCAGTCCCAACCAGCAATTTTCTGGTCTATATCTGAATATATATAATATATATTCTGATCAGCGGTACCGAGCGTAACAACCGACAGCTCATTCATCCATTTGCTTAACTAGTACTGCTTTATAAACAAATTAGAAATTTGGAGAAAAGAGATTATTTCATTTTAATTTATATCAATTCTAGCTGCAGCTTCCATATATAGTATATATGGGACCAAATAAGAGGCAAAGACAAAGTTTATGATGCTAATTATCTCTAGTCTAATAGAGACAAAAGGCAAGAGAATTTTACCGCCGGCCAGCCAGTAGTATTGATTAATGGCACTCTGATCAAGTACCTTCACTATCGACGACATACGTAGTACCAGGGCTCACGGCCAGCTAATTAGTTTCTATATTTTCCGGTACTACTACTGTCCTCATGACCGACCATATACATTTATTTCTTACATGATCTCCAAATAAATTCTTCTTCAAATTATTTTCCACCAAAGAAATTAATAACAAATATATAATTAAGAAAACAATATTGTTTTTTTTCTAAATAATGAATATATATAGTGAAAGTCGCAATAAAAATAATTAATATAACAATATTTCCATTTATTTATTATTATTATTTTGATAGATTAATGATGGAGTACTACTAGGTCAGACGTTCACGGGCTTGCAGAGGAACATAAGCGACGATGGGGAGGTATCACCGAGCAGTCTTCTCTCGTAGTAATCGACGCAAAACAAAGAGAGGGAGAGTTGCACCTCGTCACGAGTCCAGACACTGCTCCTGACCAGGTCCGAGTGGAGGAGACGACTCAGGACGGGTCGGACGCACACCATGTAGAGCTCCTTGTAACCTCCGAGAGCGACTACGATGGTTCGCAGGGATGATGGGGGTGGGGAGGAGACGTGGCGGAAGCAGAGGTGCTCCCAGATAGAGTCACTGCGGGCAATGGTGCACCAGAGGCGGCAGACGCTGGAAGCGACGCCAAGGGACGGCCCATCCAGGTGCTTGAGGATCTCTATTAGGATGTCTATATGGTCGTTGATGCAGAACTTGGGTTTTTTCTCTCTATCTTCTGCTTTCATCTGCTGCATGGCTTCGTGTGGCCGTGGTGATGGTCGAGGTTGGTGCCGCATCGTTAACATGAATAAGAGAGCTAGTTAGCTAGCTAGATTGAAGTTCTGGGTGTGTGTGTGTGTGTGTGAGTGAGAGAGAAAGAGAGAGTAGTGAATCCTGTGAGAGAGTAATGTTATATAGGAGAGTGCCAGATCGCGTACGTTATGTTTAAGGTGTTTGAACTTTGTAAGAGTAAACTGGCTTAAAGGGATTTGACTTGAGAGAATTAAAGAGAGATAGAGAGTGTGTTAATTTTCTTTTGTATTTCTCTCGATCTGTTGAATCAACGACGACATATAGATCAGGAGATCATGAGATCATGAGCTTTTCAAAATTAGGAAAAAAGAATTAGTAGTTTTAGTTTTTTCATTAATTTGTTCAGTTGATATATATATATATATATATATATATATAAAGAAAAAGAAACAGTAATAATAAGAAGAATATATAAGATAGAAGGGATGGGGGGTGGAGTTGTCATGTGGCAGTACTGTGGGCATCGTGGGGAGAGAAGGGGCCAAAGGAAAAGGTCCAAGGCAAAGAACTGGAACCAATGTTTGCTTCTTCCTTTTGTTGTTTTCAAATATAGTTTTGTGAGTTGAGCGGATTTGCTGGTTGTTGTTTTTTATTGCTTTGGTTTTTGCTCTTGTTTGCATCTTTCCAAGACTCTCGTTTTAGGGCCATTCTGATACTAAAAAATGATCACTGACTTGGGGGTGTGAAATGTGAATGTAGTTTGGCTGTCTGTGCATGGATGCATCTTCAATCTGCAAAGTCTATTTTGTATTCTTTGCAACAAGGAGGTGGACCAATGTATATAATCTATATATCTATTTTATGTAAAGATCGAGAACTAGATTAATAATTATAATATGCATTCGAAATTTAAGACTCTGCAGCTAGCTCGTGATGATACACTATGACCATGAAATCTCTCTCATTTCTCTCTCTCTCTCTCTCTCTCTCTCTCTCTATATATATATATATATATATAGTTATCATGTTTAAAATTAAAGCAATAAACTTTCTCTAATTATGACTAAATTACTAATCCATGTATAATATTGCTACATATATCTTATAATTATGGCATTTCCTTCCTATCAAAATAAGCTATACTTTTTCAATTAACCTGCATATGATCAGAAACGATTTGTACACCAGTTAATTGACTTGTTAGGGTAAATAGAAGTCAGATACAAGCTGTGTCTCTACACCTAATTCTAATTTTAAAAAAAATAATGTTGCTTATCATTCCATAATATGATATTAGATGATTGGAGACTATATATTATATTGTACTTATGAATCTATTCATCTAATATCACATCATGAGATAATGAGAAGATGATAAAAAAATAGATGATGAATAGATTTTTTCAATACGTTATATCGCACCTCCAATATTCGATCGTATGAACTGTTTCATCTTATATATTTAACTGGGAACGACTACTTCTTAATTTACACCAATCAATTAAGCAGCTTGCATTCATTAATCATGTCGGGCACAAAGATCTAGTAGCTAGTTCTAGATCTAAGTAATTAACTCTTGAATATTTTAGCTAGTCTCCTTTCTACATGCTTACCATAAATTGTAATTTACTCGATCGTGAGTCCGTGACTTCTTTTAACAGATATACGTACGTAATATATAGATAAAAAACCCATCGCATCAGATTACGAAAACTCTTTGTATCGCCTGGGAGACTAGTAGAAATTAAAGTCGACCAAATCACAATTTAATAATCTGAAAAACTAGGGAAAGGAAAAAAAAATAGAAAATAGTGTGTCGGGCACACGGGTCACCAACCAAAGTTAAAAACCAAACCAAAGTAAGGGCTTTGAGAAAATGGTCAGGAGCGCAGTATACGTACCCAGGTGGTTTGTCTCATGGAGTTGGAGGTTGGCCCAGAAAGGAAACCCCACCGCCACCTCCCCAAGTAGTTTGAACTTTGAAAACAGAGCGATATTGGAGCATATATATATATATATATATATATATATATATATAATATCATCACTAAGAGACGAGTGGGGTCTGAATTGACGTTAGATTTACAAAAGCTTGTGTATTTTAGAGTAGTGAGTAGTAGTACTGCATGCATGCATGCATGCGTCATGGGGAGTTGTTTTGTAATGTGTTGGACACATCTGGTCTGAGATGGCACTGTTCCCTATTCTTGCTGATCAGAATTTCATAATTGAAAGATTACAAGAAGAAACCCGTAAAGTTCGCAAAGATTTTCACATTTTCACTCACTTCCCCGACGACTTTCACAAATTTGTAGTACTTTTTTGTTGTCAAGTGTGCCTATCTAACAGCTAGCTTAGCCATTTCCATTGAGTTTTCATCATTTCCATATATAGCCTACATATAATATATATATATATATATATTCATTTATATATAATAGCATATATACATGCACCCAATAATGATCTTCCACCTTGATGATCTATGATCACCTTGATCTTTAACTGATCATGACAAAACACATCATCCATCTTTTTTCTTTTTACTTAAATTAATTGGTTGGAATGAGTTCCTGTTCTGCATATATGCATGGTACATTTTTATTTTTTGAGGCTGACCTAATTAAAATTAAGAATTTCGATAATCTTCGGATTAACATGTGCATATATGTTGAAGCAAGCACCGATCAACGTACATACTTCAGTACTGAGTTTACGTACTTAATTATGATATTTTCTTTGGTTTTTAAGGTATAAATTTGAGATTTGTACAGGATTAATTAGTGTAGCTCAGGGGAGCTGGTCAGGGTTAAATACGCTAGCTAGCTTTTGTTTGATCAAAATCTCAAGACACGTAAAAAATTAATCTTTTTGTCATAGCAGCTTGCACATGATGATCATGATCATATATACAAACTAATTATTAGATAACCTAAAGAAAACAAACAAGCAGCTAGCAAGTAGATAGGTAGAATACATGCATGCAAACAGAAGACGAATTGGAAGAAAAACAATGAAATTCAGCCAAAGTTGTAAATCAATCTTCCCTAACTGCTCTCTTAGCTAGAAGCGAAGGATTTTGGAATCTCATCATGAATTAGGTTTCAATATTTTCTGATCTAGAGTCTTGTTCTTGGATGGAGTATCGTTTTGTTCGGCATTCCTTGTTTTATACATATATGCGCTTCGTTTGAAAATAATTACATTAAGTTTCTGATTTAAGATATCGAGTGATTAATTATTATACACAAATACAAACAAAACCTTGTGACAATTAACTCTGACATGGCACGCTTGCCCATGCATTACATGCAATTTTTTCCAAACTATCTAATCCATGCAGGTAACTTAATATAATACGTGCATGACCGGTTAATTAGCAACATTTGTGATTCCCTGGCTTGTGTTAACTCGTCTCAGACCGGATACATTGTGAAGGCTTTGTAGATCGGTGCCAAGATTAATCTTTTTATAAGATTGATGTTTTGCTTATATATTAATAACGCTATATATATATATATCTTACTTGAGTTTTCACAAATAATAAAGAAGTCTTAGATTTATAACGAAATTTTGCATAAAAAGTTTTTTGAACTAGCTTGACTTAATGTAATACGTCGACATATATATATATATATATATATATATATATATACAATAAATTTTTTTTATAATTCGACAGATCACATTAATGGTCTGTTTGGAATTGCGTTAAGAGTAGTAAAAAGTACTTATATAGTCTCAAAAACTCTTTAATGATAAAATTAGATTACTTGGTTGTTATATATATATATATATAAAGGCTAATTAAGTACATGGCTACATATCTTCTAGATGGCCGTATACATAGTACTCCAAAACGAGTATCATATTATTCGACTATCAATCAAATGGGTTTA
This sequence comes from Juglans regia, assembly GCF_001411555.2. Lineage (NCBI taxonomy): Eukaryota > Viridiplantae > Streptophyta > Magnoliopsida > Fagales > Juglandaceae > Juglans > Juglans regia. The sequence continues at coordinate 37,307,604 of NC_049910.1, read as the reverse complement.
TCCTATGGGAGATCCCGAGCATGTAAAGTGTAGTTAAAATTGGTCAGATCCCGTGGGAACTTAGCTCCCTAGCATGTCATGATCCACCCTCAATCAAATTGATCTCATTAGGTGGGAGCTTGACTCTCGAGCATGTAATCCAACCCCGATCAAGATGATTAGATTACGTGAAATCTCGGTTCCTAAGCATGTGATTAGACCTTCGATCAAATAGATTGGATCACGTGGGAGCTTGACTTCCGAACACAAGATCTGAACTTCGGTGAAATATATTGTATCATGTGGAAGATCAGCTATCGAGCACGTATCCGACCTCCAATCATTGAGCTCCTTTCCCGTTGGGCGAGCAAAGAGATCTCGAATCCTACAACAAGCAACAAAGCTCGAATTCCGGAGTGAGCAACACAACTCGCACTAACCGACCAAAAGTGCTCTTACAATGGGCGAGCAACAACAACGAACACTTTTCTCAGATGTGAGCTAGCCCTCACATACAAGAGGAGAAGTGATAGAATTGAAGGTATGCTCATCTCGTTTTTAAAACACCATGGGAGGTGGTGTAAACTCAAATTGATATAGGATATCTAGGTCTAAGTTCTACATTGATTGCATTGAAGTAATGTCTTAAGATGATGAATCTATATAAATATGGAAGAAAAATCTTAATATCTTCTTTGGCCTAGGGAAATATTAGTTATTCTATTTCAAATCATATATTTACGCTAATTTTTGCCTTATTAGTCAATATTTAGTTTCAAGTTTTGGAAGTGATTATGATTTCAGTTTTGGCCAATTTTTTTGTAGGATTCTTGTTTATTTATATATTTATTTTTCATACAATAATTTAGATTTTCTCATTTTTGGAAAAACATTCATAATTTCAAACTTTGTAGCTATTTAAGTCCGGCTTGTGGGCTTCATTTGTTTTTCGAATTTTAGTATTAATCAATAGTATTCAGATTTTTCTCTGTGTTTTGGGCAAATCTCTTATCTTCTCTTATTCGATCATCTGTTGAAACTAGCCATCATAATTAATCTAAATTATGTCCGGCATCAGTAGACAAGTGCTTGGACTCAGGGATGATCAAACAATGTTCACACCTTGATGTGTGCAAAATTGCTTGAATCCAAGGCAAGCAAGGAGCACTCACAAGGGTGTGTCTGCACCTTGTGTGAGTAAAAGTGTGCTTGGAGCCCTAGACGAGCAACCCCAGGCAAACAAGGACTACTCGTACCTCATATGAGTAAAGTGTGTTTGCACTTGGGCGAGCAACGAGTAATCAAAAGTCCAGGGTGAGCATAGATAGTTCAAACCATGGGGTGAGCACCAACAGCTCAAACCCTGGGGCTAGCATAGATAGCAAAAATACTCGCTACCTCTATTCCTAGGAGTGTGCACAGGGAACTCACACTCCAGGTTGAGGAAATATTGCTCCAACCTCGAGGGCAACCAAAGACTACTCGAACCTAACTGAGTAAAAGTGCTCGCACCTGGGGTAAGGAAATGGTACTGTCCCACTGAAGCGAGCAACAATTCATGCACCTCTCAAAGGCGAGCATTAAAAAAAATAAATGTAATGTTGTTTACTAAGTGCTAATCTTGAGGCACGCAAAAGTAAAAAGTGTTCGCCGCCCAAAGCGAGCAACAACATTCACACCCATGGAACAACCTCTTTGGTGGCATTATATGCTAGGGAATCGTGCCCGATGCCATAAGAGCTCGCACAAATTGTATTAGCGACATGAGATCTAATGCTTGTATGGGAGCTCGGCTCCCAATAATGTAAAACGTACCTCAGATTACGTGAGAGCTTGGCTCACGAGTATGTAAAGTGTACTAGATCGCTAACAGTATTTGATCAAGTCCACGTCAGAAATTCCTACAATAAATCTCCATCTCAGAACCATCAAGCCAACAACACAAATACCCACAAAAAATCTCCATCTCAGAATCATCAAGCTGATGACAAGAATATCCACAATAAATCTCCATCTTGGACCCAGAATAACCGTCATGGGTCATCATTGTAAAAATGAATATATTTTTGGTTATTTCTCTATATTTCCATTTCTGTTATGGCCACGGATCACATTGACACGGTCGTTCATTGTCGACCATGGCTAGTTGATGAGCAAACATGGATATGCAATTTCTTTGGTGAATAAGAAGTTTGAAGCAGAAGGAAGAGAAAGAATAGAAGAATGAAGAACAAGAAGATGGTAGATAGATGGTAGGGAGTGCGAATGAAGATGAAGCTGAAGCTGATTCTAGAGATTTTTGATTGACATTGGCTGGTTTGATTTAGATCAGGGTTGTTTTTGTCTAATTTGATTTTTTGTAAGGTTATTTTAGTCAATTTAGATATGTGAAAGCAGCATATTAGCCTAACCCGGATCACTTGTAGAGGCATCTTGGTCGGATCAACAAAAGTAGCAAAAACATTTTAGTCCAATATGGAATTTGTAGAGAGATATTTTGATCCAATTCATCACATAACTTATTATATTGTAAGGACTAAACTTGCTCATTTAGTATAGATAGTTAACATCAATCAGTCTACTCATTCATTATGCATACCTCTCTGTTGCCTCAAATCATTATTGAGTCATTATATATAGAGGTCTTACACCACGCACCTACAAACGTCTTTTTTTTTTCCCTAACCTAGACACGCTTGTTTCAAAAGCTCCAAAATCATTGCGAAAAGAACACACCAAGCGGCGCTCTTCTCCCCTCCCCCAAATATCCCTAACAGTGCTAGTGTACCATTCTCAAATCGACAATGCTAGCATCGTCCTCCACTGCTTTTAGCCCTCCACTTGAAAACAACATGCATCTTTTTTTTTTTGGCTGAATGTGTAGATGCTACTTCACCAAAGCAATGAGATGGTCTTCCAGATTTGCTCTCACCCCCACCAACAGTAGAAAGTCCCTCAAGAGACCACTGGTCATGCTTCATTGGATTGCAGTAATTTTAACACCACCATGAGAAAGGGTAGAGGCGAAAATTATAAGATAGCTTGGATCACAACTACGGCAATCTTAGGGACGTTGAGAGGCAAAGAAGGCTAGAAATGACTACGCTTTTCACGTCTCTTAGATCCTCACTTCCACTTGAATTAATCAAGGTGAAGATTTAATCGGTATTTTCTTGTTCTTTGTACTTTTTATAATCCCTACTCGGCTACTCCCTAGCTCTTGAATTTATCAAGATTAATGAAGATATATTTCGTTTTGGCCTTCTGTTATACTTTTTATGTATTAACGATGTAATAGCAAAAGTAAAATAGAAAGGACAATACGTGACCATAGGTAGATGATGACAATGGAAGCTACAGGGTTTCCATTGATAATAACTTAGATTTTCGAGAAATCCAAACCTCCCACAAGAACATGACAAATTAGCTCAAATTTCACATGAGGAAATCACCGATTCCCCTTTCCCCCCTTATCTACATGATCCTAATAGAAATACAAGTAAAAGACATAAAGGTCCTTACAACCCAGCTGTTAAAGCAGATCGTTTAAAGCCATTAATCAAAACTACAGCGTTTTACATTATTTTTTTAAACTAAAACCAAGTAACAAAAAAAGAAGCTTGAACGACGCCACATGTCCCTTTCCTCCCACACATCATTTCGACGTCCCTTTTGAAATGCCCCAAAATCCCATTTTGCTCCTTAATTGCCCCAACTCCCTTCGATATCTCTTATTCTCGAATCAAGCCTCCAGCTTTCTTTTTTGTCTTGTCATCGACCCACACTCAACACCCTAACAAATCCCACACACTTACAAGACCTTGCCCACAAGGTGTGGGTACAAGGCTCTGAGATCCTAGAGTTTCTCCCAAGTGTTGTCTTCCATGGAGGCTCTCGTCCATTTCACCAGGACCTCGGTCACGGCACGGTGGTTTTGTTGCCTCATACGGCACTCAACTATCTGATCAGGCTTAGGTAAAACTTACATTTTTTCGTTTGTGGGTGGTAGAGTAGGTAAGATCTGAACTTTTTCATCAATTTTTTTATTCAAGCAGGACACATGAAATACGAGGTGGATCTTGCACATCAGTGGCAGCTCAAGGCGGTACACGACGAATTAGATCCTCTAGATCACTTGTAAGGGCCCATAAAACCTAGGGGCCAACTTCAAGTTGTGGCGCACGACGATAGTCTTCTGTCAGTAGGGCTGAAGACGTAGGTAAACCCAATCACCTACACTGAACTCTCTCAGTTTTTTTCCTGTCAGCAAATAATTTCATACGATGAGCTGATTTGAGGTTTTTCTTTAAAAGTTCCAGTATTTGTGATCTGTTTCGTAACACCTTGTCCATTGCATCATTGTTTGAGGTCCTGGGTATGTAAGAAATGAGTCTTGGGGGAGGGTACCCATACAAAGCCTTAAAAGGTGACAACTTTGTTGAGCTATGGTTGCTCAAATTGTAACACCATTCGGCTAATGATAGCCACTACACCCAGGTCCTTGATTTATGCCCCACATAACACCTCAGATAACCCTCCAAATTTTTGTTCAAACCTTCAGTTTGGCCATCACTTTGAGGGTGATAGGTAGAACTGAAGTTTAATGTTTTCCCTTGTAATTTAAAAAAACTTTTCCATAATAAACTTAGGAAAACAGAATTAGGGTCAGACACAATTATTTTGGTAGAAGTATGCAGCTTGAAAACTGCATCCATGAAAACTTGGGCCACGTCTTGGGCTATATAGGGGTGTAAGAGGGCCATAAAAGTGCCATACTTAGTGAATCTATCAACAACAACCAGAATCACTAAGGCCTGAGGCCTTTTTGAATTGGGTAGACCCTCTATAAAGTCTATAGAGATGTCTGTCCAAGCTTGCTTTGGTATGGGCAGTGGCTGGAGTAGCCCTGTAGGAGGAATATTTTCATATTTAACTGCTTGGCACACTTCACATTCCTTCACCCACCTTTTAATATTAGATTTCATACCAAGTAGTAAAATTCTCTTTTAGCCAGCTGATAAGTTTTGAGGTACCCTGTGTGGCCAGCCATCGGATTAGTGTGGATATAATGTAGCACCTTTTTAATGGAAGGTGATCCTGAAACCAATATCAACCTTCACTTCTTTAGAAGTAGCCCTTGCATGATAGAAATTTCCTTAGGAATCTCCTGTTATACCCCTGCCTTGGCAAAAATATCTATGAACTCTTTTGACAACAGGTAATTCAGCTTCAATTCCTTTACCCAATCTGGTTTTGAAAGTGAAATTTGAGTAAACACTGCTTCTACCTAATAATCACCCCTTCCTTTTAAGAAAGAGCATCAACCACTTTATTCTCTTGCCTCTTCTTGTACCCAATCTTAAATTCGTACCCCCTCAACTTAGTAAGCCACTTTTGTTGTGCTTCCGTGCCTACTCTTTGTTCCAGTAAAAATTTCGGCACTTACTTATTAGTTTTGACTATAAATGATTGCTCCAACAAGTAAGGTCTCCACTTTTGGACAATCGTCATTAAAGCCAACAACTCCCTTTTATAGGTGGTTAGGAGAAGAGCCCTCCACTTAAATACTTCGCTTAGAAAAGCTATAGGTTGTCCATATTGTATTAGGACAGTCCCTATTCCCGTACCACTAGTATCGCACTCAATGGTGAAAGGGCGAGTAAAATCTAGAAGTTTCAACACCGAGGGCTGAGTAACCACTTCTTTCAACCTATTAAAGGCATGTTCAACATATGAATTCCACCAAAAATTATTCTTTTTAAGCAAAATGGTCAATGGAGTTGCAAGCAATCCATACCCCCTAATGAATTTTCTATAGTAGCCTGTTAGTCCTAAGAACTCCCTCAAGACCTTAGTATTCTTTGGTGAGGGCCAATCACTCATAGACTTAATTTTATTTTGTTTCTACTCATACCCCCTCATGAGAATGATGTGCCCAAGGTAATCAACCTCCCCCACTCCAAAGTGAAACTTAGACAACTTTGCATAAAGTTGGTGTTGCTGCAGTACTTCCAGCATCTGTTTTAATTGTTGTAAGTGCTCATTCTAGCTCCCACTATACATCAAAATGTCGTTGAAAAACGCTTCTTGAATACTTGGTTCATAAGCCCTTAAAAGGTGGACGGCATATTGGTAAGCCCAAAGGGCATTACCAAGAACTCGTAGTGCCCTTCGTAAGTTTTAAAAGCAGTTTTCTCCATGTCCTTGTGTACCACCTGAATCTGATGATATCTCAATCGTAGGTCTAACTTTGAAAACACTTTCGCCCCACACAATTCATCCAATAATTCATTTATCACCAAAATGGAGAATTTATCTTTTATTGTGTGCTGCTTTAGTGCACGGTAATCAACACACATGCGCCAACTATCGTTGGCCTTACGTACTAGCAGTACGAGTAAGGAAAATGGGATGGAACTAGACCTAATCACTTTTGTTTTCAGCAACTTTGTCACTATCTTCTCTATCTCGAGTTTTTGGTAATAGGGGTACCCTTTTTTTGACACAATTTTATGGTCATGGCTCCTCAAACACCCCCTTAAGTTGTTTCAACAACACACTAATTTCAATGTTTTGCACAATCACATTCTCCACTTATTTCTCCACTTGAATTTGAAGCAAAAATCCTCTTCTCTTAGTCATTAAGGCCAACATTGCTTTGCTACTACCCTAAATAGAGATTGGTTGGGGTTCCAACCCTTTAAGATCCACCTTATGACCATCTTTTTCAAATTGCATAGATAATTTTGAAAAATCCCATACAATGGGACCAATTTTCTCCAACTAATTTATCCTCAATACAATATCACACCCTCCCAATTCAATAAGATAAAGAGAGGGACATAACTATATACCTTGCACTTATAGGGGCACCAAGTCACAATGACCTTCACTTTGAATAATTACTCCATTTGCCACCCTCACTACTAATTTATTGGACTGATTAGCCTTTAGATTAGCTCTTTTAGCTACTGATGGGTCTAGGAAACTGTGTGAGCTTCCTGAATCTACTAGAATCACCACTTGTTCATCAATAATCATTACTTTCACTCTCATAATACTCGGGCTATGGATTCCATAAATGGCGTTTAAGGAAATCTCAGGATTTCCCTCAACTCTAGTAAGCATCAAGCTGTCATCCTTTGATTGATCCTCTTATTCCCCACACTCGGTTTTCTCCTCTTCCATGTCCTCATAACTTTGCAATAGGTAAATTTTGGGTGACTTACAAATATGACTTGGGCCATTTGTTGTCGCAATTATAGCATAAAACCTTCCGAGGTTTTTCATCCATTTGCGTCGAGAAAATCCTTCGTGTAAGAGTGAATGGTTTAGTACACTTAATATTGCCTTCAATGGAATGCTCCCCCCCCAAAAAAAAAAAAAAAAATCAAAACCAGCCATGAGTAAAACACTCATTTCTCCTCCTGTTTTTAGCCCCTTTCACGTGCTAAGAATGTACCCTTCTTCAATCTTCTCAAGTCCAAACGCTGCATTTAGAAACAACTTAGTTTGTGCACTTCGGAAAAGCCTTTGAGCTTGTTTGAGAGTTCCTCAAACTGAGCTTTGTACGCAGCCGCCATAGAGGTTTGCTTAAGCCTTGTCAAGGCTTCCATTGGGTTGTTGAACACTATGGGTCCGAATCGAATTAGAAGTGCCTGTGTAAAAGTTTCACAGTCGGTGAAATGACCACTATCCCAAGCGTCTTAGTCCCAAGCCATTAATAATTTCTGTAATGGATGAGTTTGGTGAAATTCAAAATAATGATTGACTTTAAATACCCAACCTGCTGGGTTTTCTCCTTCGAACTATGGAAAATCAATTTTGACTCCCTTGGTTAATGCTTTTCTTTGCTCATTCTTCTCACTATCTCTATCATTTCTATTTTCAGGAATCTACTCCAAGAGTGTACGAAGCATTTCAGAAATCTGGTCCACTCTCTCAGCCAATTGTTGAAGGGCATGCTCCTGGTCTTCAGCCTTGCACTGTTTGTTCTCCTGTTTAGATCTAGAGTTATCGGCCATGGGCACACTGGTTGGGTGAATTCCTGGATTGGTAAATACAGTATGGCTTCGGTTGATGGTGGATGGATGGATCTGTATGGTAGTTGGTTAAGGTTTACCGTATGTGGATGGGATGGCTCTGTAGTATCAATATGGGTGTGTATTGGGTTTATATTTAAGGGTTGGTTTATAGTGTATGAAAGGGAAGGACCGTAGGCTTTAAGGATACCTCTTGTTATGCTTTTTCTGTACTGAAAATGAAATAGCAATAATAAAATAGAAAGGATAATACGTGACCACAGGTAGATGATGACAATGGAAGCTACAGGGTTTCCATTGATAACTTGGATTTTCGAGGAATCCAAACTTCCCACGAGAAGATAACAAATTAGCTTAGATTTCACATAAGGGAATCACTAATTCCCCTTTCCCCCCCTGATCTCATGATCCTAACACAAATACAAGTAAAATACATAAAGGTCCCTGCATCCCAGCTATTAAAGCACAACGTTTAGAACCATTAATCAAAACTACAACGTTTTACATTTTTTTTAAAACTAAAAGCAACTAAAAATAGCAGCTTGAACGACGTCGCATGTCCCTTTCCTCCCATGCACCGTTTCGACGTCCCATTTGAAATGCCCCAAAATCTCATTTTCTTCCTGAATCAAGCCTTCATCTTTCTTCTTCCTCTTGTTATTGACCCACACTCAGAACCCTAACTCTTCTATATATTCACACGTTTGTACTTTTGTAAAAGTTCATGGATGGGTAGAATTTTGTCCTGAAATTAAAGCATGACTGTTACATATTTTTTCTCCTAAATTCCTGGAATTCTCTCTCTTTCAAAGCATGCACCCTCTATACGTGAGAGTATACACTCCATGGCTTTCTAGGGAAAGCGTTCCAAATTGGATCACCTAAAAAGAGGCTGAGAATTATATTAATTAAAGACTTGCAGAAGAAGATCAAAGAATTGATTAGCTAAAAAAGCATTCCAAGATCAATGAACGCCCTTTCAACAGATCCTGATCTATTGCAAGGAGGTGGGGAGAGGAGAAGCTCGGGGGAAGAGACCATGGGAGAGTAGATTCGCACGGTGGGGGGCGTTGTGTTGGGAGAATGAGGCCTTACAATTTGTGTGACCCAATGTTGCGTTTTGATTTAAAAAACAAAAAGAAATTAAAAGTCAAGATGACAGTGAAAGATTTCAAAATGAGTGTTTTTATTTCTTATTCTTATATCATATTTTATTTTATTTTATTAAAATTAAAAAAAATATTATTTATTCATTATTTATACATCATATATTTAATAAAATTTTTAATATATTTCTCCATAATTTTTATACCATCCACCGACTTCTCGTAATCTATATTTAATTATATATAATGTGGGGTCCGAGTTGATATGATTCATCGGCCGGGTGGTGAGACACGGTTGGGCCACGCGGGACGAAGCCGGAGTGCCTTTAGGATGGACATGTAAATAATTCTATTGTTAACAATTTATTTTACATAAATATTTGAAATGAATGATCACTTTTATTTTAAGAGAAGAAGGGTACCGAAAGGACACAACCTTCGTCCCCACAACACAACAAAAGCACACATCATTTTCCAATGATAATTTTAACAAATTAAAGATAACTCATTCTTAATGGTTCTTTTTTTTTTTTTAATGTAGATTAAAAAAAATCAATTATTAGTTGATTTTATGGGATATATAGTTGATCCCATAAAATAAGGCTAGACCATATATTTTATTTAATAAGGATGGTGCTACTACACATTTGATGGAATTTATTTTTTCTTAATTCAAATTTAATGATATGTTTTTATATATCATTAACTTGATGATTAAAAGTAAGTTAGTAATGGTGGGGAAGATCGGAAAGCGAGTGATTACTCTACTCATACTCAGTTTAAGGAGAGACCCAATAATGCATCTAATCCATCGTCAATTATTCAGTCCCCTTTAATATCACACACACACACAAGACAAGACAAGACAAGACAAGAGCGCCCAAAATCAAACATCGAATGTAAAAACTTCATACCCCAAATTTTCAGTCAGACTCGTACTGACCATTCCTCTCTCGGTAAGCTCTTTCACTTTCCTCTTTTATGTTATTTTTCTCTTTTCAGAAAAATGAAATTGATGTATAAGGAATATAGTTACACTCGGATCTTACCACTTCATCTCACTCCTATACCTGTTTTGATTGTTATCAGTTACCAGTTTTCTCTCCTTTCATTCTGTTTTCAGGGGAATTTAGCAGAGCCCATGTTACTATCCTATCTTTAATGTTTTTGGTCATGCGCTATAATTCATTTGTATTTTGACGTGTTGAGACTTTGTTTGGTTGCAAATGATTTAGGCGTTTTTGGGGGATTGTTTTCGGAGATGAGCAAAGAACACCCACCGGAGACTCTTGATTTCTTCATTTGGACTGTTGAGGTATTTATCACCTCTCTCTTTCTCTCTCTCTCTCTCTCTCTCTCTCTATGATTCTGATCATTCGGGCCTTCTGTTTCCAAGTAGATCCTGTTTAATTTTGATATGTGATTTGGGTTTCTCGGATCATATGCTAGAATTGCTTGTTTGGGAGGTTTGATCATGTCTGTTACTTGGTAAATTGATTCGCCTTGCTTGATTGCTTGTGTGTACAGTTATTGATTTTCGAAATTCTGGCTTTTTTAGTTAGTCTCTTTGTTTAAGTTTTCTGCTATTTTGGGTTCAATCGGGACTTACTATTAGTTGAGGTTGTGGTTAGTATGTTGGTCGTTTCGATGGTTATGCTGAATGGAGCAAGTATGAACTGGGAAGTTTCAGTTTTGATTGATTATCCTGATGTTATAAAGTCTGACTTAATTAATCTTACAATGGAAAGGATATTGTATTGATTGCGTTTCTATTAACAAGGCTAAACTGTACTTTTGGTCACTGAATGCACTGTACTTTCTCGTTTAGTCCCCAGATTGTATGACGTTGTAATCTTTTTTTCCTGGAAAAAAGCTTTAATTTTGAGCCATGTAGTTTTTCCATGCAAAAAGCTGATGAGCCCAAACAAGGAAGATTTGGATCACCATAAGGGGGTGTTGAAAATTCCTGCAATTACCCTAGAAGAAGATTTCTGTAATTTTCATTTAGTTAGAGAGCATCTATACATAAAGAGCCGAACTGCAGGTCTTCGTGTCTCCTAGCTGAAACAACGGGTTGGGAGAAGGAATTTTCAACATATGCCATTCTGAGCCGACTGGTCAGACTGACAGATTTTCAACTCGAGTAAGAAGATCATCTTGGTTCACAACAGAAATCGGAACACCCCTACAAATGGGAAGTGCAGTGAATGAAGAAATGTAGCAAATCCAAATTAGCAGTGATGGCCATCTCTTTTATTCAGATATCTGTATCATTCACTTCATCATCAATGTTAAGGATTTGTGATGACACGTGGTCTGCAGCCCTATGGATTTCTTATAAAACAATGGGATGAATAGAAACATATGCATCTTCTTTGCCATTCTCAATTCAAAATAATTTAGCTGAACACTATTTTCTGATAGAAATGAACTTGGAAACATATGCATCTTTGCTGCCATTCTGAAGACTTGGTGACTCATTTATTACTTTAAAAAAATATAGAAGCATCAGGATATGTGGCTAACTGACATGCATTGTGCGAAATTCTATTTCTGTTTTTTCAGGATGTTGGTTTGTGGTTGGAAGAGATAAATCTCGGTAGTTACCGCCAGATTTTTAAAGAAAATGGTGTCAACGGAGAATACCTGGAAAGTATGTCCATGTTTACCACTGAGCAGATCCTTCGGTTTATAAGACGATGCCACATGAAATGGGGTGACTTCATCACCCTGTGCAAGGAGCTCAGGCGGATTAAAGGTCTGTGGGGTGTGTGTGTGTGTGTGCGCGCGCGCGCGCACTAACAGAAAGAGAGAATATTAGGAATAATGTTCCTTACTTTCATTTACTATTCATGGGATATTTATACAACAATAAAGAGAATCAAAGCCGTTACATCACAGTAGAGAAAATGTCTACAGTTCTCTACAATTATTCTAGAACTTTACTAGTTTCTGAATTTAATTGATCTAGCTTAATACACTCCCTCGAGTCCAATGGGGTATGGGTATCTAACACAGTGAGACTCGATCTAAAATGAAAGAATTTATCTGAAACTAGTGGCTTGGTGAAGACATCCGCTATTTGATCCTTAGAGCTGAGAAAAGAAATAGTGAGGCTCTTAGAAGCAACTCGGTCTCTGATGAAATGGAAATCAACATCCATGTGCTTTGTTCTTGAGTGATAAACAGGATTTGCAGCCAAAAAGGTGGCTCTCATATTATCACACCATAATATTGGGGCCTTAGACAAAGGAATGCCGAGTTCCGAAATTAAAGTTTGAACCCATATGACCTCGGCAGCAGAGGAAGCCAGTGCTTTATATTCAGCCTCTGTACTTGAGCGTGCCACAGTACGCTGCTTTTTGGAGCTCCAGGTACAAGGTTTTTGCCAAGGAAAATACTATAGCCACCTGTAGAACGACGATCATCTGGGCAACCTGCTCAATTAGCATCTGAGTATGCTTGCAACTAAAGTGAGGATTTAGAGGAGAAAAACAATCCAAAGTTAATTGTGTGCTTAAGGTACCGTAGTATCCTTTTGACTGCACTCCAGTGAGGCTGTTTAGGTTTGTGCAAAAACTGGCACACTTTATTTATAGTGAAAGAGATATCAGGCCGTGTGAGAGAGAGATATTGTAACCCACCCATTATGCTACAGTATTGATGAACATCATCGTGATCAGGTGAATAAAAAATAGAGAGCTTAAGAGAAGCAGCCATGGGTGATGAAATAGGCTTGGCATGAAGCATCTGACTACAAATTAAAAGGTCTTTAATATACTTCCGTTGAGAAAGTAGTAAACCAGTAGGCAAGTAATCAACCTCAAGACCAAGGAAAAAGGAAAGTTTTCCTAAGTCTTTAACAGGAAAGGCAAGTCCCAAATCAGAAACCAATTTATCAGTGGCAGAGGGCAGTGAAGAGGCAATAACAATATCATCCACGTAACAAGCAAATAAATGTGGATATCACCTTGATGAAGGATGAATAGGGAAGGGTCAGCTTGTGATGCAGTGAAGCCATAGCCAATGAGCCATGAACTAAGTTGAGCAAACCACGCCCTGGGTGCCTGCTTGAGGCCGTAGATTGCTTTCTGCAATTTGCAGACGTAAGTGGGATGAACTGGATCAATGAAACCCTGTGGCTGCTGCATGTACACGGTATCATTGAGTGACCCGTGTAGAAATGCATTCTAAATGTCTACTTGCCACAGCATGAGAAACAACAAGAGCAATAATCAAACGGATGGTGGGCATCTTTACTACTGGACTAAAGGTATCCTCATAGTCGATTCCTGGTTACTGGTGGTAGCCCTTGGCTACCAAATGGGCCTTGTGTCTGTCAATGGATCCATCAGCTTGAAGTTTTGTCTTGGAAGCTACAGAGTAGCTTGAAGGAGGGTCGGGAACAGTGACTTGAACAGTGAAACATTTTCGTGAAGGATACGGTACAATTTCGTCTGTGGGTAGACGAGGACGAGAAGATTGAGTGTGAGCGGGTGATGATGGGTGACCGAGGAGGTATAGGAGATGATGAGGGAATCATGGGAATAGGAGGCGAAGGAACTGCGAGATAAGGAGATGAGAGATTAGGGTTAGGTAATGGAGAAGGGGAAGGTGCAGAGGATCGATTTGGAGATGGTGGAAGGGAAGAAGGTAGTGGGCCTGGACCAAGGATAGAGGGAGTTAGAAGAGGAAGATGGGCAGTGTGTTTGTTTACTGGGCTTTGGAGTGGAGTGGGCTGGGTGTGAGGTTTGCAAAATGGGAAGGAAGATTCGGCAAAATGCACATCATGAGAAATGTATAGCCGTTGAGAATTAAGGTCCAAACAACGATACCCTTTATGGGTTGGGCTGTAGCCTAGAAAGACGTAGGAGATAGAACGGAAGTTCATTTTATGATTGTTGTAGGGCCTTAAATTTGGCCAACACTTTCACCCAAAAACCTTCAAGAACTTAGTCAGGGTTGTGATTGTGGACCAAGAAATAAGGAGATTTGTTATTTAAAGTTGGGCTTGGCAACAAATTAATGAGTTATACAGCAGTTTCAAAAGCCTCGGCCCAAAAGGTCATAGGAAGAGAGGCATGGGCCAAAAGGGCGAGCCTGGTTTCAACGATGTGGCGATGTTTGCGCTTAATGAGCCCGTTTTGTTGGTGTGTGTGTGGACAAGAACGACGATGAGTGATTCCCAATTTTTGACATAATGGAGTTAGGGGCTTAAATTCCCCTCCACCATCAATTTGCAATGTTGTAAGTTTGGATTGGAACAATCTTTCAATATATGGCAAGAATTGGAAAAGATATTGAGAACATCAGATTTAAGCTCAATGGGAAATATCCAAGTAAGACATGTGAAAGCATCAACAAAAGACAAATAATATTTAAAACCAGTTCTGGAAACATAAGGGGCCGGACCCCATAAGTCAGCAACAATTGATTGAAGAGGCCGTGTATATTGGGCCTGACTAGGCCGAAAGGGCAATTGATGGTGCTTAGCAAGTGGGCAAGCAGAACAAAAAAAAGTAGACTCGTTGGGAAGAAACTTCAAACGGTTGGAGTGCAATATCTGGGAGACGATTTTGAGAGACGGATGGCCTAATCGATGATGCCAGTTTGCCATGGAGGTTCGTTCACCAACTTGAACGGAAGGAGAAGAACTAGGAGACAATGAGGACGATGCCGGAGGAAAAATGTAAAGACCGTTACGACTGGGACCGGTGAGGAGGATCTTCCCACTCAGTTTGTCCTTTATCGAGAAGGTGTCATGAAATTCAAAGAAGCATTGGTTGTCAGCACATAATTTACAAATGGAAACAAAGTTCTTTGTAATCGACGGAACATGGAGAAGATTTTGAAGAAGAAAAAAGGAAGAATTAGAGGAAAAAGAAGAGTTACCAAAGTGCTGAATTGGCAGAGTTGTGCCATCTCCGACACAAATCTGGTCACTGCCCGCGTACTGTTCCAACGTAAGGTTGAGATTACTGAGGTCATTTGTAATGTGATGCATTGCAGCAGAATCTGGATACCATGATTCATCAGAGAAGGAGCTCGGAGAAGTAATATTCGCCTAGAAGGATGGGGGAGCCTTGAGCTGAGAAGAGTGATCAAAATGGTATTTGCATTGTAGTGCGACATGCCCTTGCTTGTTGCATACCTGACGGGTGGGGCGAGCAGGACTGTAAGATTGTTGTGAAGGACTGTAAGGGCGTCCACCACCACGATTGTTGCCAGTCCTACCACGGCCATTTCTGCCTTGTTTGCCACCACGGTTTGGATCTTGTCCTCGGAAGGAACGAACACCATTAGCAGAGGAAAAATTAACAGAGGGTTCGGAAGATGAGTTATTGTTCTTAGTAAACAAGTGAGCTACCCAGCTTTCATGAACTAAGAGCATTTGGTATAACTCATGAGATGAGAGAGGATCAGTCCAAGTGGTAAGAGATGTCACAAATGATTCAAAGGAAGCATTGAGACCAGTAAGCAAATAGGGAACAAACTCCTTGTCAGGAAGAGGACTGCCTGTGGCTGCTAGTGTATCAGCGAGAGCACGTACCTTGCCAAAATATTCAGTGATATTCTGGGTTCCTTGTGAGAGATGAGTAAGTTGAAAATGGATGTGAAACTCCTTGGCTTGCAATTGTGAAGAGTACATTGCAGCAAGAGAATTCCAAAGCTCCCGAGAGGTGTTTGATGAGAGAACATGACTGGCAATGGAGTCCGAGATGGAGGAAAAGAGGATGCTAAGGGCCAACTGATCGGTACGTTTCCAAACCGTGTATTATGGGTTGGTTGTGGTGGGTTGATTTGGTAAGAATTCAAAAGGAACTGGGCGTGAGCCATCAAGAAGGTAGAAGAGGTCCTGGCCTTTGAGGTAGGTGCTGATTTGCACCTTCCAGAGTGGGTAATTGTCAATCGTGAGCTTGGTGGTCACGATATGGGAGAAGGACGAGTTATGGAAGTGGCAGCGGGCAGAGATGGGGAAGGGGTGGGGTTGGTGACTGCCATGGATTAGAGAGGATCAGAGAGAGACTGCTAGTCGTGTTGCTCTGATACCATAACAGAAATAGAGAATATTAGGAATAATGTTCCTGACTTTCATTTACTATTCATGGGATATTTATACAACAATAAAGAGAATCAAAACCGTTGCATCACAGTGGAGAAAGTGTCTACAGTTCTCTACAATTATTCTAGAACTTTACTAGTTTCTGAATTTAATTGATCTAGCTTAATATGCATGTCTTTTCATTGGGGGGCAAGATGCATGCTCACAGATGTTAGGTTGGTATTGTGTTGGGGGGAGAGACACAAAAGGTGGGGGTGGAGGTGCCACGTGGTACAAAGGATGCTGGCATCATACTTTTGATTAAGGGCCTAAATGAACAAATTTCTGTGCTCGACTAATGCTTTGTATAGCAGTTAGCAGTTTACTGGGTAATTCTTCTACATTACTCCTGATATCTATAGGTGGGTACTTTTAGTTTTTCCAAAATTAGAAGCAGAGTAATATTTAATTTTCTTCTTTTTTTATTTTTGAATTTGTGGGATTTGTATCTCTTTAAAAAAGTCTGGTGTAACTGGTTCATTCATCTCAAGCTCCAAACTTTTCACTGATATGGCACACACCAATATTAGGCATGGTATTAAATTCTCATTCAGCTCCTGTGTTAAAATTTTGTTATTGTACCATTGTTCTTCTTAAAATTTCATTATTCTCCCTTTTATAATGAAATTGATATAGATTTTTCTAGAGGAACAAAAGTTGTGTGCTGAATAAGAGCTTTGTTGTGTCATCTCATAGTGTAATCTAGTTATGAGTTGTATATAATGAAGTCTACTACATCTCCAGTGGCTTGCTTAAAAGGGGATCAAAAGGTCCGCCGGCCATGGTGGGCTCCTTCTTGCCTCTCGATACTCTTTATCAAGGTGGTGAGACAGAACAGACAGTCACGAGTTGTTTCCTTGAAGCTGGAACAGTGATGCAAGATCTGCTTTATGTGTATGTACTTTATGTGTATTTTTTTCCTTTTGTCGGAAGAATGAAAGATAGGAAAGAATTTTTTTCTCTTTTTCTTTTTGTCTTGAACCTGACAGGATTGCTATTTGTTCTCCTATGGAGAGCTATATTTTAAATACAAGCCCTTTGTGTTAATTTATGTTGGTTTTATAGTTGTACCTCCTTTCCTAATCCGTGGATAAAAATAAAAAAAGGAATGCCATGTTTTAAGAAATCAACGTACTTCCTTTCTCTAACGGTATCAATATTCCCCTGATCAGGTTTCACTTTTCATATTACTGGGAAGCCCTCTTTAATATATGGAACATAATTGATGATTGTAATTTCGTTCATATCTAAATTTATTTCTACCATTCATTGTTTAGTAATATTAAAAAAAGAGTAAATTAAAAAAAAAAATTGTGTTTGTGCTGATGGGAATGGTTCAATGTTGGACTACCAATGGACGGACTTTTTTAAAAAATAATAAAAAAAAATTAAAAAAATTCTGGAACAGACTGTAATTATGCTCATCTTTTTTTATTTTCTGTGGAGTAAATATACATTACAGTCTTGAGTTATACCTTTTTTGGTTTCGATTCTCTTTGCTTAGGGAAAAATAAAAAATGATAGTTTAGCAGGATTATCTCAAAAGTAGAAACAAAAATAGAGGAAAAACAATTCTTTGTTACCTTTAGGAATAATTTATCTATATTAATTGATGTCTTTCAGCATGTGTATGTGAATTTCTCTTGAGTTTGCATATGAAGCATTTGCCGCTGTTACCCATATTTTTCTTGCCAGGAGGGTACTTGTTCATGATTATGTATTTAGTGGTGTCAATTGTGCTCGAAGGCCACACTCCAATTCCTGCTATTGTGTTTGGTGCTTCATGCCTAGCTGAATGTTAGCTCATGTGTCTTGTTCTGCTATAGCTGTTGAGGGAGATAGTTGTATCGAATTGCAATTACTCTCACAGAAGATTTTCATGATCGGCTTTTCTTCTCTTTCACCTTTTTTTTTTAATAAGAGTATAAAGAGAGAGAAAATTCAATGTAAGCAAGTCAAAATACAAATAGTGACTTGTTCTAATTTGGCCTTCCCCCCCTGAAATATGCAGGATATTTGGAGCTATTCTGAAAAGATTATTTTTATTTTTGTTCAATGATCCTTTCCTAGATTGTGACATGGTGATATATGAAGGATAGTCGGAGTGGTTGATAAGAAAGTTTGGCCATTTTCGATATTTGAAGCTTCTGTGAAATATGAAATTAGTTTGTTTTCAATAGATAGGAGCATGGTGATATAAGATAGGTTTTGATGTATTTTTATCATGTTTTATTTAATGTAACATACTATTTGTAGAAAATTAATAAGTCTTTGTGACCCTCAGGATTGGGGTAGATCGACCAAATGCAGTTTGTGGTTTTAGCAGTTAAGAGTTTGGTTCGTGAGCATCTATCTGTATCCTTAGTAACAGAACATCTGTATAATTTATTTGTGGTCAGTGTTTCTATAATGTTTTTGTGCCATATTCACTTCAAAGCAGCTAGCTACATGTAATTTTACTCTTCCCTAGTGGTAGATCAGCTGCATGCATGTGGCTCTTTCAATGTTGTTTGCATATATATATATATAGGCACAAAACCCTCCATAGGCTCAGAAGAGATTTTTTCTAGCACGATATGAAAGCTGATATAAAAAGCTTATCCGAAAATGTGACACATGCCAAAGTGTCAAGTCACAACCATGGACAAAAATCTCCATGGATTTTATTGAAGGTTTGCCCCTGTCTTAAAGATTTAATAGTTTATAGGTGGTGGTTGATAGATTAACAAAGTATGGGCACTTCACTCCTTTGGCCCACCCCTTTTCTGCTAAGACAGTAGCTTAGTTATTCACCAAGCACATCCTCAAGCTCCGTAGGATGCCCAACTCAGTGGTCTCTGACAGAGACAATACCTTCACTTCGCAGTTTTGACAGGAGTTATTTAAAATTCAAGGGGTGCAGCTGGCATTCAACACAACTTATGATCCTCAGTCTGATGGCTAGACTAAGGCAGTCAACAAGTGTATTGAGAATAACATTACTCTACTAAAACCACCCCATTTCAGGCCCTGTATGGGTATTGTGGGTGCTCTTGTTGAGTGGTGGTACAATACCACCTAACATTTCTCTACTAAGAACACCCCATTTCAGGCTCTGTATTGGTATCCTCCTCCTCAATTACTAAGATATGTGCCTGAAACAGCAAGAGTCGAAGTAGTGGAAGAAAACCTAAGGTCCAGAGAACAAATGCTAACTATCCTAAAGCATAATTTGCAGAAGGCCCAAAGCCGCATGAAGAAGTACGCGGATCTGTGAAGAAAGGACCAAAGATTTGAGATCGGAGAATGGGCCTATCTCCGTCTCCAGCCATATTGACAGTTATTGGTGGCAAACTGTCAGAACCTAAAACTGGCACCAAGATATTTATGACCTTTCCAAGTTATCCAAACGGTGGGATCCGTGGCCTACAAACTACAACTACCGCCCACGACAACCATACACCCCGTATTCCATGTTTCACAATTAAAAAGAAAATTGGGACATAAGCATATACCTCTCGCCGATCTGCCTCCCATTGATTATGTAGGGGTTTTGAAGCCTAAACCGAGTGTTGAGCCTTCGTGTCCGCAAGAGTAAAAACCTTCCTGTGATAGATTTGCTGGTGCAGTGGCAAGACCAGAACGAAGATGAAGCGACATGGGAGGCGTAAGAGTGGTTGAAGACTTCTTACTCGCACCTTGTGGGCAAGGTGCTCTAAGGGGGCGGCTCTACCACACTTTCTAAGTCTACTGGTTCGTGAAGATGGAAGCAGATGAGTTAGGGCTGTGTCTTGACTATGATCTTGGGCCATTGGGTAGGGCTCTAGTCAAGGGCTTATTAGTTGGGTCGAAAATAAGTGTTAAGTGTAGTTGTTATCAAGTGTCTCTAAGGATCATAGGCCAAATGGCAAATGGCTAGCCCATGGAGTAGTCCAGTCCATTAGAAGTTTGTTTAGTATTCTATTATTGGTTTTGTCATGTTGTGAGTTTCCAGAAGAGGAATCCAAGTGTGCTATTCCTTGTGTCAGCCTAATATGAGGTTAGTCTGTACATAAGAACGTTAAGCAAGATTTTATGAGAATCCAGCTATCAACTTTCTTCCTTTTTCTTTTCTCTGTTTCCCTGGAGGCTCTCACCCTCGAAGTGAGCTATTTCCATTTCCATCATCCATTACATAAATCCATTAAATACTACTAGAGTTATTACAAGGGTGTTACACAATATAACGAGAACCAATAGATATCCTAATCTCTGGCCATCATCTATTTCCTTCCCATTATAATATATATATAATCTCAACCCCTTCTCCTCTATGCTTCCAAATATCAATTTTCTTTCCTGATCGCCTTGCCTCACTTTGTGGCAAATATTACAACACCACCACCTCCAAGAGGCTAATTAGATAATAGATATATAATGGCAACCTCTACCATCCAACAGGTAGCATTCGCCAGCCAGACTGCTTTGAAGCTATCCAATAAGCTTGTCCGCAAGGCTAGAGGAGGTTTTGGTGCTGGTTGTAGTACCACGAGGTGCATCGTGAAAAGTGCCCCACTGAGACCACTCATCCTTAAAAACTATACATAATATGCATGAAATGTTCGGTGATCATCACCAATACATGCATATATGCACGTTATTATTAGAGACCTAGCTAGCAATGAGTTAGAAAATTATATGTATAATTTAATTCTTGGATGAATCGAGTTATTCAATTATCTCCCTCTCTCTCTCATCTTTTCTCATGATCAGCATGCGGTAGTCAATGTATCTTTAATTTTCTTTTCAAATATGTTATCAATTTCAGTCGTACTTTGTTCTTGAATTATTTGATCAATGTACATGATAAGATGCCATGCATTGAGCAAGATGAATTACTAAATCCACTCAAACTCCATTAGTATTACTCACATTAATTTGCCCACAATAGACCAGAATATATATCATGTATATATATGATTGGTGGCCAATATAAAAAAGCTTTAACTAGCTAAGAAGGAAAAACTATTGTAAAATCATGTCCAATATTGGAACTTCCACCATCTAGATCATCATGTACTATATATATCATTTAATTTGGGCAACATGTATAAATGTATACACACACACACATATATAGACAAACACATATTTTTGGGCATGGAAAAGTTGTTTCAATCTCTAGTTAATTGTATGCATGTAAACTAGGTATATATGGCTTGGACCGTCCCAAGTATTTGTGGCCATTCTCGGAGCAAACTCCATCATATTTGATTGGTGAATTCCTTGGTGACTACGGCTGGAGGAATCATGTTTTGGCCAAACAGAACAGGGAGATTGGCATAATGATTTCTCCCTAAAAAAAGATGGGCGCCCTGCAAATTCGAGTTCGTCTGAGTAGAACTAGGACACTCAACAGTGCAGCTACATCCCTGCGCAGCACCTAAGGGGACGCTCATCTTTCTTCTCAGGAAGAGGGGAGCCCAATGACACCCCACCAAAGTTCTCAAGAGAGTGAACTGGGTTCAGGGTTGAGAGGGAGGGGGGCATCCTTGGGAACATATGGTCGGTAGGGAGGCAAGAGGAATCGACTCTGAAGATTTGATTATCCCCTTGAACTGTCTATTCCTATCCTCCTCAGCCATGGCTGTCGTACCACCGCCTTGTTCCTGCTCCATACAAGACTAGTAGGCAGTGAGTTCCTATACAACACTTACGAGGGTTGGCCCTCGTAAGCAAGGGGGCAAGAATAAGCGAGGTATCATAAGCAAAAAGGCAAGAACAAGAGGTATGAGGAGTTTGTTTCTTTTTTGGTATTCAAACTGCTATAACCAATGACAGCCTAAACATCAAAGGAGAAGGCATCGCCCCTCGAAAAACAAGAAAGGAAAGAGGAAGGCCATGGGATATTGCTAAATTTGGAAGAATAAAGAGAGAGGCGGGATGGGATGAATTCCCCGTAAAAGGGGAAGAGTCCATTTTTATAAGTGATAGCGATGTTTAATATTCCAGAGTATCACGACTCCTAGGACCTCCCTGGGCGACCACGTGTCCCCAAAACCTCCCAGATCATCCACGTGCCTTTCATGGGAAATCATAGACCTTTGAGATTCAAAAAAGACAGAAATCTCAACCGGCACATTACACGGAGTTTATGGAAAAGTTAATGACAAGATTAAATGCGGAAATCTCAACCGCCGCATTACATGGAATTCATGAAAAAGTTAATAATCGAGTTAAACAAGCAGGCGTGGCTGCATCGATGGAACTAAAGTAGCATTCGGGCCAAATAGGGTATGAAAAGACATTAATAAATATAGTTTCAGGATCAACATGGAATCAATAGTAACTTAAGACACCCACGTGCGTAAAAATGGTGCTGCACGATAAAACGCTCTATACGTTCGACAAAGAGATTGTTGCTTGGTAAATGCTCGAACATAGGCTCAGTAGTAAAGAACTACAAGATATAACTGGCAGAAAAGGAAGAAAAGTCAAAAGTTTCAAATCAGCCGAACCCAGACAAACTAGAGGTATATTATTTTGTGCGAGTTATCAAAATTACATCGAAAACCAAATACAAGGAAGAGAAGGCAGCACACAAGTTGTCAGCATATGTCCACACAAGTATGAAGACTTAACAGGGGTTAGATCAGTGCGAATTCCAATTTCCATGATGTTGTATTAAATGATTGTAAACTATTTATTATATTTTACTTGTAAGCCTATCATTTAATGTCACTTCAAGAGATGTTGAGAAGATGATAAATAGATTTTTTATATATATATATGGGTTAATTACATTTTTTCCATTCAAACTTTCACTCAATTCACAATATGCATCTAAAGTTAATAATTGCATCAAAGTGGACCCGCTTACTTTCAAAACTTACCAATCCCCAATTCTGTCTATCAGCAGTTTCAAATCCAATGGAAATTTACTGTAAAGATATAATTTTCATCTAATTTATTATTATTGATCATATAAAACATAAAATAATATATGTTATCAATTAAAAATAAATTATAAATCATTAACCATATATAAAATGTATGATATTATTAATAATTATGCATACTAAAGAGTAAAATCTAAATTAGTAAGTAGTAACTATTAATATCATAAATATAATTATAGTAAAATATTTTTTTAACGAGTTAGTTACATAATTCACATTAATAATTCACTTAATTTTAATTTAGTAATTTAAATGATTTTTTTATTAATTTATGTATAGTTAATGAATATAAAAAAAAAAATTCATTTTTTTAATATTTTTAAATATATATATTTTTTAAATTAAAATATTATTAAATAACATTTTCTATACCACTACATAAAAAAAATAAAAAAAAAAATTACTCGGAAGAAAATAAAAAAAAATGTGAACGGGAAAATGAACCTACCATTACCCAAATACTTTTGAAAACCAAACCTCCCTAGATTCTCCGTTTGTTTGTCCGTCATTGACCGGCAGTGGACTTTTTCGCGTGAATTTGCAAGTTTCGTAGGGGTAGAATTGGAATTCAGTCATTTTATTTTTTATTTTCATTTCGTTTTTGGGTATAGAAATAAATCCAGACTTGTATTTTCGTCTGTGTTTTGTGCCCCCAATTTCTTCTCCCAATCCCTCCGATTTGAACTCGGTTTGTTTCTCAGGCTTCGTCCTCTTTCGTTCGGTAAGTTCTCCGCCTTTATTTTCTCGCTTTCTCTTTTCCCTTTCTTTGTTTGGTCGCTTAGCAAAATCGTAGAAACCGAAACAGCCACAGGAAAGTTTCGGATTTCTTTCTTTTTTTCTTACCAACTTTATTTTTTTTCTACAAACAAGCTTTCCTGTTTACGAAGCGAGAGTGGCTGTTTTCGATTAACTTAGTATTTTTCTTCCATTAGTCTCTTAATTTTCGTTTCTCATCTGCTTTGAAGGTGAAACTATTTCTAAGGTTATACTTGCTTTTTGTCCCTTTTTCAGTAACCAAACAGGTTGGGAAAGATTGCTATAAACTGATCCGCAGTAGCGTGTATTTTTTCTGTGATCTATTGATTTTATGTGATTTTGTGTGCTATTTGTTGATTTTTTTTAATTGAGTCTTGCTTTATACTACTTGAATTTATACTGTGTTACTCCGTTGTTTTTTTTTTTTTAAATGATCTGTCGCTTCTTGATTTGTGTTTGTGTGTGAGCTTGGAAGTTGAAAAGTGCACTGAAAGATTGGTCAAAGGTTATTGAATTTATCTGAAGCTCTATTATAGGTAAAAACAATGGAAGCTTAAGAATTTGATGTTTCTCTTCCCATCCTGTTTAACTGACAGTTTGTAGAATTTGATCAGTCTATATGTTACGTGGAATGATAATAATTATTTCTCTTCGATATTATGAATGAACATTTGTGTGTGTGTGTGTGTGTGTGTGTTTCTGTTCTGTGCGACTTTGCTTGCTTGATTGTTTAATCTGAGGTTATTCTGTTTTGTCAAAGTTTGTTACATTCTTTCCGAATAAGTAAATAATCCTTTTGCCGCTGGTTACAGAATAAGTGGGGAAATTGATTGATGGGTACATCGTCTGGTTCTAACATCCACCATCAATCTTCGTCAAAAATGCTGCCTCCACGACAGCAACCACGACCTGGAGGACTACAAACCTCATTGTCCCTTGTCTCTTCAGATGCCCGCCTCTCCCCAGAGGAGCCCAGATCAAATTCTGATCAAATTCGTGAGTCCCCTACTGAGAGTGCCAGTTCTCGAGAAACTTGGCCCACTGCCGATGCCATCATGGCAAAGAAGATGATGGAGAATGGGAAAGCTGAGAATGATTGCCCTGATCAATCGGTTATTCGCAGAGTTTCTATTGCAGATAAGATCTCCCTTCGGGACATAGCAAGAGAGAGAGTTGATATTATCTCTGAAAAGATGCATCGTTTACCTGATGACGTTCTAGAAGAGTTGAAGAATGGACTCCGAGTTATTCTTGAAGGCAATGGTGGCTCACAGCAAAGAGAAGAATTTTCTATGTTGCAGAAACTTGTCCAGAGTAGAACTGATTTAACCGCTAAGACGTTGATTAGAGCCCACAGAGTTCAGCTTGAAATTCTTGTGTCAATAAATACTGGGATTCAGGCATTCTTGCATCCTAGTATCAGTCTCTCTCAGACTTCACTGATTGAGATCTTTGTCTACAAGAGATGCAGAAATATAGTATGCCAAAACCAGCTCCCAGCTGATGATTGTACATGTGACATATGCACTAAGAGAAATGGTTTCTGCAATCTTTGCATGTGTGTAATCTGTAACAAGTTTGATTTTGAAGTAAATACCTGCAGGTGGATTGGGTGTGACTTGTGTTCTCATTGGACTCATACAGATTGTGCTATTCGTGATGGACTCATTTGTATGGGTCCTTCTGTTAAGAGTGGAGCAGGTCCCTCTGAGATGGTTTTCAGTTGCCGGGCATGCAATCGAACATCTGAGCTTCTTGGGTGGGTTAAAGATGTTTTCCACCACTGTGCACCAGCCTGGGACCGTGAGGCTTTGATGAGGGAACTGGATTTTGTTAGTAGGATTTTTCATGGAAGTGACGACCCCCGAGGGATTAAACTCTTTTACAAGTGTGAGGATCTGAAAGAAAAAATGAAGAGTGGAGTAGAGTCAGCAGCAGCCTGCCGGGCAATTTTATTGTTTTTCCAAGGTACATATACTTCGAAGCATTCTATAAATTTTAGAATTACTGGTGTTTTTGGCTTTGCTTTATTTCTTTCTTTCTGTTTTTCTTAATTATGGTATGTATGTCCTTAATGAAGAGCTTGAGGTGGACGGACCAAAGAGTATGGAAAATGGGGAAGGTGGAAGGATGATAGCGCCACAGGAGGCATGCAATCGGATTGCTGAGGTGGTTCAGGAAGCCATAAGGAAGATGGAAATGGTGGCTGATGAGAAGATGAGAATGTTTAAGAAAGCCCGCATGGCTCTTGAGGCTTGTGACCGTGAGCTTGAGGACAAGGCGAGGGAAGTAGCAGAGCTGAAGCTGGAAAGGCAAAAGAAGAATCTGCAGGTAGAAGAGCTGGAGAGGATTGTGAGGCTTAAACAGGCAGAAGCTGATATGTTCCAACTCAAGGCCAATGAGGCAAAACGAGAGGCTGAGAGGCTTCAGAGGATTGCTCTTGCTAAGTCTGACAAATCAGAGGAAGAATATGCTAGCAATTACCTGAAACAACGGTTAAATGAGGCAGAAGCTGAGAAGCAGTATCTGTTTGAGAAGATTAAGCTGCAGGAGAGTTCTCGTGCATCACAGAGCAGTGGTGGGGGTGATTCTTCACAGATGCTGATGTATTCCAAAATCCACGATCTACTTTACAGTGCTCCACCAAAGGCAGACGGCCAGCCAAATGAACGTCACCCTTTCAGGACGAATTCCTGAAGAGTGCTTTATTATAGTATGTGAATTAATGTTACCGATGGTTGAACTAGTCTGATTAAGTGGTGTTTGTTTTTGTGTAATTGTTGAACTTTTTTATCCGTCTGAGGCAAACATATTACTAAAATCTTTTCTGTGAATTAGTTAAAATAGGGAAAACTTCAGATGTAAGCACTTCTGATGTTTATAGTTGTTTCACTTATTTCATTATGACTATTTCTTAAACCTGGTATAAATTATGATGGACAAAGATTTTGCTCGTTCATTTGTCCCTGGAGTACTACTATCTGGAAAAGAACAGGGAGTTATTGGCCTATGATAGCCGAAGCTGATGATTCCATGGCTTGTAATTGAAGAGGTTAGAGATCCCAATTTTCTACAGCTTGTTTTGTTGATATTCTCCTTCAGCAAACATGGAGGAGCCAGAGTTCCATTTGGAGAAACTGATAAAATGGTTGAGCAGTATGAATGGCTGACAATGACATCTTCGAACAGTCCAGGTCATATGCAGCTGCAGATAAATCCTCATTGTTAGGCATGAAGAGTGGCAGTTTCCATCTAGGACTTGGGGGAATTATACAAAACTGCATTCACATGCTGGATATGGTAGCATGCAGGTGATCAGTTTAGTCGATTGGATACATGGATTGAGTTTGCCCGAATTTGAATAGCAGAAGCGTGAAAAACCAGAGCCATATGGTAGAAATAGGAGAACTGGTGTATATTTATAGCTTGGTTGATGGTATGATATTTTTGTTTTCCTTCTATAGGAGTAGGAGTGTTTTCCTACGTAAATCTTGCTTTACAGGTTAGTTGGAAGCTAGTGTATATTTTTCTTCCTCCTTTCCTTTGTGTATATTTTCATTTAGTGTAATTGGCGGCCAAGACCAAAAGAGCAAATTGGAGAGTAATGAAATGAGGCTTCTGCGAAGTTGTCGCTCCAAATGATGTGGAAGCCGTTAATGACAGGGTGAGAAGATCACATAATATTGTAATCTGATTACACTGAAAGATTCAATCTTTGTGGTAGTGGAACACTTGAAGATTTTCTGATATTGATGCTTCTTACCTAGATCACATTTGACTGCTAAATAAGCATATAGTGAACAATAACATATTATATATGAAGATCAATCTTCATCCTTAATTAGTTGATGTTTCTCATCTAGATCACATATAGAATCCATATGCTTGCTCGTCTTCTAAAAGCACAAGGTAGCGTTCAGAAAA
This sequence comes from Juglans regia, assembly GCF_001411555.2. Taxonomy (NCBI): domain Eukaryota; kingdom Viridiplantae; phylum Streptophyta; class Magnoliopsida; order Fagales; family Juglandaceae; genus Juglans; species Juglans regia. The sequence goes on along the minus strand of NC_049910.1, from coordinate 37,279,778 downwards.
AGAAAAAAAAAGGTCACAATGTAGCATCTTTAGGTGAGCAGCTACATCCTCCATGTTTGCATTCTGTTGGCTCTACCTTGATTAGGCTGTCAACTTCTTTATATAACCGTTGGTGAGTGGGTTTTTTTTTCCCTACCTTGTGGCGGGGCCCAGATCCAACAGAATGCAAACCAGAGTCGGTGCTGGTACCATTGAAAGGCAAAAGATCATATAATTGTGCAGCCTAATCAAGTTTATTAAGCAATCGATATCATAATTATTTTTCTCATACTGAAAAAGACATGAGCATGGTACGAAGGTTCCCACAATTATATTATATGATCTAATAAATTGTCATAATAGATTGAAGTAAAAGGTTCCTCTATCCACTATAGAAGTTATGATTTTTCAGTCTACGATTTTTCTCTTTCCCCTTAACGATGGAAAACCTCTTATTTTCTCCGTTATATTTGGGTAGTCTATAACGGCGCGGCCTGAGTTTGTCTGGATGCTGGTGTGTTTTCAAAATGATGTTTTCAAAAGATATTGTGATAAAATCAAAAGCGTTTTCATTTGTGAAGGAGGGGGGTCAGTTGGTTATTATAGAAGAAGCTGGAAAGTGGTGTCAAGGGTGGCTTTGGGTCCTCCAACAGTGCAATGGTTGGCTAAAGTCATGGAAGCTTGCGTGAAGGATGAAAACATAGACTATTTCACCACATTCAAGGAAGGTAGCCGCAGCTTTATTGTGCAATGGTGCTCGAATATTCAAGGTGGTTACATCGCAGTGGTGGAATACGGTGGTGGTGGTAGGAGGAACTTTATTTTCGTTCTTGAGGAGGAGGGCAGAGGGTGGAAAAGGATGGGGGAGGCTCTATGAGAATTTATTCACAATAGGAAGACCACTCATAAGGAAGGACTCTGAAGAGATCAAAGGAGTTGAAGGTTTAGCAGCAGCTTCGCTCCAATAGGGAGGCACTGATGGTGGAGCAACCCCATGATCTGCGTATAGGGGTCGATGGCATGGTAGGGCAGAGTGGTACTGCTGCAAAGTAGGGTATGGGACACGACTTTGACAAAGAGCTTCGCCCAGTACAATGGAAGGGTGGTGGTGGCGGCGGCAAGAGGGGTCTCTGCTAGATGTAAAGTCCCAACTGATTTCACTAAAATCCAAAGTGGATTGGCTTATAAGAGTGGAGATGGGCTCGACAAGAGATGGACATAGCATGGGTCTATCTATTGGAGCTGACCCACTTAACAAGGGCCTTGGTCCGTTACATCAGGGCTCCAGCCACTTGGGCAATGCAAGGCCCCTACCAACAGAGATTGAGCCCGCTTGCGTCCAGCATCACAAGAGCTTCACTAACAGCTATGGGGCTAGGCTTCACACAACTAGGCCTAAACCCAAGTCTCAGCCTGTATAGAGGATATGCAACGGGGTAACCCACTGGCCCACCAACAACAACAATATCACATCTTTGCTGGAGAAACTTGTGCAAGCACGGCGGCTTGAGGTTGGACCATTGACGGTGGCCTAGAAAATGCTAGCGATGGTTGTGGAGACGCCGGCGTCACTACTAAATGAGAAAACAGAGGAGATCTTGCTGTCGAAAGCCCCATCTCTAATCCAGCGTGGCCAGAAACTGCCGATAGGCAGACTGGAACCTCTACCTCCTCCGGTGGAGGCCTTATTTCATCCTGAGGAGCATCTCGAGATGCTGTTGGAAGGAGAACGTGAGTTGAGCATGGAGTTCAATAAGGAAAGTGACGTAGGGCTATCTCAGATGTTTTACCATGGTGTAAGTGAGGTGGTGATGGTTCCTAATACACCATTAAAAACTCCTTTATCTAGAAATGATGTGGAGATCAATTAGGGTATTGTGGTCAAATGGAAGGGAAAAAATCTATTTTTTTTGGGGGGGGGGTGGGGGAGGAGAAGGGGATGTCTTAATATGTACAGTGGACTTTGGGAGATGGGGAGCCTCTTCCTCTGATCTGTAAGTTACCATACGAGTTCAATGTGTATAATTGTGTGCTTCGAAAGGTAAAGGATATTCAACACTGTGTGGGAATGGAGTGTGTAGGGTTTGAGGAATAGTTTATGACTCTTTTCATCGCCATTGAAGTGAGCCACTCTCAGTCTAAAAAATATGAGACCAAGAAATAACGGGAACTTAAGAGACTCAAATGGTCCTTGAACTATAAGGGTAGCTCAAGCTACGATAGATCCAAAGGGAATGGAATTATATATCCTTTATGAAGCCGAAAATCGTGTCTTGGAACGTTCGTGGGTTGAATGAGGCAAATAAGCGTCTTCGCATAAAAAAACTTGTTCAGGTATGGAGGGTAGACATAGTTTGTTTACAAGAAACAAAGTTGAAATTAGTGTCTAGAAGAGTAGTGTGAAGTGTTTGGAGCTGTCCTTATGCAAATTGGATTTAGTTGCCTTCGAACGGGGCTTTAGGTGGTATCTTAGTGATGTGGGATAGAAGGGTGGTGGAGAAAATGGAGGATTTTGTTAGGGAGTACATAGTGGCCTTTTTTTTTAAAGTTGTGGAAGATAACTTTTTATGGACTTTTGCAGGTGTTTACGGGCTGAATGTTGACAGTATCAGAAGATTATTATGGGAAGAACTTGCTGCATTACATAGTTGGTGGGACCTCTCCTGGTGAATAGGAGGAGATTTTAACATCATAAGGTTTCCTAGTGAAAGATCCAGAGACAATCGGTTGCGCCCAGCGATGACAGATTTTTCAGCATGTATTTTTTACTTGAGCCTTGTGGATCTTCCCCTCATATGGGGCTCATTCACTTGGTCCAACAATCAAACGTGGTCTCGGCTGGACAGATTCCTAATCTCACTGGATTGAGAAATCCATTACCCAGAGTTGTGTCAGAAGAGGTTGCCTTGCCTTTGCTCGGATCACTTTTCTATCATGTTGGATGGTGGTGGTATCCAAGGAGGAAGTCGATATTTTAAGTTTGAAAATATGTGACATAAGAGTGAAGGTTTTGTGGATAGGGTAAGAAATTGGTGGTCATCTTATTGGTTTCATGGTACTCATTATTATATACTTGCAGGTAAACTAAAAGTTTTAAATAATGATTTAAAGTTTTGGAACTTCCAATCATTTGGTGACATAAGAGAGCGCAAGAAATCATTAGTGGAGGAACTACAAGGTTTTGAGAGAATACTTGAGGATAGAGCATTATGGTTGAAGGAATGAGACCGATGTACAAAATTTTTGGCATCAAAGTTGGATAAAGTTCTTTCTCTAGAGGAGATCTCTGTGTCAGAAGTCAAGAGTATTGTGGTTGAAGGAAGGGGACCGATGTACAAGATTTTCCACAGGATGGCCAATTCTCATAGGAGATATAATACCATTGAGATGTTGAATATTAATGGTATAGATTGCACGAAGGCTCCTGTGATCCGGGATCACGTGGTGGATTTCTATGAACAATTGTTTACAGAACAAGAGGGGTGGAGGCCAAAACCTGATGGACTTGCGTTCGATTCTATTGAACCACATACAACGTCTTGGTTGGAGAGATCTTTTAAGGAAGGGGATGTCTTTGATGTAGTAAGAGGAATGACTAGTGACAAAGCTCCAGGTCTAGACAGTTTCTCAATGGGTTTCTTCCAAACATGATGGGAAGTAGTGAAGGAGGATACAATGAATGTGTTTCAGGAATTGTTTTTAGTTGGGAAGTGTGAGAAAAGCCTAAATACTACTTTTATTGTTTTGATCCCAAAGAAGAGTGGAGTTTCGGAGGTGAAAGATTATAGGCTCATTAGCCTCATAAATGGGGTATACAAAATTATTCCAAAAGTGCTTGCAAACAGGTTAGGAAAGGTTTTAGGCAAGATAATCATGAAGCCACAAAATGCATTTGTAAGTGGTCGTCAAATTTTGGATTCAGTCCTTATAGCCAATGAATGTTTGGATAGCCGATTAAAGTTTGAGATTGCAGGGATTATTTGTAAGCTAGATATGGAAAATGCATACGATCATCTAAACTGGGGCTTCCTTTTCTTTTTGTTGGAGAGATGTGGTTTTGGGAGAGAGATGGTGTACGTGGATTAGATGGTGTATCTCTACGACAAAGTTCTCAGTTCTTATTAATGGCAGCTCAACTAGTTTCTTCAGCAGATCGCGTGGTCTGAGACAAGGAGATCCACTATCCCCACTTCTCTTTGTTGTTATTATGGAGGCCCTTACTCAGATGTTATTGGCCATGGTTAGAAATGGTTTTGTGGCTGGATTTTTAGTAGGTGACCCCAATAGGGGTTGTCTATCTATTTCTCATCTTTTATTTGCAGATGACACATTAATTTTCTACGAGACAAATCAAGGCACTGAAGGCACTCTTATTATGCTTCAAAGCAGCATCAGGCTTGAGAGTGAACTTTGATAAATCAGAATTAGTACCGGTCGAGAATGTCAGCAACCCTCGACATTTGGCTAGTACACTGGGGTGTAAGGTCGCCTATTTTTCTATGAAATACTTGGGATTGCTGCTGGGGGCAACCTCACGGGCTCTTTCTATTTGGGATTCAGTTATCGAGAATATAGAATGAAGATTGGCAAGGTGGAAGAGATGTTACTTGTTGAAAGGAGGCCTGGTGACTCTAATCAAGAGTACTCTTTCTAACTTACCAACTTATTTTTTGTCTCTATTTCCAATTCCAGTTTGTGTGGCGAAAAAGTTTGAAAACTCCATCGTGATTTCTTATGGAGTGGGATGGGGGACGACTTCAAGTTCCCTAGTCAGTTGGGACAAGGTGTGCAAGCCAATTTCTTCTGGTGGATTGGGGATAAAAAAATATGAGAATTTTCAATAGGATCCTACTCGAGAAATGGCTATAGAGATATAGTATGGAACTAGAAGCCCTATAAAAATTGGTGATTGATTGCAAACATGGAAGTATGTTGGGGGGGATGGTGTACTAGAGAGGTGAACGGGGCCTATGGAGTGAGGATTTAGAAGCACATTAGACGTGGGTAGGGGGTGTTTACCCGCCATGCCAAATTTGTGTTGGGTGTGGGCACTCGGATAAAATTTTGGAGGGACCTATGGTGTGGGGATGACGCTTTAAAAGACTCATTTCCATCTATCTTCTGGTTGGCACGTGACTAAGAAGTTTCAGTGGTAGATCTCATGGATCGATCGGGGGACCAAGTCCAATGGAATGTCACCTTCAGTAGAGCAGTCCAAGACTGAGAAGTAGACAGCTTTGAGACTTTTTTTAAACTAGTGTATTCCGTGAAGTTGAATGGAATACGAGACGAGAAGCTGTGGTGGACACCCGTAGGTAAGGGAGTTTTCTCGGTTCGATCTTATTATAAATTCCTTACTCATTACCGAATACTTTTTTCCCATAGAGGAATCTTTGGAGGAAAAGGCCCCCCCAAAGCACTTTTCTATATTCACTTGGACAGTTACTCTAGGCAAAATTCTGACAACCGATAATCTGAGGAAGTGTCGGGTCGTTATCTTAGATTGGTGTTGTATGTACAAGAAAGCCGGTGAGTCAGTGAATCATCTCTTGCTACATTGTGAGATAGCTAGAGTCTTGTGGATCGAAGTGTTTAGCCGAGTAGAATTAAATTGGATAATGCATGCCACAGTGGTTGAGTTATTGGCCAGCTAGACATTTTTGGGAGGTGCTACACAAATCAAAGTTGTGTGGAAGATGATCTCTATCTGCATTATGTGGTGCATATGGTGAGAGTATAACGATCGGACATTTGAAGATAAGGAGTGGACTCTATAGATTTTAATGGCCTTAATTTACATGATTTTCTTGTTCTCACTTCTGCGACCTAGATAGATTTTTGTTTCTTATATAACATCTTGTATACTTGGGATTTGCCTATTCTTATCAATAATATCGTTTACTTATAAAAAAAAAAATGATTTAATAAATTGTTTTCAAGTTTTAGCAAACAAATGATTAAACCAATCAGCATATGAATACAAACATGCAAGTGTCAAAATAGATTAATGATGTAATGTCACTAATACCTAGGTCTAAGCTTGAACATAATTGCTTACCTAATCTTAGACAGCAAAGTTGGAAGTGTAGTCAGATCTATAAAAATCAGAAGCACAAGAGGTTGGAAAGAAAAGGGGATCGGAGAGGCCCCAGAACTCGTTATCCACGAGATCATGCTGCACATATCTTTGGGGATGTCAGAACATCAAGAAATCCTCGAGACTTTTTTTCTTTTTCCCTTTTGTCTTCAAGTGCAAGGTCATAATGTCTAGTCGTGCAATCTGAATATAATAAGCATACTTCAACATAGTAATGATCGATCAATACTTGGAGAGAATAGAACGTAGTTTATGGTCTCACAAGTGGCCTCTCTCACACCTCCATAGCTTTACCATCATTATTATTGTCCAAGTGTGTTAAGATACATCAAAACAAAATTAGGAGCCGCCTAACACATAAGATCGATAAATCTATGTCCCGTTTGGTTGATAGACTCAATTCAGATTAATTCAATTCAGTCTAGTTTTAAATTCAGTCTAACATCCAAACACTTAATTCTCAAATTAAACTCATCTCAATTCAAAATCTCTTTACATGTAGTCATTCACAACCTTTTTCAACTTCCCATAAATATATCTAAACTTATTTTAATATCTAAACACATTTAAACTCATCTTAGGTAGACCTTACAAAACTTACTCCACAATCTCAACTCACTATTATTTATAAAAAAACTCAATTCAACTCAGCTTAACATCCAAATGCAGTCTACTATTGCTCTTAAAGAATTTGGGACATATTAACTGTTCTCTACTTGCTATACGTAAGTTGTTATAGTAGATGTAGATGAGATATCATAGGATGCAAGAAAAATTTAAAAATCTTAGTTGTAATATTTTCAATCTGACAAGAGTAGTAGTGGCATGGAAAGTATATATATAGTTCACGCTAGCTTACAAATAAAACTTTTTATCTAATAAATTATTAATATTGAAGTGGATGGTACCCGTAATCGTCCAAGACATCTTCCTATTTTTCGTTTTTTTTCTGGATGTTAATCATGCTTAGAACATGCGGGGCTGGCATGCATTGGGTGGAGAGAGAGACTTTCCCTCCCTACGCCACCTAGTAATCAAATGGAACACAAAACCCTACAGTGCAATGCATTCTAATTAAGTAAGAAATAAAGAGATGAAAAGAAGTTTGATTCAAAGTAGGCATCATTGTCTGTATCATATTGATTAATTAATTAATTAAACAGAGAACATGAAGCCCATTTTATGTTTTTAATGGAGATTGTGGGTTTGCAGGAGCTAATAATTAAACACATTTGTTTTGTTATAAATATTTCATTCGTGCTTTGGAGACATGCTGATGCTGTAGTGTAGCTCTGTACCATTTCTTGAAGATTGATGTTCAAAGTGCAAACAAAAAGGCATTTATCAACAGTGGTGGGTGGATGCTTAATTTGCTCAGTCTGTAGGCAATATATAATATATATATATATAATTGGCAAGCTGTCATTGCCACTTTTGCCAATAATGAGTAAAACTAAAGGATTGGTTAATTGTTGTGAAATATCGTCTTGTAAACTTATTGCAAAACGATATATATGTGTCTGCTAAATTGATATTGATTGAAGTCAATAATAATAAATATATATATATATAATCCTTTAGATTCAGAGATGAGTTAAGATAGTTTTAGATGAATTGAATAAAATATTCTTAAAATATTATTTTTATTTTGAGATTTGAAAATATTGAATTTTTTATTATATTTTGTGTAAAAATTTAAAAAAATTATAATGATGAGATGAATTAAGATGAGATGGATTGAACGAGTCCTTAGTGTCGAGTTCTATTCATTTTTGTGCAAGGCATATGCTGGCTTATAAACTTCTAGAGGGTATACACATGAACTAAATCTAATAATCTTCATTGTTTTTTGTAAGAATTTTTTTGGAGGACATGCAATCAAATATTTTAGGAGCCACTCTATTATATCTCTTTTTCTTTCATACATAAATGGTAATGGTATCCTTACCCTACTCTTGTTTTGGTAATTTTCTTAAAAAGCCCACCTTTGTAAGGGAAACATATGACGTTGCTGATTGGACCACATAGTTTGATAGACTACCCGTGACTTTTGCTCATCTAGGAAGAAGTGGAAAACTGACTACTTTAAATATTATAATTATTATGGCATATTCAACCAAAGAAAGAAAAAAAGAAAAAAAAAAAAAAAGAAAAAAAAAGAGAGAAGAAATCTTCCTTGGGAGAATAATATACATAGTGGTGGGTCTAATCTAATGCCAACCGGAGATTGTAATCATTGAGCTAATTTTGTTGCCCACTATGGTCCATAGGAAGAGCATAAAATTCATAGCATTAACTTGGTAACATTAACAACTGAAAATAAATAAATAATTAAAAAAAGTAACAAAGCTTCCAAAGCCATCATGTGGAAGTGGGTTACAATTTAGCTTGGCCCTACCTCCCAATTTAAACCAATAATTTAGCAAACTCTTATATGGAACAATGTTTTTAAGCATAGGGTGGGAGTGATAAGGGACGTTGAACTAAAGTCATAATTTTGCAGAAATTTGGAAAGAATTAGTACAAAAGCTGAGTATGGAAGAATTGGACATAACTGCTATGATTACAAAACTGATTTGGTTTAGAAGGAATTCTGTTCTTCATGGCAAAGAGTTTCATCATCCTAGATTCCTTATAACCAAAGCTACAGAGGATTACCATTTGTTCTAGATGGCTCAAGAGAGGAAGTCATCACTAGGTGTTACTGTTGCTCAGAGATTTGCTTGGACTAAGCCACCTGTTGACTGGTTTAAAATGAATTGGGATGCATCATGTGCTCAATCTAGAGGAATGGTAGGCATTATAGTGATTATAAGAGATACTAGTGGCCAGGTAATTGGATGTTGTCGTGCCTCAAAGCCCTTTGTTGCTAATTCTTTCATGGATGAAGCTATTGCATTGCAAGTGGCTGTCAATTTTTGTAAGGATATGAGGATTAAAAGGGTGATGCTAGAAGATGATTCTTTGCAAGTGGTTCAATATTTGCATAAAGATAGCCGCATAAAGATAGCCATGATATGAGACCAGTTGGCCTGCTCTTGGAAGACACATAATTGCTGCTCAAGTCATTTGTTCAATGATCTATTCATCATACAAATAGGCTAGCAAATGAAGCTGTACACTACCTTGCTCAAGATGCTAGAGATGTTGTGTTAGATGTGGAAATGATTCCTGATTATATTAAGTCTATTTTTTAAAGGAAGCTTTGTAATGGTTGATTGATTAATAAAGCATCTTTCTTTAAAAAAAAAAACTTTATCCAATCTACATTATTAGAGATTATTGTTTTTGTATAAATCTGTACACTTGAAAGAAAAAATTTATCTCTAAGTTCATATATTAACACATCCAACATACTACTGATATAAAAATCGACTAACATAAGAAGTATTTGTATTTGTATTTTATTTTATAATTATAATGAGTCTTAGAATAAATAAATAGTACATTAATGCAGGCTTGTAAATAGTAATTGATAATAGCTAACATGGAAAGTACAAATTTGCACATCTTTTTTGCTCTATAAACCCAATTATTGTTCATCCTCTTTATCCAAATAGTAATTCATCCCTTGTAAATCTAAATACTATTAAAATAGTAATCAAGCAATTCACCCAAGTATCTATATAAGCAAGGTAGGGTCTATCTGTTTTGATGTGTCTCTGTTTCGATTTAAAATTTATAATTTCATAAGAAAATTCTAAAAAGATTTCTATGAGAAAAAGAAAAAGAAATAAATATGATAATAGATGGCCGGAGAGTATGCACAAAGATAATAGAATAGGGATGTTGATGTTACAGTAAAAGAAAGTCTTTTTTATTAAATAAGATAGTTTTTACACATTCCACTCACAATATTCCTTCACCACTCCACAAATAATTATTTTTTTAAATATAAAAAAAATGCACTGATATGTATATCTAGGATGCACATTTGTATACACCCAAGAAATGTCTTTTGTCAACCTCTCTCTCTCTCTCTCTCTCTCTCTCTCTCTCTCTCCCCTTGACTCTGCAGACTAGCAGTAAACAAGTGTGTCCATCTTTAATCCCTTAACAGTCTTTCAAATTCGCAACACCAAAAACAAAATAGTAAATATAAATACAAAAATTAAAATAAGGAACCAGAGTTTGAAAATAAAATAAAATATCACTTTATAAATAGTCACTTTTTTAATTATTAAAAAAATAAAAATACTCAAAAGATAATTTTAATGGAGTAAAATCATGAGCCAAAGATCATTTTTTATTTATTTATAAAGGTTTTGGTTTGGTATTTTCTTTGGACAATGCTACTTAGTCCATCATTTTACTTCCTCAAAATTATTATAGTGCAAGTGTAATTTTTTTTTTATTTTAAATAATTTAAAAAATGAGAGAGCGGGGTAATTTAGCATTTTTCTTTTTCTTGTTCTTTTTCTTTTTCTTGGCGGTTTTGGTGTGTTACTGGACTTGGTTTTGTTTGCTACTGCTTAATTTCCCCCCCACATGATGATATAATAATCATGCGGCTCTTAACCTCAAGATCAAGAGCTTGACACCAAACTGAATAGTAACAGACGCTGGGGGGGAGAGAGTGTGCTTGTTTTTTTGTGTTGGTTTAAAGAGGAAAAAGAAAGGGTCCACTTTTTTTATGCCAGCCTGATTGTTGATTCCATTTGGGTTGTGTTTAACGCAAATTTTCTCGATGATGGTGTTTGCTTTGAAGTCGTTTCACTCTTGAATCTTGATGTTTCTTTTAGGCCGTACAGTGCTTGGGGAGGCAGAAAGAACCAGTTATAGAAAAAGGCCAGCTGTTTTCTCATCTTCTTGATGATTCCCTCACAATTTTGTCAAAATAACAACTGGGTTTGGTTCAACTTGATGTTTGGCATGATTAGTACTCCTTAGTATCCTCCAAAAGAGGTTGCGTCACTTTGTTTTCTTGGCATGGTGAATGATTGGAGCCGGGTTTGTCAAGATAGGAACTGAGTTTCCTGCATTTTCACCCTTTTTCTTGTGGCGGGTTTTCCATAAAGCATTGGTCTTGTTGAGCCTGCTAAGGTGGGTTTGGTGAAGAATCTTGTGGATTTTCTGCAATTTTACCCTTCTTGTGGAATTGTCAATGGTTTTCTTATAGAGGCATGTTTGGATGACGTGTTCTGCCGGAGCTGTGGTCTTTCTCAAGCTTTCAAGGCTCTTCGTGAAGATAGTCAGATACATAGGTGTGCTTTGGTTAGGATGTCGCTGAGTTGCGAGCTTTCTGGCTTGACTGGAAGATTACCGGCCTGTTCCAAGTTGAAGACGGCCACGGAACCGTCGCATGGGCCAAACTCCGCCAGACAATGGAGAAGGAAGTTTCTGTTTCTCTTGCTTATACTTGTTGCTCTTGGAAGCATTTGTTTTTTATCAAGGTTTCATGGTTGGACTTCGAGGGCGAAGAATAAGACTCCTAATTCTTGTAAAGGAAAAGCTCAAATCTTGCTACAAGAATTCAATATCAGCAGGAATCATCTTCACGCTTTGGCATCCTTATTCTCTACATCAGATCAGGTACTGTGTCTATAGTTCTTAAAATTCCGTCTTTAGTAGGTTCCGGACTCTTCCTGTTTTGGTCTCAACTGTCTCATTGTAGCCTGAAATGTTTTTTGCTTTGCTTTGTACATTTTAATTCTTTGTGGAAACTTGTCTGCATTTAACACATGACATCTTTGTGGAACCTAGTTTGTAGGAAAAATCGGTTTCGAAATTAGAGATGGACTAGGGATGCAGGGTAAGGCATGAAGCTGAGTATATGATAAGAATACAGCGAGCGGCTTCTCTCCTATGATTATTTGTATTTTTATTGCTAGGATAACCGAGTGTGAAAACTATCTGTATCTTCTTGAAATCGAATTAGGGTTAGTATGTCATGGTGATTTTGTCATTGTCATCCAAGATTGATGGATCGACTCCTATTGATTTGTCCCAGTGCTCAATGCTTCGTATTTAAACTTTTATTTGTATGCGCAGTGTTGCTTTTCTTCTCCCCTCATTCCCTTCTCTTTAAAACTGCATCGATTCGAATATGTTAAATTATTTTGGAAATCATGCGCAATGAGGGGTGCAAAGAAATGTGAAAGTATAAGTGGACTATAGTAGGAGCTGCTTACCTGTCCGGGTGTTAGTACTCAAAATTATCCGTATCTTCTTGAAATTGAATTAGGGTAAGCACGCTTTGGATGAGCTGTCAGCTCAGACATCTTGGTTTATGATTCCACACTAGAAGTTCCCTTCGATTACCTGTTCCCTTTTTCTTTAAACTACATCGATTGGAATATGTTAGAATTATTTTGGAAATCATGCGCAATGAGGGGTGCAAGGAACTGTGAAAGTTTAAGTGGACTATAGTAGAAGCTGCTTACCTGTCCGGGTGTTACTTAGTACTCAAAACTATCTGTATCTTCTTGAAATCGAATTAGAGTAAGCAGGCTTTGGATGAGCTTTAAGCTCAGACATCTTGGTTTACGATTCCACAGTAGAAGTTCCCTTCAATTACCTGTTACACAATTCTGGCAGGTGGATTCGTGTATCCTGGATTCCAATAGATGGGTCAGAAGGGCCTGCTATGCTGAGGTTCCTTGTCATTAAAAAAATCATAGTAGTGTCAAAAATTTTTGTGACTAGACAGATGAAAAATTAAGATTTCTAGGCTGGCTTGGGAAGGAGGATCACAGGATGATAATCGGCATATCTCTATGATTTTATGTGATATATATTTTGAGATTTTAGTTATTTAACCATTGATCACACCATGTGAAAGATTTTTTTGTTGAATTGACTTCCTACATATGAAACCACCACTTGTCCTAAAAGCTTAAGCTGGTAGGCAGAGGTTTATTACGATATCTTTAACATATCTTAACACACTCCCTCATGTGCGGGCCATACTCCCCCTTAATAAGGGACCCAATGCACGGAATAATTAATTAGTTGGGTGGAGTGTAGAGTCAGGGTTTAAACTTGAGACCTCTGCTCTGATACCATGTGTAACCATCACTTGTCCCAAAAGGTTAAGTTGGTAGGAAGAAGTAGATTACTATATCATTAATATATCTTAAACACTACATACTTTCTCCCTTCTGATAATGACCCTATGTGAATAAAGGGCCTGAGACGACTTTCAAGATATATTAGGTGAAAAGATGCATGGTTTTGTTGTCATTGTGTACTTCTTGCTGCATTTGATCAGTTCCTCTCACTAGTTAATGTGTGGCAGATAATATCCCTCCACTGTACCAAAGAATTAGGGCCCAAAATGCTGTTAAGTGATGGCATTACTTGTGCTCTGAGATTACCATGTTCGGAGGTAGAGGCATTTCACAGGCAGCATAGATGGATTGCAGAAAATGATGAACATAGAGACCAATGCCCAGTTCGAGATGAGTGCATCACCAGGAAGGTTGGCATGCCAATGCTAGACGACCATTCTGTACCTTTTATTTCACCATCTAAAATCTCAACAACACCAGCAAATCATCAGGTTTGTGGAAAGAAATGACCATGTTGCTGTAAAATGACATACGAGTGTTTCATGCTTGAAGGTTTCAATCTTGCCATAGAATTTTCTTCCTATTGGCTCGCGTACCCATAAGATAGTGTGAGAGAGAAAGAGACAGAGATAGAGAGAGAGTGAGAGAGAGAGAGGAATAAGAAGTAATAGGTATGGATACTGAATGTGCAAGCATATTCCATCAATATACTTAATGTAGAACGTATGCTCTTATACACAAGAGGATAACTATGTGCACACCATGCCTACCAACAGTTTAATAGTTCTATGGGAACCATGTACGCAAACAAATTGACCATGTTGCTGTAAAATGGAATATGAGGGTTTCATGCTTGAAGATTTCAATCTTGCCATAGAATTTTCTTCCTATTGGCTCGCATACCCATAAGATAGTGTGAGAGAGCATGAGACAGAGATAGAGAGAGAGTGAGAGAGAGAGAGGAATAACAAGTAATAGGTATGGATACTGAATGCACAAGCATATTCCATCAATATACTTAATGTAGAATGTATGCTCTTAGACACAAGAGGATAACAATGTGCATACCATGCCTACCAACAGTTTAATAGTTCTATGGGAACCATGTATGCTCTAAAAAATAGGTTACTTTTCTGCACAAAACAACATAAAAGGTCGATGATAAAATTTAATAAAGCAGGCTGTCTTGGCCTTTAAAAAAACAAAAGGTCGATGATAAAATGGATAAAGAACAATTGTGTTCTAGTTTTTGGTAAACTCTAATTAGGTTATCCTCATGTATACTCCCTGTATACTTGGGCTTTGCCTACTTCTATGAATAAAACTTCTTGATTACCTATAAAAAAAAAAAAAAAAATTGTGTTCTACTTTTGGTGGTGGGCTGTAATTTAGCTTCTCCAATTTGGTTGAATTCATCGACACTGGTACATTCCAAGATTGAATTTATTTTCAACAATTGGATAAAATATTTTCGTTCCTTTTTTTCTTATAGTGTAGTTTGGAGAGGGGGTGAGCTGTATTCATACATCATGAGATGTTTCCATTTCTAGATCATGCATTTAATAGACTTTTATACCTCAACACCGTACTTTAAAATTTGAAAATTTGAGCTAGGGCTTTATGTCTTAGGAATACTCGTGCATCAAAATTCCTTTTTATGCTTTCTAAATGAAGATTCATATATATATATATATATATTTATCTGTAAACAAGAATTTTATTGATGATATAAATAGGCATAGCTCAAGTACAAGGGATATATACAAGGACGACACCTAAGAGCTTCCTGATTCAAAATTCATATTGAGAGAGATAAATGTTTGGACAATGCAAAAGTTATAACCATGAGTGATGATATAAAAAGAAAAAAAAAAAAAAAAAAACTAATTTGCTTCTTTCTTTGTCTCCAACCAGAATGAAATCCTATCAGAGACACTGGCCTTCTTAGAGAAAGAGTACTGTGTAAGTTTCTGTACTTTTGTAAAAGCAACTTGGTTACTCCTGGTAGTTGCAGTGAGTTGCAAGATGTCTGGTTTGCAATTGAAATTATGGAGGAACCAAAGGAAGAAGGTTATCAATCAACCTCCAGTGGCTCAGCAGCAGCAGCAGCAGAAGCAGCAGCAACAGCAAGTGCATAGTCCTCCTAAAGGTGCTGGGAAGTGGAGAAAGAAGCTCCTGCGTGTATTTATGTTACTTGGAATTGCTGTGTCAATTTGGTTATTTTGGTACTTGAATGAAGAAATAGTTTTGAGGAGGGAGGAAACACTAGCCAACATGTGTGATGAGCGAGCCCGGATGTTGCAGGATCAGTTCAATGTGAGCAAGAACCATGTTCATGCCTTGGCTATCCTAGTCTCCACATTTCACCATCGAAAACATCCTTCAGCAATTGATCAGGTGAATATCCCATCTTCCTTTAAATTTTTCTTTTTATATTGCTTGTTTAATTTAATTTTATTATGATTCTATATCAATGGTTACAATCACACTCAATGCCCTATAGGTTTGTGTAATGCTGGTTTGATGATATTACTTGTATGTTAACATTTTAGAGCTTCTTTTACAAATTTCTCCCTCTGAATGTTAACTGAGAATCCAATGAAACTAAATAGTTACTTGGACGTCAAATAGGAAGAAGAGTATTGCCGCATCCCTAGTAAACTCATCAATTCCGAAGTGATTGATGTAGGAAACAAGTCAAAATTGTACTCTTGATCGCATTATGTTAAGTTTGAAGTTTTATCTTTGATTGCAGAAAACATTTGGTGAATATACTGAGAGAACAGCTTTTGAGAGACCACTTACTAGTGGTGTTGCTTATGCTTTGAAAGTTCTTCACTCAGAGAGGGAGCAATTTGAAAAACTGCACGGATGGGTGATCAAGAAAATGGAAACAGAGGACCAGACTCTAGTACAAGATTGTATTCCAGAAAATTTGGATCCTGCACCCGTTCAAGATGAATATGCACCTGTGATATTTTCTCAAGAAACTGTCTCCCATATTGTCTCTATTGACATGATGTCTGGAAAGGTGTGCTTCATTTAGTTAATGGTGATTCCGCATTGAGTACACTCCTTTCTGGTTAATTTTTTTGATCAGTAAATAAGAACTTTACTTGTAAGAAAAGTAGGCGTAGCCCAGCTACACAGGACATAGACAAAAGCAACACCTATGCATGATTGTCTAAAGATACAATGAAATCATGAATGTTCATGCCATTAAAATATATTACTATAGACCAATGGAATAAGGTCTGGTTCATCAAGAAACTCATACTTATGTTTACAATTTTAGCTCTGGGAAAAATCCAAGACTCCTTGAAATAGATGTGCTATAGAGCTGCCAGTGGATCTTGTTTAGTCTCTTGTAAGATTCTGTGTAATGGAGCTTATCCCAGTCGGTTTCATGGACTTAGACATTGACCAAATTAGATGAGACTTGGACATTGACCAAGTTAGATGGTTGAAATCATTTACAAATATTTGATATAAAAAATGTTTGGTCGAGGAATTTAAAGCATTTTATTTATGCTGTCTTGGAATGCAGTGTGTTTAGGATGTCGTCAGTCAAAGTTATGCAATCATTACATATGCATGAGCAGGTTGGTTCTTATTGGGCTAATTAAAATGGACCTGTACTTCAGGACTGTACTCAGCCTCGCACTTTCAAAGATCTACCATTTGAGATTTTCATCTCCTTTTATCATTAGGGGTCAAGATTGGAAGTACTTTAAAATGATTGATGTTTAAGCATGTCTCTTTAAGATTTATGCTCACTTCTCTTGAAGATCACATCATTTTCCACCCATATATCTGATTTCATTAATATGAAAACTTGATATGTAGACCTATAAAAATATATGCTATTTATGTTGTAAAATAGAAAGATCGTGAGAACATCTTGCGAGCAAGGGAAAACGGAAAGAGAGTGCTTACCATTTAAGACCTTCATCTCATTTTATCATTACGGGTCAAGATTGGAAGTACTTTACAATGATTTATGTTTAAGCACGTCTCTTAAAGATTTATGCTTAGGCACGTCTCTTGAAGATCACATCATTTTCCACCCATAGATCTGATTGCATTAATATGAAAATCTGATATTTAGACCTATAAAAATATTTGAAAAATTGCTATTTATATTGTAAAATAGGAAGATCGTGAGAACATCTTGCGAGCAAGGGCAACCGGAAAGGGAGTGCTTACATCTCCTTTTAAGCTATTGAAATCCAATCATCTTGGTGTTATACTCACATTTGCTGTTTATGACACTGACCTCCCTTCAGATGCTACGCCAGAGCAACGTGTTGAAGCTACTGTGGGGTAATATTCTCTTTTCAGTAAACTCATATATGCCTAGTTGTGGAATATCAGTGTTATATCAATGAGCTGGAACTAACTCTTATGCTGGGGATCTCTCTTTAAAAAGATATCTGGGTGCGTCTTATGATGTCCCATCACTGGTGGAGAAGCTTCTGCACCAACTTGCCAGCAAGCAAATGATTCTTGTGAATGTTTATGATTCAACTAATGCATCTTCTCCCATCAACATGTATGGTACTGAAATCACTGATACTGGCCTATTGCACGTTAGCAACCTTGATTTTGGGGATCCACTACGGAAGCATGAGATGCATTGCAGGTTAGGTCCACAAGTTATTATGTCCACACATCAGCCCAAGATGTTGAATCATATTCTCCTTATTTAATTCCTCCTCCCTTCCGTCTTGTTTGAACCTGTCCCAGCTACAAACGCCTTCCTACCACAGCACATAATAATGTTCCTCTTGTTGCAGGTTCAAACAGAAACCTCCTTTACCATGGACTGCAATAAATGCATCAGCAGGACTCCTAGTTATAACTTTGCTTGTTGAACATATATTTTATGCCGCCATAAGTCGAATTGAAAAGGTGGAGGATGACTATTGTAAGATGGAGGAACTCAAAGTTCGTGCTGAAGCTGCAGATGTGGCAAAATCTCAGGTGCCATTTATTTCTGGTCCTTCTTTTGTGGTGGGTGGGGGGATAATTGTTGTCATTAGAAATACTGAAAGATGACGCACTATGTTTCTCGTACTAACATAGTAACATGATTTTTGCATTCACAGCTTTAGATAATAATATCATGAGGTTCAATTTTCTTTTTCATTTTTCCTCTTATCCTTGCTAGTTTATTTGTTACATAATGTTTCTTCAAGAGATTGTGTCACTGAGGTTTTCTCTCCCTGCAGTTTCTTGCAACTGTTTCCCACGAGATCAGGACTCCAATGAATGGTGTTTTAGGTACAAGGAGTCTTTTAGTTACAAAGTATGTTCTGTGACGCTTAGGATTAAACAAGATACGATTTGCAATCTTGTTACAGGTATGCTCCAGATGCTCATGGATACTGATCTTGATGCAAACCAATTAGATTTTGCGCAGACTGCTCATAACAGTGGGAAAGATCTAATATCGCTGATAAATGAGGTTCTTGATCGAGCTAAGATAGAATCAGGGAGGCTTGAGCTTGAAGCTGTACCTTTTGATATCCGTGCTGGTCTCGATAATGTTTTATCACTTCTCTCAGGAAAATCTAAAGAAAAAGGGATTGAGGTAAATCAAGTTACTTCCTTTTCTTCTATTGCTTTATTCTTCTGCTACTCTTGTTGATATCGGTTAAATAAACTTGATTGTGGGTTCCCTTGTGTGAGAGAAGTTGGCAGTTTATGTCTCCAATCAAGTACCTGAAGTCATTATTGGTGACCCTGGACGGTTCAGGCAGATAATCACAAATCTTGTTGGAAATTCAATTAAGGTACAGTTGTTTTTCTTGCTAGTTTTTCTTTTGAACCCCCCCACCCCAAATATATATATGTATGAAAAATAAAAGTTGAAGGAAAAAATTAAAATATCCCTATTATTTGGAATTATCATGAAAGAGATTTCCCTTGACTTGCACAACATATGTGAGTTGAGGCCTGCCATCACATGGAATCATGATCTCCATGCATTTTCACACACTACACTTTTTTATACTCAGCATGCCAATCAGATGAGAATTTTAAAAACCTTCTATTATGCACGATAATGCATCATTTAGGACCTTGTTTCTGAATGCATAAGTTTGGCCCGCTAATGTTTTACATTTTTAAACTGTGCAGTTCACTAATGACAAAGGACATATATTTGTCTCAGTGCATCTGGCAGATGAAGTGTTGGATGCCCCAAATAATATGGATGAAGTGCTGAGACAAGGCTTGAGTTTTGTTCAAGACAACTATGACAAATCTTGTAATTCATTGAGTGGGATTCGTGTGGTTGAAAGAAGGAAAAGCTGGGAACATTTTACAAAGCTAAGCAGCAGAAACTCCATGGAGGAACCCGAAATGATCAGATTACTAGTAACGGTTGAGGATACAGGTGTAGGAATTCCTCTTGAAGCACAAAGCCGCATCTTCACACCTTTCATGCAGGCTGACAGTTCCACTTCACGAACATATGGTGGGACTGGAATAGGATTGAGCATATGCAAATGTCTGGTGGATCTCATGGGTGGGGAGATCGGGTTTGTGAGTGAACCTGGCATTGGCAGTACTTTTTCATTTACTGGACCTTTCAGAAAAGGAGAAAAAACTTCTCTGGATACGATGTGGCAACAGTATGACCCAGCTGTTTTAGAGTTCCAAGGATTGAGAGCATTGGTAATTGATAACAGAGCCATCCGAGCTGAGGTCACAAGATATTATCTGCAGAGATTGGGTATAACCGCGGATATAGCTTTCAGTCTGAAATCAGCATGCTCTTATCCATCAAGTGCTTGCAACACAAGGTAGATCCCTAGCTTATTTGTAGCCTCGGCTACTTTTTTTGAACTCTTTTGTTTTGTGAGCTGGACTCTTTACATCAAATAGTTTTTCTTGTCAGAGCACATACCTTGGAAATGTCTAAAGGAACGTTTATTATCTGCCTTAGCACGAAATTAGGAAAAAATAAAGGAACTTATCATTAGTTAATCAAATTATAAAGATTACTTACAGTTTTACTGTGTTGTTAATGCTTGAATTTGCTGAAACATTGTTGTTTGTCTGGTTTGCAGAGTATCAACAAATTTGGCCATGGTCCTTATTGAGAAAGATGCTTGGGATAAAGAAACTGCTCTCTTATTCTTTCATTCAGTCAAAGATCACATACAAAAAATCACGAAGGAGGTCCCCATAAATCATCCAAAGACTTTTCTCTTGGCTACAGCTATTAGTCCCACCGAATGCAATGAGCTCAAATCTGCTGCTTTTGTAGATAATGTACTGATTAAGCCTTTTCGGTTAAGTGCCTTAGTTGCCTGCTTCCAAGAAGCCCTTGGAAGTGGTATGAAGAGGCAGGTAAACAGAAAAAAAGCATCTGCTCTTGGAAATTTGCTAAGAGAAAAGCGAATTTTGGTAGTGGATGACAATGCAGTTAATAGAAAAGTGGCAGAAGGTTCTCTTGCGAAGTGTGGAGCAATTGTGACCTGTGTGGAGAGTGGCAAGGCTGCTTTAGCAATGCTTAATCCCCCACACAACTTTGATGCTTGCTTTATGGATCTCCAGATGCCAGAAATGGATGGGTAGTCATTTTTTCTGTTCTTTGCACCACAATTTCCTACTTAATTTAGTAATGCAAACGGATTTAGTTTACTCATCAGACAAAACTGGGGACCTTGATTGTCTACCAGTAATTTTTTTAAGCCATATAAAGTAGAGAAATGATACTTGCAGTCGTGTAGTGCGCAAGCATCGCGCAACCCTTTTGAAAAAAGTGAGTAAATATGTGACCCATTTGAAAAAACTAATTTTTTAATAGTGGACCCTACTCTTTTTCAAAAGGATTGTGCGGCGCTTGCGCACTCCACGACTCTGTCTAGCATTACTCATAATAAGATTTTGTTTAACCCTTGTCTATAAAAAAGGGAGTTTGTTTAACCAAGTCATTAAAAAAGAGTTTATCATTATTTTTTGTTGATTGGATTTTATGCCCAATAATCATTAAGTTTTCATTGAGCTTGGAAAGTGCTATATATTTGGATTGCCTTTAATTGTAGCATCTCATATGGCAGGATTTTCACTTATTAAACCCTGTCCTATGTGCGGGTTCAATTCTTATACTTTTACAATTATGTAGGTTTGAAGCGACAAGGCAAATCCGCTGTGTAGAGTGTAAGGTTAATGAGAAAATTGCATCGGGGGAAGCATTGATAGAAATTTTTGGGAATGTAGCACATTGGCACACTCCAATATTAGCAATGACGGCTGATGTTATTGAAGCTTCAATTGAAGAGTGCATGAAGTGTGGGATGGATGATTATGTGGCAAAACCATTTGAAGTGGGAGACCTTTACTCAACATTGGCACGTTTCTTTGAGACTGGTTAATGAGCCGGACTAACACATGACCATGTTCATCAGTGTCAAGCCAAGAAGTTGATCAGCATAACCTGTGGGATTGACCCTCATACATTAGAGTTCTCCAGCTAATGTCAAGCTGGACTGCTATGAGCTGGTGGTCAAGCCAATACCAACTGCATTTTCCCCATCTTCTCAGTTCTGGTAATTTCAGCATTGCTATAGCCTGGTGTTTTGAATGTGAGCATGCATATATATTGTAGGTCATGTAATGTACTGCATGATTCATGTTAACCATGTTCAACTATATTCTACGTTCTGTACACGAGAATATGGTACTTGTGACCTTTTTCACCATACTAGTTATTTGTCTCAGGAATCTGGGTTTGACAAATGTAACATGTTCAACTATATGCAAAATACTTGAGGAGATCGATCAAGTGCCTACCAGTTTATCATCAATGCCACATGTCCTGATCACCCGCCAAGGACTGTATGACCTACTGCTCTGTGTATATAGGCCCCTTTGTTTGTATATTTGTGCCCCTGTTTTCTTTTCTTTTTCATGCATTGTCCACCGAAGGAAGTTAAGGATAAAATGTAATGAAACTACAATCATTCATTTTTTAGCATCTGCTGAGATAGATGATCTATCTTTCACCTTCACAGGATTTGTATTAGTGTGTTACCTGACTTGTAGCGTATTTTTGGCATAGTGAAATAATAACTAGCTTGCTTAATCCAGGAAAACCCTGTTATTTAATAAGCTTGTTGATCAAACATTAGCTCCCCAACAGGAGTTCTAAAGTGTTTGAGAGGTACTACAATGTACAAAAGAGTATTGGTGGCACATAAAGCCCTGTGAAAATGTATGCTAAATACATATACTGGTGAATGAATTGGGGCACAGACAAAACCCATGGCTTGCCCAGTTGCTACTCCAAAGAGGAGAGAAAAAATACGACCTTGGAACCTACCGTTGTAACCAGATTTGAAGATGTATATTACAACTCCATAACCAATCATAGAAATGCAATTTGATCGTTCAGAAACTTCATGTGGCTGATTATCAACAGAGTTTATTACTCGCAGAGGGTGACTATCAATTCTTGCATCTAATTTTTGTTAGGACGTAATAGCTTATCTGGAGCCCATTAACTTTCAAATCCTCCATGTGCTGACATTTACAGGATTCCCACTTTGTTATTTTGAAAAAGCAAACAAACAAACCATAAAGAAGCCTAATATTTTTAGTTTATTTTTCTGGCACAATTTGTTTTTAAAGATAAGATGGGTTGAGATTAAAGTTAAAAAGTTGAATAAAATATTATTAAAATATATTTTTTAATATTATTTTTATTTTAGAATTTAAAAAAGTTAAATTGTTGATTTTATTTTGTACGAGAATTTGAAAAAATTATAAACGAGATATTTTCAAAGTTTTGAATTTCAAAGGTTGAGATTAATTTATCTATAAATGACGGTAACGAAACTTCACAGGATAGGTCCCTCGTCCTCAGTGAGCTCACTGAGCTGAGCCCTCTCTCTCTCTCTCTCTCTCTCTCTCTCTCTCTCTCTCTCTCGTGCGCGCGCAGACACAACAATGTCTAACGTCTTGCTGATGATATTTTTTGCCGTGCTCTTTATGTCCATAGTTCCACAGAAAACAGGTAAATTAAGCAATACTCAGCAGAGTTCCCAGTTTAATACTTTTAAATCTTTCCTGTAACTCTAGCCATTGCGAAATGGCAAAGTTAAGGTTCCTTTCTTTGTGATGATGTTAAAATTTGACTACTCCAAGTCCCATTGTTTTCTATATTCCTGCTTAATTCAAAGTTTAGAAAACTCCAATATTGTAACTCACATATACAGCGATTCAATACACATTACATATTTTAGGAGCTTTTGTTGTCCCCTGCTGTATTTCTCATTGTCTGCCTAGAGAAGAATATGAAAACTCGACAAAGTCTCTTACTAACAATGTGGTTCGATGTGTATCCTTTGTTTATCAGATGGGGAATTTGAGCAATGGTGCATAGCAGATGAACAGACTCCAGATGAGGAGTTGCAGGTGGCCTTGGATTGGGCATGTGGAAAAGGAGGTGCAGATTGTATCAAAATTCAGGTCAACCAGCCCTGCTATTTTCCAAACACTGTGAGGGACCATGCTTCCTATGCATTCAATGATTACTTTCAGAAATTCAAGCACAAAGGTGGATCTTGCTACTTCAAAGGTGCCGCCTTGATCACAGAACTTGACCCAAGTAAGCAGTTAACCAATCCTTAACATCACTTGGTGTTGAGTCAGGAAAGGTGCATCCACCCACGTGCCTAGAAATCGGCTAGGCTAATAAATAATTTATGTCAATGAAGTGAATGCTTGTTTCTTATTTTAAAGGGAGGCATCAGTCATATGAATCATACTCAATCTTCATGGTTCTTTATACGTTATTGATTATTCTTTTAAATGTTTGCCTGCAGGTCATAACTCTTGCCAGTACCAGTTTGTTCCTTGATTCCAATTGAAGCAGTGTAATTCGAGAGCTTTTCAGCTTGTCTCTAGCTTTGCCTTTGTGGTTTTATTTTTTTGTTTGTTTGTTTTTGAGTTGGGGGAGAAGGAGGTTTCGAACTCTAGACCTCCTTTTGGCGCTTTGCCTTTGTAGTGAGTAGTGAGAATGGTTTTTCTTAATGGAAGCAAACAGATAAAAAGCCTACAAAGTGAGGTTGAAATCATTTTGGGTTCTGGTTAACCATGGCATGATGTTTGTGTGCCCACGATCTAGTAGTGCTTGAATCTTTTGGCTCAAAATACACACCAACAGAGAAATATATATATATATATATATATATATATCATTATGATACTAATGTTGTCTAAGGCAAAGATTTGTGAGATTTCCAGATCTACATCATTCTCACTTGTCCACAAATATAAAAGATCACCAGCAATGACATCAAAGATGTGTGGTTGGAACTAATAATAAATCTCACTGATTGCATGTTTGTGCCCGGCTGGCAGACAATTAGAAATGGGTCCCAAAAAGCCTCCCAATGAAAGTAGGAGCCCATTTTGTACCCACCACTACTTAATTAACTTATGCTGCTACCTCAAGATCCATTTTTTATTGGTTTTGTAGAGCAAAACTATAAATAATAGTTGCATGTCACGACTAGAAAGGTCACAACAAAAACTTGTACACAATTTATCTTAAAGAAAAATATTACAAATTAAAAGATTAATATTGCATGGTATTATAGGTAACAACTATATATTTATCTAATATTTTTTTCCCATGGCATGACTATATATATATGTTTCTCGAACACTCAATAATGTTAATTATTTTCAATGTAATTGGTAATTTATAATAAAATAAAGAAAAATTCTTCTTATCAACTACTATTTACTATACTACATTCTATAAAAAAAAAAAATTATAAATATAAAATATAAAAATAAATAAAGATTGATACATAAAAGCTCACGAAGATTTGGTCATATATAGAGCCCTATTTTAACTTTAATGCCGCAAATATTATATATTTGTTTGAAGTCAGCTTGCAGCTCCTTGATCAGGACCATGCAGCTTCCTAGCTTTTAAGGTAGACGGACGTTGTTCAAATAATTAATATTTTTAAGTTGATTATTAATTATATTCTTAGGTCTTCCAGTGAAGTCAAAGGATTATATAGATCGACGAGTTGATCAGCGTGGAATATTCAAACGTATATTATCGTTAAAGATACAGTAATTGGTCAAACAGACTGACTGACATTTTTCTGGTTAAGACAAATTGAATTGTTTACTTTTGTTGCATTTGAAAAGTCGAGGGTAATTTGAGAGGACCATGATGGATGGGACTTTGAATTTTATTTTTTCTTGTTAATGCATCGATCTTCCTCTTCTTCTTCTTGATCTTCATGTACGTTCTGCAATAATATTAATTGCAAGCTTGCATGCATTAGTAATTAAACATCATCTTATTTATCTGACTGGATATTAATTAAAATTAATGAAAGCTAGCAAACGAGTTTCACGACCTTGACTTTAGGTTGAGAAATTAGTTACACTCGGCCATTACTCATGATTTTCCAAAAGATCAAAGATCGAAACGTCGTTATACAAATTAATTTCATTACATTAATATATATTTATATATATATATATATATATGCTCGAAGCATGATGATTATCAGTAATTTTGGAGAATCTACTCTACTTAGTAAAATAATTAAAAGCTCAAAAATTTATGCAATTAAAGAATTATTCAATAATGATGTAAGAAAATAGTATTGTACATATACGTACACAAGTGCCATTAACGGCTACAAGTGTCGGCCACATGTGGTGGCCTAACATGCAAAGCAAAATGGGTTGTTGGAACTTTTCGAAGTTTGCGAAGGCCTCTGATCCTTTTGGCAGATGAGGAGAAAACCTGCAAATGGCAGGGCAGGGCATAAAACTTGGTGGGATCCATCAGAGTAATTAGCTAGCATACATTCAAGGTCGAGGTCTTATAAGGGCATTTGGCCCTCTTCCTTAATTAAGACTGTTCATCCAATTTTTCCTCTGCCTAGTTCACAATTCGGATAACCGAATTCTAGTTATAATTTTAAGTTTGGTACAATTTGGATCGAAAATTGCATTACCCTAACTGGCCCTATTCGGACCCGTTAGGGTACGACACCTGGATTTTAAAATTTGAAACTTAGATTTTAATTAGCAAAAAAAAATTTTGACCCGCGTATTATACTCACTCTCGTACTCTATCTATTCTCTCTCTCAACTAATGAAACCCTAGGTCCTTCAAGTTCTGCCGTCGTTTCTCTCTCACCGCCTCCTTTTCTTCTGTGTCTTTTGGTTTTTTGTTTCCCCTAATTAGGTTTTTCTTTTATTTTTTCGAGAAAATTTGAAGTCATTTGCACCCACTGTTAGAACCGCCCTAGTATTCGATGATTGATTAAGATTGCTTATAAGTAGCTAGCTAGTTCATATATATATGATTTAGTTCAAGTTGTAGTTTAGATGTTATTACTTTTGCTCCATATCTGCATCTTGGAGACATTTTCATGAATTAATACATGCTGCAGCACATGATGATAGTCATAGAAATACTTAGCTATCTAATTAATTTCGCCACAATAACCCTTATCTACCTACTTGTACAATCCTTTACACCTCATTTCAGTCATACAAATACGTACGGTAGCTGGTAGCTGGTAGCTGAGGGACATATCAGTGCATGGATTTTTGAGGGGCAACATGGTAGTCCTTGGTTGTTTACTAGTTTTTATGGCCACCTTGATGTCTCCAAAAGAGCTGGTAGCTAGGATTTGCTTAAAGATTTAAAACCAGAAAATGACTCCCATTGGCTGTGTATGAGAGACTTTAATGAAATCAGTTGCCAAAGTGAGAAGTGGGGAGCTGCTGAGACCTTTCAAACATATGAGAGATTTTCAGAGAAGCTTTAGAATTATGTGACCTTAGTGAAATTCATACAAGGGGCTCAACATTCACTTGGTCGAATAATAGAGCTGATGGAGGATTTACTGAATAGAAGCTTGATAGAGCTGTTGCTAATTCCACCTGGTACCAACTATTTAGCAGCTCTATTTGTTCTGTATTACCTGCTATAAAATCATATCATAGTCCCCTCCTCTTGAAAATTTATACAAATTCTAGGCTTGGGATTGTTTATAGGAATAGCACAAAAAGAAACTCAAAGATGCTTGGACACTATAAAAGGGGCATGGAGGATGGGGTCCAGAAGTGATATTAGTTACTCGTCTTTCAGAGGAAGGTTGCAAAGATGCAAGCAAGCTATTATGAAGTGGAAATCCTTCTCCCTGAGAAATAAACAGAACTTTGTTAAGAGGAAAACAAAGGTTATTGCTAAGTTGCAAGAATATGGAACATGAGAGAATTATAGGCCTACTCAAGATTTACAAAAGGAAGTGGAGCTTTACCTTGAAGAGGAAGAATTGAAGTGGAAACAGAAGGCCAAACAAACTTGGTTGCATCAAGGGGACAAGAATACTTAGTATTACCACAAGTATGCTAATAGGAGAAAGTCTATTAATTCCATAAAGGAAGTGGAGGATAGTCATGGCCATCTTATAACTGATCCAATCTTGATAGGAGAGACTTTTACAGGTTACTTCTCTGACCTATTATCCTCTACTAATCCATCTGATTTATCTAGTTGTGTTTCTAGTTTAACAGCTTGTGTGATAGTAGAAATGAATTCAAAGTTGTTGAGTGAATTTACAGCAATTGAAGTTAAAGATGCAGTGTTTTAAATGACCCCCCTTAGTCACTTGGCCCAGATGGATTTACCGCTCATTTTTATCAAGAAAACTAGTCTATTATTGGTGATGAGGTGTGTCTGTTTAAAGTTTTGCAACATAGTTGGTCTTTGCAAGACATAAATGATACCTTCATCACTCTGATGATACCAAAGGTTAAGCAGACTAAGAAGGTGATTGATTTTAAGTCCATCAATTTGTGCAATGTGCTATACAAGATTGTGTCCAAGTTCTTGCTAACAGGTTTAAAAGAATCCTGCCTGAGATCATTTCACCAAACCAAAGTACATTTATGCCTAGGCGACTGATCACTGATAACATCCTAGCAGCCTATGAAGTTCTTCACTCTATGAACACCAGAATGCTTGGAAAGTCAGACTTCATGGCACTCAAGTTTGACATGAGCAAAACCTATGATCGTGCGGAATAGGATTTTCTTGGAGAAGTCATGCATAGGCTGAGATTTGATAAAAGATGGATCTCCCTTATGATGAGTTGCATTAAATCAATCTCTTATTTCATACTGATCAATGGAGAACCATATGCTTCTTTCATCCCTTCTAGAGGACTTAGACAAAGAGAATCCCTTTCTCCTTACTTATTTATTCTATGCTCAAAAGCCTTGACCTCTTTATTAAATCATGTAGAAGTTGTGGGAAGCATTTCAGGTGTACCAATTGGGAACAACAATCTTTTCATCAATCACTTATTGTTTACTGATGATATTCTACTAATTTGTAAGGCAAATTCTCTTGAATGGAGTCGTGTTCTTCATTTGCTGAAAATTTATGAAAAAACCTCGGGACAAATGCTTAACAAAGAGAAAAATTCTTTATTTTTAGTAGAAACACTCCAGTTTATGTCAGAAGTAATATCTTGCAGATTGCTGGTGTTAAGTCCTCAGGGTTTTTTGAGAAATATTTGGGACTTCCTGCTATCATTGGTAGAGCAAAAGCTGCTGCATTTCACACTCTTTTGGGCAAGATTTGGAACAGAATTACAAATTGAAAAACTAAAGTATTGTCAGCAGCAAGTAAAGAGATTCTCATGAAAACTGTCCTAACTCCATTGTGCAGAAGTTGAATAGAATGCTGAAGAAATTTTGGTAGGGCTATAATGATGAACACTCAAAGATTTGATGGATGAATAGGAACCAGTTGGGTGCTTCAAAAGAGTATGGTGGCTTAGGCTTAAGGGACTTCAAGAGTTTTAATTTAGCTATGCTTTCAAAACAAAGCTGGAGAATTCTCAATCATCCTGACTCCTTACTTGCAAGACTTTTTAAAGCAAAGTATTTTTCTCAGGATGATTTCTTGAAGGTAAGGCTAGGATCAAGACCATCTTACGTGTGGAGAAGTATCATGGCAGGGAAAAAGTTATTGAAAGATGGCTTGTACTGGAGAATTGAAAATGGCAAGAAGGTGAGGATCTGGAAAGACAAGTGATTGCCAACCTCTTATAGCCATAGCATTAAATCTTCCAATTTAGCTCTTGGAGAGGAGGCAAAAGTTGCAATATTGATTGATCCTGATTTAAAATGGTGGAATGAGCAGCTGCTGAACCAGACTTTCACACTTTAGGATGAACATCCTTAAAATCCCCATTAGTTTAGGAGGCAAAGATGGTAAACTAGTTTGGTTCTATTCTAACAATGGCCAATTTATTGTTAAGAGTGTATACCATCTTCATAGGAGCTTGTCACCAGGTTTAATGCAAGTGCTTCAACAGGGAGAAGTAATTCTGGTTTTTGGAAATCCATTTGAAAATTGAATGTCCCCAATGCTATCAAAATATTTATTTGGAAAGCATGTAGAAATGCCATTCCCACATATTCTAATCTCTGCAAAAGGAAGATTATGGAAGATGACATATGTTATTTTTGCAATTCTTTTATAGAAACAATGGGGCGTGCCTTATGGAATTGTATGGCTTCACAAGATGTATGGAGTATGAACTAGTTCAAAAAATGAATAAGGAGGAATTGGATATGGCTGCTATGATCACAAGACTCATTTGGTTGAGGATGAACTCATTTCTTCATGGCAGGGAGTTTCGTCCTCCTAGTTATTTGATCAATGAAACAAAAGATGACTTTAATATGTTTCAAGTGGCTCAAGAGAGGAAATCCTCATCAGGTAATTCTGTTACTCAGATCTCTATGTGCTTGAAGCCCCTTGCAGACTTCTTTAAAGTGAATTGGGATGCATCATGTGATCAGATCAGAGGCAGGGTTGGTATTGGAGTGAGAATAAGGGATACTATGGGCCAAATCATAGGTTGTTGTTGTAACTCTAGATCTCTGTTTGTTGAATCCTTTATGGCTGAATCAATAGCACTATAAATTATAGTGAATTTCTGTAGGGATATGAGGATTAGCATGGTTATATTTGAAGGTGACACTTTGTAAGTGGTCAAGTGTTTACAGAATGAGATACAAGATATGAGCTTAGCTGGTTTGATTATGGAAAATACCAAATTGCTGCTCAACTCATTTGCTCAATGGTTCATCCATCACACGAGAAGACTAGCAAATAAACCAGCATACCATCTTGCTAAAGATGCTCTTAATCACAGAGAAGATGTATTAGACTGTGTTAAACCTATTGTTTTACAAGAAATTTTGTAATGTTTGGTTGAGTTAAAGCATCTTTCTTTCAAAAATAATAATAATAATAATAAAACCATACGATAGACTGCCAAACAACTGCTAGCTAGCTAGCTAGCTAGGGTCATGATCTGGAGATGAGGTTAATGTTATGTAGAGTCTAGACGTACAAAATCATGCATGAGCTGCATGCATATGCAATATGGCAATATACCTTAATTAATTGTGAAGTTACAAGCAGCTAGCTGCATTCATGGATTCAACATGTTGGTAATTAATATTTCAAGTTACCCATGCAGAAAGCAATCCGCCTAAACATGTGGAGCTAGCTCGATCATTAATTGCATGTATACGGTGAATTTTTTATTCCTTAATTAAGAGGGAGTTATTTCTAATAGTGTCAAATCGTATTAATGGATCGTGTTTATATCGTATCAAGATATGTATATTATACTATATAGGTCAATCTTAATCCGACTTGTTAAGTTTATCGTGTCAAAATCTCAAACCCTAACACAACCCAATAACATAACGGGTTGTGTAATGTCAACCCGTTTTGACTTATTTATGTAAATGGATTGAAACAAACTCAAAATTAACCTCTTTAATCTAGTTAAATTTAGCATAATTTTATATAAATATTAAAATCGTAATATCTATAAAAAAATATAAAACTAACTATAAGTATAAAATTACAATTTAAATAATAAAAATATCGAAATTAAAATCTTAAAAATTTTATTTTTTAAGTATAAGGGTATAATTGTAATTTTAACTTTCCTAACGGGTCATAACGGGTTGACCCGTTATCAACCCGTTAAGTCGTGTCTTAACAGATTAATCTGTTTTGATCCGAACCTGTTAAGGGTAAACCCTAATCCGCTTTTATCGTATCGTGTTCGTGCTGAGTTAATGAATCATGTCACATATTGACATCCCTATTTATTTTCCATCATGTATTTATGCTTTTTTTTAATATTGGAGGGAGCTGATCATGGCCCGACTGGATCAGCGCATATATATATATATATATGTTAATTAGCTAGCTAGCTAGCTCAAGCGTAAATCAAGCACTTTATAATTCCAACTGTCATTTAATTCTAGCATTCTCTCTGCTTAATTAACAAACCGTGTGGGTCACTGTCTTTAGACTGGATCCCATCTTAAATATTCCAGACTTCCACCCTTCATTTTCAACTTTCAACCCAAAAGGAATCTCTATTTTGAACACATAACCCTATATTAGACTCTTAAATTTCCCAAATCGGATTGCCTTTCCCCTTATAGCCCGATAACTCATGTACTCGTTATTAAATTAATAATGCTATATATAGTTATAAAGTATATAAATATTATAAAATTATTTTAAAAAAATAAAAGTCTCTTATTAAAAAATTAATTTTTTTTTTATGAATCTCATATTTATTTATTTTTTTAAAATGATTACACAATACTTACATACTTACAATTGTATGTATCATTTTCTTATTAAATTATCAACCTGTTCATGACTCTTTAAAATCTTCCACTAGAATATAATGTTACATTGCAACAAATAGCGCGTTGATTAATTCTATAAATGATGCTCTGTCCTTAACATTAATTACCAACTCGTCTCAATTCATTTTAATTTGTTTGATAAATAAATTCGTCTCAATTTATTATTATAATCTTTTAAAATTTTAATATAAAATATAATAAATAATTTAATTTTTTAAAATTTTAAAATAATAATAATATTCTAATAATATTTTATCAATTCAATTCAATTCATCATCTAAACGATATTTCACCATACCTTATGACAAGGACAGGGCATCAACGGTGTGAAGGAAGAAGATAGGTCAAGCACAGTTCTTATTTCCTCTGTTTTCTTATATTTCTACCGTGCCTTTGCATTGCTTATATAGAAATAGTCATATAGAAAAGTTTACAATTAACCGTTTTTTACGACCGAAATGTTTTGGTTTCTGAATTTGGGGTTCAAAATGTATTTTAAATGAATTTTTTATTTTTATTTTATCAAATGATTAAAAAAATATTTTTTTAATAATATTGTAATTCTTTTACTTTTTAAAAAATATTTATAATGATTAAAAAAATATATAAAAAAAAATTATTCGAACCACATTTTGAATCCGAATTTGGGATCCATCACAGTTCCCTTTTTAGAATTGTAGGATCAATTGCCACCTGTCCCACCGGAAATGTATTTTTCATTCTAGAAGATTCTTCGTTGCTCTGCTGTGCATTTCTTGCTTTTACTGTGCATGTAGTCGACTTGATGTGGTGCATCTGCTGTGCATGCTTTCTTCTTCTTGTATTGACTGAATGATTGCTTGACTTATCTTCTTCCTTTACAAACGGGACCTCTACCCCGGTCCGTCCGTCCGTCCGTCATGTGTCCCGCCTGACCCGCATGGTATCGCTGGCTTCTTTATTGAACCTAATCTTCATTAAGCTGTTTGAACCATACTTAAAAGTTGGCAGATAATATGGACAAGTAACACTAATTAATATACATCAACATCTAGTGCTGCTGCTGTATCTATTTTTTATAAATAATGATAGAGTTATTATTTTTTTATTATTTTTTTATATGATATATTTTTAATTTTTAATTTTATTTAATAATTAAAGAAGTAAGTATTAATAAAATTATATATTTTTTTAATGATTAAAAATATGATAAAAAAAATATAAAAAACTTTGTACCCAATTTTTATTATACCAACAAAAAGCAAGTACTGACCCTAGTCATTTAATACCAATGGCCCACATATATAGACACGTGTAAACGGCCTTTTATATCACTTTGGCTTCGTTTGGTTTCAAAAATCATCTCAACTTATCATTACAACCTTTTCAAATTCTAACATAAAATATAATAAACAATTTAATTTTTTTAAATCTTAAAATAATAATAATATTAAAAAATAATATTCTAACAATATTTTATTATCTCAACTCAACTCATTTCAACATCCAAACACAACCTTTGTTACCTTGAAATGAAGAAACAACAGCTATTAATTGTGTGCTATGTTGTTTTTTTTTTTTAGCTATGTCTTTTAGTAGCACTTATACGTAGATTGATAAAATTACTGTTAATAATTTCACAATTTTGATAAAATATTTTTTAGCTAACTTGTGAGTTACTTTATTTGTACTCCTCTTTACATATCTTATCTCATATCTTATGTCTATCAATAGAGAATGAACATCAGGTATAAAACATTGAAACATCTCATTTTCCTTCACATGCTGTTTTACTGCATTTATCACCTGTAGTGAGTCTCTTTCAAAAATTACATTCTACAAATTAAGTTCTTTACCAAGCTTTACAGTAGATATTAAGGCTCTAAGTTCTGCTATAATAGGTTGTGAACAGAATTGTAAAGATTGCATGTATAAAGCCAGTATTCTAATTAGGTATGGACTTAACAATACTATACTAGTCTGATTATTGTTTTCTTCTCCAATATAATAATTAGGTTTGACTGTTATTAAATTATGAAAAATACTATATATAACATTAGATTCTATTTGCTATAAATTTATCATTTAAAAATAATAAAAAATTTAATCTAAAAATTAATAAATAATCTCACTTGGGAGTGTAATTTTATTTGGAAGGTTCATTTTCACAAAATTTTTTATTTTATTTTATTTTATCTAATTATTATAATTTTTTTAAATTCTTATATAAAATAAAATAAATAATTTTAATTTTTTTAAATTTAAAAATAAAAATAATATTAAAAAATATATTTTAATAATATTTTATTTTCATCTCATCAAATCTCAATTACGAAAAGAAACGAATCGTTGGAGTTCAAATGGAGGGGTAGTTACGTAGTTTTACTTTAACCGCGGGGCCTTTGCGATTGCGAATCCTCCACTATTTTCTTTATAAAATAGGTCCCCAGGTGGCTTCTATTCTTGCTCTGTACTCTGTTCCCCGTCTCTCTGAAAGACGACTCCGATAGTGGAACTTGTGGAGGTTCCTGAAACTAAGGTGCGTCTGCAAACAATTGATCTGATGCTCAAAAACCCACACTGCAGTTCCAACCATGATTCATTTGCTATTATTGCTTTTCCTTTAAGTTCTCTGTTTCCCTCCCATGTCAAAGGGTGTGTCAGAATCAGTTCCTTACTGGGAAAATTTGAAGTCCAAGTCATTCTCTCATAAATGTTTGATTATTTCTGCAAATGGGTTGGTGGAACTTACCAAAAAAAAAAAAAAAAAGACAATAGAAAATGCGTCGGTGATGTATCCTCAAAAGATATTCTGCACTTTTTTCCTCTGGATTTTTGTTCTCTCTCTTGAATCTCTTTTCATGATGTAAGACTGAAGGCTGAACCTTTTTCTTCTCTGTGTGTTCCTGAAAGGAGGGGGGGGGGGAGAGGGATTTGAGACCAATTCATGGAATGTGATTCTGAGTACTGGACTTAATTTGTTGAGTGTACTTTTTTCCATTTGCGAAGTTGGATTCGCTTGTTTATGAAGGTTATTGTTGGCTGCTGACATGTGGGTTTTTCTAATTCATTATATGTTTGGGAGGGGAGGGGTGGGGTCGTGGTCGAGGTGAATGAAATTAATTCCAATTTAATATGTAATGAGGTTGGGATGGTTGTTTATTTCGTGGCTTAAGAACGCTGTTAATTATCTATTTCATCTTGTAGGATATAATCTATATGTGATCCTGAACTTTATCAGTACTTTTTCTAATGTTATGACCTTTCAAAGTACTAATATGCTTTGTATTTCACTTTTGTGATGCATTTTGATGTGTTCTTTTTACATTATATGTGGCTGCTATAATTTTGAAACCAATTTCGATGAATATTTCGGGTTAACCAAATATTTGGCAACCTCTAATGCAGAGTGAGTATGAAGCAGCATACCATGGTAACGTGTTAATAAAGAATTTAAGAATGCCTGGCCTTACCAGTTTTTACTTCTCGACCAGTTTTAGAGACATCTTATGATGTATAGTTGACTTATGACTCCTATCTACGATAATCATAATATTGAGATTGTTTTCATTTTCTGATATTTTTCTTTGAGATCTCAACCAATTAATTGCTTTCCTTTCTTTTTCCGATGGTTTGTGAGAGCTTGCAACTTACCAATTATCTGAGGTTCTACAAGTGATCAAAACTTGTAGAATGTGCATGTTTGATATTCTAAGACCACAACATACCCCTTCCACATTCTCATAGTGATATTTCAAATTAGTCAGTAAGTCATCTTCCTTTCTCTCTACAAGGAAATCTTAACTCCCACCCCAAATCAAGGACTTCCCCATTTTCTCGTATACTGCCACAGAATTCCATTAATATGATTTTTATGCATTCTTATTTTAGTATATGACTGGCATGATCCTGTTACTCTATTCCGATTACCTCAAATCTGTTAGTATGTATTTTCCTTAGAAGTCATCTGAATATTTAGACATCTGAATATGTATGCAGGTTCTGATAAATTTGCTGCCATGAAAACCAAATAACAGCTACAATAGCCACCTAATGGAGCCAGTAGAGCACATCCACCTTCAACAGTTGTAGTAAGTGGTCATTTTAGTTTTGTTCCAGAAACAGTCCTGCCCTGAAAAGACTCGTCAGTCAGATCTTTAGAGAGGGACGTGGCAGACCATGCTGTAGATTATTCTTAAATGCATGCATCACAGCAGCAAAGAAGGTCAGGCATGTCCAATGGATTGTACTATCATTCAACTCAAGAAGTTGGGGCCTATTGCTTGCCTCAGTTCCAAACATTTGGCCATCAGCTACACTACAATGATAGGAGCCAAGGGACCAACTTTTTGACTCAGAATTCTAATGAACGCTATTGCACCTTGGAGTCCTCCTCAGCAAATGGTAGCTATGCTGTTTATACTTCCCCATCAGCTACCAGTTTCTCACCCAATGGAAGCCCAATGTCACAGCAAGATTCTCAGTCATACAATACCTATGGCTCTCCAATAAGTGGATCCTATGTAATCAATGAAGTAAATGACTTCAAGCACAAGCTGAAAGAACTGGAAACTGTAATGCTAGGCCCTGATTCCAATTTTCTTGATAGCTATGACTATACCTTCCAGAATAGCACAAACAATACCTCCCTGGCAATGGACAGCTGGAGACAAATAATGGAGGCAATTTCTAAGAGGGATTTAAAACATATCCTCATCTTCTGTGCAAGAGCAATATCAGATAATGAACTATTAGTGGCACAATGGTTGATGGATGAATTACGTCAGATGGTGTCGGTTACTGGCGAACCAATTCAAAGGTTGGGAGCATACATGTTGGAGGGGCTTGTTGCGCGGCTCACCTCCTCGGGAAGTAACATTTGCAAAGCATTGAAATGTAAAGAACCAGCAAGTGCCGAACTCCTCTCCTACATGCACATTCTTGATGAGGTTTGCCCTTACTTTAAATTTGGCTATATGGCTGCAAATGGAGCCATTGCAGAAGCCATGAAGGATGACAATAGAATTCACATTATCGATTTCCAAATTGCTCAGGGGAGTCAATGGTTGACTTTAATCCCAGCTTTTGCAGCTAGGCCTGGTGGGCCACCCCACATCCGTGTAACAGGTATAGATGATTCTATGTCAGCTTATGCTCGCGGAGGAGGCCCAAATATTGTGGGAAAGAGGCTATCTAAGCTTGCGGAGACCTTTAAGGTGCCATTTGAATTCCATTATGCTGCCATGTCTGGCTGTGAGGTTCAGCTAGAGAATCTTGAGGTTCGACCTGGGGAAGCTCTTGCGGTGAACTTTGCTTTCATGTTACACCACACGCCGGACGAGAGTGTGAGCACTCAAAATCATCGGGACAGGCTACTGAGGCTGGTCAAGAGCCTGTCTCCAAAAGTGGTGACCCTTGTTGAGCAAGAATCTAACACAAACACTGCTGCATTCTATCCGCGAGTCCTTGAAACACTAAACTACTACACAGCAATGTTTGAGTCGATTGATGTGACACTTCCGAGGGAGCACAAGGAGCGGATCAATGTTGAGCAGCACTGCTTGGCAAGGGAGATGGTTAACATAATAGCCTGCGAGGGGCCTGAGAGGGTGGAACGGCATGAGCTCCTTGGTAAGTGGAGGTCGCGGTTCAAAATGGCTGGATTTACTCCATATCCTTTAAGCTCCTTCGTGAATGCCACCATTAAAACTCTGTTGGAGAACTACTGTAGCAGTTATAGGCTTGAAGAAAGGGATGGAGCTCTTTATCTTGGGTGGATGAACAGAGATTTGGTTGCTTCTTGTGCTTGGACGTGAAAACTGGGCACCCATTTTTATTTTGTAAGCCGCTGACAGCATGTTAAAAAGGTGCTTTCAGGTGTGTATCTTTTAATATCAATCAACCCCCGAAATTTTCTTGTTTGCTGGATGAGGGAAACTGATTTCTAGTGAGATTTGCAGGCCTCAACACGGATGTATTTTGAGTAATTTGACATAAACGTCATTTTCCAAGAAAAGTTGAAATATTGGTGACAGTATACCGTCAATTTGTCTTATACAATCAAAATACTAGTTTGTCCACACTTATAGGCATTTGCATAAAATCTCATAACAGCATCACGTATGTATTCGCCCCCCTCCTGCATTACACTTTGTTGTCGTGTCATTCATTAAGACTTATTTCTTTCCGGGATAAATAAGAAAGTGCTAATGCTGTTAACAAGATATTAGTAAAAGGAGCAATCATATTCATATATTCAGTACTTGGCGAAATCTACGTGTTATTTTTTGACCCAGATAAATCGTCTACATGCTCACCCCCCAAAACCCCAAGAAAAAGAAATGGGGTAAATAAGGAGGAAAACCCGCTACTAGTACTAATCACTTGCCGTGCCATGTCAAGAGATACCATTACAAGGGCAACGGTGACTTTTCTGCAACAAGAGTTTTATTAGTCAGCTTTGGACAGGTTCTCCAGTAGGTGTTTGTTGCTCGTTTATATTAGCCTCAAGCCCCGGAGTATCATGAGCGACCATATCATGGCAGACAGCGTCACTTTCTTCTGATTTGGTACTTGACTCAACAATCTGCTTCCCATTCAATTGGTCATTTGATTTACCTTCACCAGCCACACTAGAATGGACAACCATATGGACACCAACAAGGCTACTTACGACTGGTTCAGTCCTCGATTCGCCATTCAGTAGCTCATTCGATTTAAACTTGGGACCTGAACTGGTATGAATGACCATAT
Organism: Juglans regia; assembly: GCF_001411555.2. NCBI lineage: Eukaryota > Viridiplantae > Streptophyta > Magnoliopsida > Fagales > Juglandaceae > Juglans > Juglans regia. The sequence goes on along the minus strand of NC_049910.1, from coordinate 37,241,192 downwards.
CAAGGCAGACAGCATTGTTTTCCTCTGACTTAGTGCCTGCCTCAAAATTATCAGCCACTGAAAAAACATTTGGCCCAACTGTGTTGTGGGTAACGGTCCTCGTAGGAGGCATATCATGGTCATGTTGTCCCTCATATGTGGCTATAACCACTTTTGGATCATGAGACGCCCTCTCAACGTGTTTCTTAACCGGGCATCCAGGACTTGAGCATCTATAGTAACTCCTACAAAGCATAAGTGCAAAACTAGAGTAAGTACAAAACTAGAGTTAGATCAAACCTCGAGTGCAAAATAACATCACTAATCTAACCATTACCACACTAGAATTATTTCAATTTGTCGATAATGGCAAGCTAAATTACTTATTCCGAAAAAATTGCAAGAGACTAAGGTAATAGGTGTTATTGAGATTGGCTTGTAGCATAAGAAAAAAAGTTGTCTGAATACCCATCTAAAAATAAAACCACATAAGAAAATGACTAACTGACGGCTACCAGCTTTCTGATTAAATTATTACAGAGATCTCACGTTGCACCACCACCATCACAAGTTGCCAAGACAAATTAGGGCACTTGATTCTAGCACGGGATTGACAGATATTTCTGATAATATCTCAGGATGACTTGGTGATGGAAACTCAATAAGATTTTGATAACGCCAAGTAGTTGACATAAGCAAACTGGCTAATTTTCTTTTACCCTTTCCCAGTCTAAGGAAAATACAGAAACATCGGATTTATAATTAGTCAAACTAGACAGACATCTGACAAGGTATACTTCCAGTCAGCAATGGGCAGAGATGCGATGCAGGCATGGACCCAAATCTGAAGAGTCTGTAACTGTTTATTAACATTGAAATTGTTACTTACCTTGGGTTGGGATTGCCTTTCACAAATTTCTGCCCATATTTGCGCCAGCGGTACCCATCATTTACAAAATCAACCTCACTCAACGTCTGAACAACAAGACGTGGTTCGCTAGCTGGCTTATCAACTGGAACAGCATCGACATAACACTTTTCTTTTTTCCTGTTTAGTAATTTTGATTTAATTTTTAAAAAGGGTTAGCTCACATATCACCCAGTACAGAAAAAATAAAGTAGCTAGTGCATTAACATACTGTCTTTTTGAGCCTGTATCATGATCATGATCATCATTATCAACCCCATCTCTCATCCTACTTGGTTGTGAAGGTGGAGGGGCATCTACTGGTTCCATATGATGAGATGTCTGGCTATGCTCAATAAATGGTTGGTCTTCAAACATAAAGTCATAAAAAATAAGCAATTTGCCATTTACGGGAAAAAAAAAACTTTATAACAATGTAAGTTCCATTCTCACCTCTTGCACCAATTAAAGAGGGCTCACTTGGTCTTTCATCTGATATGGACACAGCAAACCCAACAGCTACAGGGACATTAAGTTGAGGTCTAGGATGATCGTGCTGACCAAAGTATGTAGTATCTCTAATGTGCCCATCATGTGACCGTTCCAGTTGCTTTTTCACCTGGCAGGTTGGATTTGTACATTTGTAATAACTCCGTATAAATTCATTCCCTTTAACAAGCTTCTGTCCGTATTTTCGCCAATTATATCCATCTTCTGTCACTTTCTCACGTATTGTAGAAGGTGTGGTCCCTTCTCGACCAGATTGCGAGACAAGAATACTAGTGTCAGGGGCCTGCAACGCTTTCTCAGAAATGATGAAGGAATTACTTCCTTCATGATCTGATTGCATTGTTGGGACTGCAGCATCAGGTAACTCTGAAGCTTTCTCAGGAATCAAAGAGGAAGTGGTTGCTTCTTGCTCTGTTTGCTTTGCATGAATTTCATCATCACATTTCTGTTTGGAAGAATGGAATCTGCCATCAGGTATCGGCTGTGATGGAACTCCACCACCAGAACTCTGTCTCTGCTGCAATTCATCAGAAACAACTGCATCTGGTGCACGTTCCCCCGAAGAAATCATGTGAACCTGAGAACTGGTAGCAGAAAGACTTCAGTTTTAACTCAGGGTGTCATTACTATTTGACTGCCTTTGACTTGACAAAACTCCACTTCCTACATTACTACTAGTTATTCATACCTGACAACTCATCAGAAAACCAAGTCAAGCAAACAATGACATATTCAGGAGTTCTCAATGGCGGAAGACATTCAGAATTTAGCAGTTCAGTGAGAAAAGGAGATAACGTTTGGTCATTTCCCCCAAAACTCTTGCGGCAGACTTTCAATATTCCACTTTTAAGCCTTTAACCATCAAACTATAGTTATGATTAGTCGATGAAGTGAGGCTGCAACTACCAAGTGCGGGTGCAGCAACTAAGGTTTGAGGTCAGGCGTCTGAGGGTTTCGAAAAAGATAACAATTTTGAGATTTAGACTAGTAAACACACCAACTTCCCCATTAAATCATTTCGAGTTAAAGCCAGAAATTCACACAATTACCATACCATCAAGAGTTGATAATTTTCAAAATTTATTCATTTCCAAATAAAAAAATTAAATAATACCTAACGATTACCTACTAAGAGGGGAAAAAACCCCATCAATCCCGTCTTTTGCAGACGAGGAAACAAAGAGTGAAAAGATACAGATAGAAAGTAAAATGATAAGTTATCCGACTTTGTTGTATATTGACACAAACAATGCTACTAACAAGGCACCCAGTTCTTGAAAAAAAAAAAAAACAAGGCACCCAGTCAAGTAGAAGCCTGTAGATTAATCGGGACATCAAAAATTTAAAAACAGAAAGTGAAAGTCACAATTATATAATCTTTCTCGGCGGACGTAAGCTCCCGGTTACGATTAACAAAGTAAAATATTCAAAATTATCAAATAGGAAAAACAAACCTCCAATCTCGAAGTTCCAAACCACCACAACTCCCCAGAAATCAGTAATTGTACGCTCGAACCTCACGTCGGCGATTTGCACTTAAGATTCTAAATTTTTAATATGGGTTTGGGGATTGGAACTGGTGCAGCCGAAAAGTTAGAGTTGTGGGGTCCAGACTCCAGAGAGAGAGAGAGAGAGGAGTCGAAGCTCCGAGGTTTCGGAGCTTAATCCGAGCTGGGGGAAGAAGAAGAGCGGGGGCCGGAGGAAGGAGTTCTGTGTCCAGGACCATAATAGTTGGGCTTTGGGCTTTGGGCTTTGGGCTTTGGGCTTTGGGCTTTGGGCTTTGGCTCGGGCACGGTCGTAATCCAAATTTAATTTTGAGTAACGTTAGTAGGTGTGCTAACGTTAATTTTTACCGTCAACGTCAATTAATTAATTAATTTTTTTTTTAAGGATATATGTGCTACACGATTTGCGAACACGAATCATACGCTCATACGTACGCACACCACCGGCTTCACAACGCGCTTCGATCGATCAGTCCCCAAAGGCCAAAATCCAAACCCTAACCCTAATTCCATTTCAAGCTCTCTGTTTTTTTCCTATCAGAAGCATAACACATATTCTTCAGCATGCTTCTCTCCCCGGGTCACTCTCCGCGCCACCTCTCTTCCCCTTCCCCTTCCGCAATTTCGGATGATACCCGAATAACCAATGGAAATTCCAATTCTTCAACCGCCCCCAAAAACCATTGGAACCACCCGAAGGTGCTCGACGAAGACACCTATGTTGCGGCGATCGAGAAGATCATTGAGCGGGACTTCTTCCCGGACATCTCGAAGCTCCGGGACCGGCTCGACTGGCTCGAGGCGATCAAGACGGGAGACCCGGTGCAAGTCCGCGATGCCCAGTTGAAGATCATGGAACGCCGCGGCGGAAAGGTAAAAAATCCCAACCCTGATGGAAAAACCCAAACACCCGGTTCCACATTCTCACGACATTTCACTCCGTTCGATGAATTCAATTCTAAAACCCCGAAAAGCACGAGGAATTTGAGTGCTTCCAATGGGGAATTATCCGGTGGTGGTGATTCTGCGGATTATAGCGGTGAGATCGACGTGTCGTTGAGTCTAGATCAGTTCTTTAGGCGGTATACGAGCGAGGACAATCATAGTTTCTCCAAAATTGTAGAGAAAGTGAATAGGAAAAGGAAAGAGAGATTCGGATATTTGTTAGAAGGCCAAAAGGAAGAAGATGTTAACGCAATCGAGGGTGTGAAGAGGGAGAGAATTACTACTGACGGATATGGTACTTCAGACCAACCAGTGAGTACTCTGGAAGGGTGGAATTATACGGCGAAGAATTTGTTGATGTATCATCCTACTGATAGGGGCGAGGCCCCATTGACAGAGGAGGAACGGGCAGATAGGATGAAGAGTCTAACGAAGGAAATCAGCCGTGCCAATACGAGATTTCATGGTAAACTGATGGATTCTAGGCCGAAAGATGATGGGAAGTTTGAAGTGCTTTATACACCAGTGGCAGGGGCAACTCCAGTTCCGGTGTTTGATAGAGATGGGGATAAGTCGAAGAAGTATGATTTGGATGATTTGAGGAAGACCCCAAATCCGTTTTATGTCGAATCTGGTAAAAAAGCGACAGACGGGTATAGTTTTGTTAAGACTCCTTCACCAGCACCAGGGGTTGATGAGTCACCATTTATTACGTGGGGTGTAATTGAAGGTACACCGTTGAGGTTGGATCTGGAGGACAACCCCCTTGATATTGGGGGTAGTGGTGAGGGGCCTCAGTATAATATTCCACGAGCAGCTGCAAGGGATGAGAAGGCTCACTCCCTGTCGAGGGTGGCTGCACGCAAATTGAGAGAAAGGTCAAAGATGTTTCAGAAGCCTCCTCTGCCATCTCCTGTTAGAGGAGGAAGTGCTAGTCCAAGTGTGCGGACACTTTCTCGTGCTGCTCAGAAGTTTGTCAGGAATGCAATTGCCAAGTCATCATCTACTGTTGATGAAACTCTCCGTGCCAGTTACCGAGGTGCGAGCCCTGGTTTGGCTACTCCTAAAAGTGGAAGGAGCGTTTCAAGGTTTGGTAGAGATGGGAGTACGGGTTCCAGGTCACCTTCTATAAGGGAGGGTTCAAATCCTCCTTGGTGATGTTCTTAATTTTTCTTTGTTATGATGTTATGTATAATCGTTCAATACCTTGAAGTAATAAAATGCTTTGTTGACTGTAGCTTAATTGCAAGTTTTATGGCTTTAATATGGCGATTTGAATTTCCTTTTGCTATCTTGGTTAGTTTGCTGAGCATGATGAATGAAACAAATATGCCATGGATGGCCAATGTCCTGTTTGCTTTATTCTGCAAGGTTTAACTAGAAGACCATTATTATCTTTTTTTTCCTCCTTTCAGTTGTTTTTGTGTATAGAAAGTTGGGTTCCTCCTGTCTCTTAAAGCTTCTGTCTTTAGACTTCGTTGCTTCCCTGCCCTTGGCCTCCATACAGGCTGATCTAGTTGCTACTGGCTGTTCTTAGTTGAAGTCTTGCCTTGCCCTTCAGCTGGTGTTGTCTGTGGAGATGACTACTAATAAGATTGACTACGGGAGAAGACCTTCGATTTAAGACTTCTCTACTAATTCTTCCCTTATTTCTAGGTCTGGACCAATGCTTCCTTACATCTGTCACAGCACAAGCTGCGTGTGGGCGTGTCCACAACGGCACAATACCTAGTGAATTACCGTGCGATGCCATGGTGACATAAGGCTGCGAAATAGCATCTAGCGTTTGCTTGGGATTATAATATTTAGAATTGTGATACGGTTTTCTTTCTATGGCTGCATCTTTCGACCTTTCCACAAGTAAGCTTTTCTGGTCAGTGTTGTCCCTTAAACATCTTTTCTGCTCATCTTGATTCGTAATTGGTTTTGTTGTTCAAATGGAATGTAGAAGAACTCTTCATTTTTTGTAGGTTATACTCTGAATCTGGATTGGCATGGCTCGTTAAAGCAGATTGCCATCCAGGATGAAACCCACCCATTTCAACACTTGCTTGCTGTACCTGAACTGATTAAGTTGATCTCAATTATCAATTGCTCCAAAACCTTGCTGTCAATTATGCTTTAGGTAATTCCACATGAATACATATTGACAGGCTGACAAGCTCTGAGGAGCTAAGTTGCGGCCCCTGTCATGTTCTTCGCGACTTTTTAATACATTGTTATTGGTTGTTAGAAATGTGCTAAGAACACTATTGTTTTATTTATTTGTGGAGAGTTTGAAACAGCGAGGAAGGGCATGCTGAGATTTTGGCACGGGTATTGCAAAATTTTACATAAACTTCTGTAAGAACTAAGAAGAGATTTGGGGTTCATTTAAGAATGACCAGTGATCTCATCCTTCTCAACCGTCCCAGCCACCTTCTCTTCTTGCACCTCACCTCCTGACTTTATGATGATGGGCAGCTATTTTATTGCTTTTTTATTCTAAAGATTTTCGAGAACCCGGTAGAACTAATGATCCTATATTTCCATCACGAGCTTCACCTGAATGGATGGCAGTGTTTTTCTGTACAACCCAGATTCAGTTCCATGACATCTTTTTCAATTTCTTCTTTTTTTATTTTTTCCTCTCTTTAAGGAAAAGATGACATCAACGAATAGATTTGTTCATGAGACTAGTAGAGGGTTTTATTTATTTTCTTCACGTCTACGGGCGATTACAGATGTTACTTGAACGGTTATTTTGCTATTGCTGATCTTTAATTTTTTTCGCAGGAGATGTTTCTTGAAAAATATTTCCCAATTATATGAAAAGGAGAAAAAAAAAAAAATTTATGGGAGGGCTGTGGTTTATCACTATATCTGTCAATGAAAAAGAAACTCTTAAAGAGGAAGAAGAGTTTAAAAACTAGAAAGAAAAATGAATACCATCTTACAAAAATAGTCGTTTACAACAATCAGTGGCTTTATTCTCTTTAATTGATTAGATAATCTGTGTTCAAGTTTTTCAAAATCGCAACCCTCATGGTAGCTTTATTATTTAGTAGTAATTATAATTTATAAATAGTTTTTATTTATATTACTAATAACAATAATAATTTTCCTTTAAGGATTTGGTTGGAAATAGATTTCATTCTAAAATTTTCATTTCATCTTATCTCTAGCCCAAACATAATTCAAATATAAAATTTTTAAACTAATCATTACAACTTTTCCAAACTCTCAAACAAAAAATAAAGAATAATTCAATTTTTTTCAAGTTTTCAAACAAAAATAATCTTATAAAACTATATTCTAATAATATTTTAATTTTATAATATTTTTTATTTCAATTTTCTCTCTCCTTTTCCAAAATTTAAAAATACTCAATTCAAACTATCTTATTATTATTTACAAATTATCTTTTTATTATTTACAAAAAGAAAATGAGAGTTACTATCATCTTACTATCCATTTATTATATTTTTTTATGTTTCATTTTTTTAAAAAATTTTTATTTTATTTAATGGTTAAAGAAATGATTATTAATAAAATTATATATATTTTTAAATTTTTTCTTAATGATTAAAAATATTAAAAAAAATACTTAAAAGATGATGATAAAAAATAAAAAAGTTTCAAATACATATAAGTAATGAATAGATAGTAATAAAGTAGTAACTTTATCATTATTTTTTATAAAATTTTCATTCATCTCATTCTGTAAACGTATTTAACGACGTCGTATGAAATGCGCGTCTGCTATAAATATAGCCGCCGCTCCCCCGTCTACCCTCATTTCCAGCGCTGGCTCCAGCGTTTCGTTCTTTCACGCAGTCTCTCCGGCTTGCTCCCATTGTCGAAAAAAACTGTCTCTACTATACAATTATATATCCGAATTGCTCTCGAGCGATTCCCTGGGCTTAGCGTTTAACAGACTCTCCCAAGGTACTCTCTCTCTCTCTCTCTCTCTCTCTCTCTCTCTCTGAGTGTGTGACTATTTTCTCCTATACGCATTTACGGCTACGTATCAGGTATCTCCCAACGAATATTCGAATGCTGAAACCCTAGCTTCATATTTTCTCTCATACCCGATTCTTAGTTCCGCTCTGTTGTGTGTGTGTGTGTGTTTCCTCCTTCCGTTCGTATTATAATTTTTTTTTCGTTTTCAAACGGATATTCATATATCATATTTTGAAGCTTTGACATCGTTAATCTTGTTTCGTATTGTTATAATTTTGCTTCTTTATGTTATGATTCCATATCGACTACTAAGTATGGGATTGATTGATGGTTTATAAACCCCTGGGCATCCTTCTCTTGTAAGTTAGTTTTCAAGGATGAGTTATACCTAGTGGGTTCATAACAAATGGTATCAGAGTCACCCCATATCTAAGGCCATGTTGCGACAGTTGCAGTCGTGCAGCACGGGGGTGATGCCGGCATGATAGTGTTTGTCCGGAGCTAGGAAAAGACCTAGTGCACAGTCAGCCCGTGTGAGCGCCGGGACTGCCGTGGACGTCGGCTGCGGAGCGTGGTGGTTGTTATGATTCCACATCGACTAAGTATGAGATTGGTTGATGGTTTATAAACCCCTAGGCACCATTCCCTTATAAGCTAGTTTTCAAGGGTGAGTTCTACCTAGTTGGTTCATAACAATTTATGCATAATTTTCTTCTTGCGGATTTGTTTTTGCATGTGTACCTACTAAATAAAGGTTAAAAGGATTTGAATTTTTCATTTTAATTATCAAAATAGCAAATGTAATAACTAAAAAGTGCTCTTCATCATTGTTACTAATGTTTTTTATAATATATTGGTTGTGGACTTTTATTAAGTAATTCAGGTAGATTGTAGCTTTATTAGTAAAATGGAATTTTATTGCTTTACGCAATGGTCTGGTGTTATCATTAGAATTTACAAGTTATGATTGTGAATCTTTGTACCCTGATAGTGCGTGGTCACGGATATGATTGGGAGTTTCGAAGTTGAAACCCTAGGCTGTATCTGATACCTATGGTCGATAGCTAAACCTTTTCTTTTCTTTTTCCCTCTAAACCCTTTAGCGTTCAGCAATTTCCTATGTTTGGATATTCATACGACTGAATCGAGGACTGGATTTAAAGTTTAATTGTTGCAAAAGAAATTAGTTTGAGTTACCCTCAAAATTTTGGAAAGGTCATTGTTTTTCCTAACTTTAACTGGTTCTATATGTTTATCTTTGAAGATGCCTGCTGAGAGTCCGAACACATCTGATCGTGATACTGAACCATTTGTTGAGGTTGATCCGACTGGACGGTTTGGGAGGTATGATGATCTGCTTGGTGCTGGTGCTGTGAAGAAAGTTTACCGGTCTTTTGATCAAGAGGAAGGTATAGAGGTGGCCTGGAATCAGGTTAGGTTGAGGACTTTCAGTGAGGATCCGGTACTCATCAATCGGCTTCACTCAGAGGTTAAGCTGTTGCAAGCATTGAAAAACAAATATATCATTGCTTGCTACAGTGTATGGAAGGATGATGAGCATAACACTTTGAATTTCATTACTGAGGTGTGCACATCCGGAAACTTGAGGGATTACAGGAAGAAGCATCGCCATGTTTCCATTAAGGCCTTGAAGAAGTGGTCAAAGCAGGTGCTTGAGGGATTGGAGTTTCTGCATACCCATGAGCCATGCATTATTCACAGAGATCTCAATTGTAGTAACATCTTCATCAATGGAAACATAGGCCAGGTAATAAGTCCTTTTTTCCTTTTTCAATTAATGTGCACTAAATTGGGTTATCCTGTTTCTTTGTTTTTGTCATTATACTCAATTTGAATGTCGTATATTCGTCTGGAATATTGAGTCCGTTTCTCTGTTATTTGGTGTTTTTACAGTCACTTGATTTCTTTTATGGCAACATTTAATTTTTAATTGTTTGGTTACTGAGTAACTTATAAACACTAGATGACTGGTTATGAATACTTGAAAATAATCCACAAGGTTTTGGGAGATTGGATGACTTGGCATACTTGATTGAGACAAAATAAATAAATAAACCCAATCGTCAAGCTGTACTAAACAGGAGTTGGTGGTTTCTCAAATTTCAATCCAGTTCTGGTTTTCCTGGATCCATACAGCACCCTGCATACTTTGGTTCAGGAGTTGAACATCAATCAAAAGCAACAATCCTTCAATTTTATGTCCCCAAAAAGAATTATTTAATGGGGTTGCATATTCCCTGAAGATCTAAGTTATTTTCTGTTTAGCATTTTATGATTCTGTTACCCTGAAGGATTATGATATCTCCATATAGGTGAAAATCGGTGATCTGGGGTTTGCAGCAATTGTAGGGAAGAGCCATGCAGCACATTCGATTATAGGAACCCCAGAGTACATGGCACCGGAGCTGTATGAGGAGGACTACACTGAGATGGTTGACATATACTCCTTTGGAATGTGTCTGCTTGAGATGGTGACAATGGAGATCCCATACAGCGAATGTGACAGTATTGCCAAGATATACAAGAAGGTGACAACTGGAGTCCATCCCCAAGCTTTGAACAAGGTAATGGATCCGGAAGTGAAGGCATTCATTGACAAGTGCATAGGCCAGCCAAGGGCAAGACCTTCAGCGTCTGATCTTCTCCAGGATCCTTTCTTTTCTGAAGTGGACGATGAAGAGAGTGGGCCAATTGGTTGATGTCTTTCTGAGTGAAAGATATGCTTTGAGCTAGCCATTAGCTCTTGTTTTGTACTGATTGATGATGGGCTTTCCTGCTAAGCATATGCCCACAATTATCAACTCTTTTTTTCTTCTTCTTGACATATTGCCGTTAATACCTATTGTGCACATAAATACTAGAATGAAGTAATGATAATGGTGCTGTCTAGTTGACTTCATTTGTTGATCTCTGTGATCTGATTATTTTGTAAAATAAATTCTACAACAAGATAATGTCTCTCCAATTGATTTTCCTAAAGGGAAACAACAATAATTTGGGTCCCTCCCTACCTTTTGTTTTGGATACTCTACGTGGACCATAAGCCAAATATACCCATCATCTATAATGGACAAGATGCATGAGCACTTGTATAAAAAAAAAAAAAAAAAAAAAAGCTTGAGCTCTTTTATTAGCACCTGTCTTTCCGCGGACATTTGATGATACGGGGTTTTTTTCTTTTTAGCGACTCATGAATGTTTGAGATAAGAGATGAGATTATAATTCTGTAAATAATAATAAAATGATTTGAATTAAGATATTTTATTGAGTTTTGAGAAATGAGAGAAAAAAAAATAAAAAATTATTAGACTATTTTTATAGCTTTTTAAGAATGAAAAATTATTTTTAATATTAAAAATTAAGAATTCTATATTATTAGAATATAGCTTTTTAATATTATTTTTGTTTTGAAAGTTGAAAAATTATATTATTTTTTGTATTTTGTTTTAGAGTTTGAAAAAATTATAATAATTACATGAAAAAGTTAAATACTTAAAATTAAATAGTGTTTGCATTGAAGTGATATTCGAAAAGAAAATTATGAAAAAATTTAGAATAAGAATTTTATCGATGAAAAAATTTCACTTATGATAGAGTAAAATTGTAATAAAATAGCATGCATCTTTGACAAGGACAAGGCCGTGTAAGGTATAATTAAAGTCTATCTATAGACTATCTATACACAAGTAATCTCATTTGAGCCGAAGGATCGGTATATCCAATTTGTCTATTCTCAACATGCGAATTAAAACTTGTGGAAAAATCAGAACTGTTGAAAGAAAACATCCTCCCTTGTTTTACCCAGAAATCCAGTACTGCTTGGTTGATTTTTTGAAGAATGTGTTTTAGGAGAAACTCATGCGTCGTGAGCCCACTTCTTAGACCAATTCCCAATGTTCCCAAACAGGTCTCATGATCTTGAGACACATACACTGGTTCCATCATCTTCAATTTAGCTCAAGAATTCAACTTTCCACCACTCGAGAAACGTTTTTGAAGCCTCAAAATATGGATATCGTGTTTCGCTCGATCGTGTGCATTAGACTTTGACTACAATATGAAATGCACGAATGTGTGTAGACAAGCATCTCAAACTACCTCTTTTTCCTCTTCCATTCTATTTTATTCCCACTGGTTTTCTGAATTCTAGAAGCTCTAGAGACTAGTTTCTAGCATTTATGGCCACTGATAGAGAGGGAGATTCAGTAGCGTATCTTTATGCTTTTAGTGAAAATAACTTGAGTGCTTCCACTTTCTGTGATCAATTGTTATAGTTTTATATCTCTTAAATCAGCTTACTAATGGAAGTTGTGTGCCCAAATGATAGATCAGTGGTCACAAGTTCTTTCTCTTCACCTAATATCGGGGCCTTGCTCAAGATCAAAATCATCTCATAGTAAGATTATTGGTTCATAAGAATTATATTTGCAAGTGTTCTGAATTCCTGATCGAAGCCGGTTGGATCTTTCTTTGTCTCAGGAGCCAAGAGACTGGTTTGCCGATTTCTGTTTATGTTCGAGTTGATGATAGAATATTCAACCTTCACAAGGTATGAGAAAAGCTGAATATAAAGTCAATCCACCTAGGAGTGTCTGTTATTATATAATAAGTAAAGAACATTCATCTCCTTACAAATCTTACAATGCCTCACAAAGCTGGGTTTCCTGATTTCTTCAGAATTTTGCACAAGATTATATATGCATTGAAACGTGAAAGGACTGAATTTAGTAAGCACAATTTGAAGTTTTCTTCTTTATTGTGTTACAGTACCCACTGTCTTCAAAGAGTGGATATTTTAACAAGAGATTAAATGACTAAGTACCGATGTTGACCTACCACCAGGCTTCCCTGGGGGACCGGACACCTTTGAGATGATTGCGCTATTCATCTATGGCTCCTCCACGTTAGTTGACCCTTTTAATGTATGGCACTGCGATGTGCAGCAGAGTTCCTTGAGATGACAGAAGATTACTGCTCCAGCAACCTCTGCGACCGGTTCGATCTATATCTGAATCAAGTGGTTTTGCAAAGTTGGGACGACACTCTGATTGTACTTCAAAAGTGCCAAGCATTGCTTCCCTGGTCTGAGGAGTTGCTAATAGTGAGCCGCTGCATTGAGTCTCTTGCCTTCATGGCTTGCATGGAGATCCTTGACCCAGAGAGGCGACGGGACCAGCCAGTAGTCACGTTGGAGGCATTGGCTAGCCAAGCTTGGAACTGCGAAACACTCGAGAAGATCGTGAGCAAGGACCTCTGGATCAAGGATCTGATAGCTTTACCATTTGGATTCTTCAAAAGAATAATAGGATCCTTGAGAAGACAAGGTACGAAAGAAAAATATGTAAGCCCCATCATTGTTTTTTACGCAAACAAGTGGATACTATACAAGAAGACGCACCAATTTTGGGAGAACTCCAATCAGAAAATTGGGAATGATTGTACAAATAACAAATTTGCAGCAATCCTTCAAGGTGTACTTGATCTGCTGCCCATGGGGCGGAAAGCTGGGAGAGTGTTTCCTGTCGGGTTCTACTTTGCATTGCTTTCTAGATCCCTTGAAGTTGGTTTGAGAAGTGATACTTCTTAAGAATATTATATCAGTTCAAATTACTCTCAACAATATCTCAATAGAAGAACATGTGTAAAAGGATGGCAGCTGTCAATAGTCTATTACATATTTAATTATATTTGAAGAATTGTATTCATATTTTATCTTATCTTTCTGTTGTAATCATGATACTTATCATATTGTAAACACTCTATCTATAAATATCAAGAATACCAAGCAGGATAATTATTCTAACCAATTCAATTATTCAGACGTTCTTTTTTGGTAATCAGAGCCTCTCAGTTTTCACCTTTTCCATGGCCACTTCTGCTCCATTTTGCATTCCCAATATGTCTCATCCTGTTTATACCAAACTTGATGACACAAATTACCTTGCATGGGTGTGCTAATTTACCCCCATCTTGAGGACAAATGGGCTTCTGGGCATTGTAGATGGCCCAGAACCTCCTCCTCCTAAACTCATTGCTGATCCTAGTCAACCAGACCAAATGAATCCCAATCCTGCTTATGAGATTTGGGAGAAGAAAGACCAGTTTATCTTAAGTTGGTTTATAGCTGCACTGTCTGATAAAATTGTCCCAACAATGTATGGCTTAAACACCTCTAGGTAGGTGAGGACATCATTATCTACTAGGTATGCTTCACCTTCAAGATCCTGAGTCAATCATTTAAGGAGACAGCTTCAAACCACCAGACAGGAGTCACGTACTTGCAGTGATTTCATTCACTACTCCAAGAGTATAGCTTATCAACTTGCCCTTGTAGGCAAACCAGTAAGTGATAAAGAGCTAATCGCTTATATTGTGGGAGGTCTCAACCCTCAATATAATTCATTTGTCACTTTCTATTCCTTTGCTACAAAGGATACTGCTATGAAATTTGAGGAGTTCCAATTTGAGCTACTCAGTTATGAACAACTGTTGGCAGCACAAGCACCAACTATTGAGTCAAATGCCTTTGCTCTATACTCCAACAAAGGACCTGGACAGTACAGGAAACCCAAGTATGGGTCCTCTCCTAAACCTAACTTTGGTAAAAATTCTGCACAAAAGAAACCATTCCCTTCAGCTAGCAATCCACCTCGAGGTAAACCATCCTCCAATCAGTTTGCTATTAATAAGCCTCCTTGTCAGATCTGTGACAGGACCAACCACCAAGCCTTGGACTGTTTCCATAGGATGGACTATGCATACTAGGGAAGACACCCACCTAAAGAACTTGCAGCAATGGTGGCTCAATCCAATCTTTTTCATGAGGATGAAACATGGTTGACAGACAGTGGGGCTACGAATCATATCGCAGCAGACTTGGAAAACCTTGCATTGCAGCAACCATATCAGGGTATTGAGATTGTGATTGTAGGAAATGGTAATGGTTTAAACATTGCACACACTAGTTCCACTACCTATCATCTTCCCAACTCTGATTTACATCTAAATGACATTTTGCATTATCCCAATGTTTCCAATAATATGTTGTCTATCCAAAAATTCTGTCAAGACAACAATTGCTACTTCAAGCTAATTGATTCCTATTTCTTGGTGAAGGACAACTTGACAGGGGCAATCCTCCTATAAGGACCCAGTGAAGGTAGCTTATATCCTGTGCATCTCAATAAGTTTGTCACAAATAAAAGGGCATCTATAGCACTGATTGGAATCAAGGCATCAACAGATATCTGGCCATCCTAATTCTCAAACTCTTCATCGAGTTCTTAAATACTACCACCTACCTGTGTCATCCAATAAATCTCACTCAGGGCTATGTATGCCCTTTCAATTAGGAAAAAGCAAACATCTACCTTTTAATAAATCTGACCGTGTGTTTTCTAGGCCTTTAGAGTTGATTCACAATGACGTATGGACCTCACTAGTTTTATCAATAAATGGATTCAAGTATTATATTATCTTTATTGATTATTTTTCAAGATATTCTTGGTTATTTCCTCTAAAGTTCAAATATGATCGGTGTGATTGTTTTGTCAAGTTTAAATGCATTATTGAAAACCAACTCTCTTGCAAAATTAAACAATTCCAAATAGATGGTGGAGGTGAATATACCGCAAATTTATTTACCAAATTTCTGAATGACAGTGAGATTTATCATCGATTTACCTGCCCTCATACATCCCAACAAAATGGGATTGCTGAGAGGAAACACAGGCATGTGAGTGAAACTGGTTTTACCCTTTTAGCACAATCTCATCTTCCATCCAAATATTGGGTAGATGCATTTCATACAGTAGTTCACTCAATCAATAGACTTCCTTCGTCTGTCCTACAATTTGAGATACCTCTCACTAAGTTATTTAATAAAGAACCAGACTTCTCCTTTCTAAAAACTTTTGGTTGTGCATGCTATCCTCTTCTCAAACCATACACCAAACACAAGCTGGAATTCAGAAGCAAAATATGTGTCTTCTTAGGCTATGGTTCCAATCAGAAAGGTTATAAATGTCTAGATTTGCAAAATAATAAAATTTACATGTCAAGACATGTAGTCTTTGATGAGAACTTATTCCCTGCACAGGAGAAAGGCTGCACTCACTACCCTGCTCGAGGACAATGCTCTCCATCAGATACTGCCCTCTTACCCTTTCATTTTTATTCACTAAATTCTCCCACTGTTTCAATGCACTCATCTCAGAATTTGATCACAAGCAATCACATTCCCTCAGATCAACTCAGAGTCGAGACTAATCCTATCACCAATTCCACCCCAAACATTGAACCCACACCAGCATTCAATCCAGTTGACTCTGAGACAGCCCCCACTTCTAATTCTCAAACCTCAGATCTGTTACTTGCATCCTCTCATGCACAAACCCTTACTCATGACTAAGATCTAGTCTCCACTCCCACTCCAATCTCTGATTCTTTACCTGAATTCCTTCTTACACAGATCATCACTAGATCTATATTTCGTACGGTGATCAATAGTTGTAAGTGATTGTAAACTCAAGTTTTATTTGATGCATTCTTCAATAATAAAGACTCCTAGACTGTTCCTGCCGTGGATGTAGACCATTAGGGTCGAACCACATAATTTCTTGTGTTGTTTTCATATTTCTTTTATTATTCTTGCTTTTATTTTGATATTGCATGAATATATACTGTGATTTTGGGTTTTCTAATTAATTTAAATAGAAAACTAAACCGATCACTTTAATCATATATTTTCTTGGATTTGGTTGTCTGATATTCAATATTAAATTGCATATTACAACCACTTGTTAATCTTGTTTTTGTTTTGAGTATTTGTTTGTGAGAGGCTAAAAATATAACAAGTGGTATCAAGAGCTTTGGTTCGATGGGGACTGCAAGGTTCGATATCGAAAAGTTTGATAGAAAAAATGACTTTGGGCTATGGAGGATCAAGATGAAATCCCTTCTCACTCAACAGGGTCTTCAAGAAACTCTTCTTGGAGAAAAGAAAATGGAATCTGTTGAAGAGAAGGATAAGAGAGAAATCTTGAGGAAGGCTCACAGCACACTCATTCTTTCTCTCGGAGACAAAGTTTTGAGTGAGGTAGCCAACGAAGACATCGCTGTTGGAATCTAGCTGAAATTAGAGAGCCTCTAC
The DNA here is from genome assembly GCF_001411555.2 of Juglans regia. NCBI lineage: Eukaryota > Viridiplantae > Streptophyta > Magnoliopsida > Fagales > Juglandaceae > Juglans > Juglans regia. Next base: position 37,224,232 of record NC_049910.1, on the reverse strand, counting down.
ATCACAAAATCTCTGGCCAACCGACTGTACAAGAAAAAAAAACTCTACACAATTAAGATGTCCGCTGGTATATCGATTTTTGACCATCTCGATGCTTTCAAGAAAATTATTTTAGATTTGGCTAATATTGATATTAAAATTGACGATGAAGATCAATTAATTTTATTGTTGAGTTCTCTGGATAATTCTTATACTAGTTTGAAAGAGACCATAATGTACGGGAGGGAAACACTAACCTTAGATGAGGTTCAGGCCGTATTACACTCTAGGAAATTACAAGCCATGTCTGAAATAAAATTTGAAGCTGGAGAGGGCTTGACTGTGAGAGGGAGAGCTGAAAAAAGAGGTCAAAAGGGAAAGAATAGTAAAAACAATGTGAGTGGTAGGAATAAGTCTAAAAGGAAGCAATTAAAATGTTTCCTATGTCACAAAGAGGGGCATTTCAAAAGAGATTGCCCCAATAAGAGAGCTTACACAGGAAATGGGTCTAAGGAGGAGGGGGATGCCTCGGTTGTGAGTGATGGGTATGAGAGTGTCGAGGTTCTAAACGTGTCCAAGATTGATTCAAGAAAAGAATGGGTCCTTGATTCAGGATGTTCTTTTCACATGTGTCCTAATAAAACATGATTTGAAACTTTTACTAGTTTAGATGGGGGGTTTGTGATGCTAGGCAACAATAAGTCTTGTAAAATCCAGGGTATAGGGTTGGTGAGACTAAAGCTCCATGATGGTATTGAAAGACTCTTAATTGAGGTTAGATACATACCTGAATTAAAAAGGAACCTAATCTCACTAGGTGTGTTAGACCAATCAGGGTACACCTTTAGATCTGAATCTGGATCTTTGAGGGTTGCTAAGGGTTCACTTATCGTGATGAAATGAGTCATTAAAAATGGCTTGTATACCCTCATTGGGAAAACTGTTATAGGTGAGGTTTCTTCTATCCTTGAGAAGGGTGAGGATATGGTTGTTCTATGGCACAAAAGGTTAGGTCACGTGAGTCACAAGAGACTTTTAGAACTCCATAAACAAGGGTTGCTAGGTGAGAAAAAGCTGAAAAATTTACCTTTTTGTGAGGATTGCATCCTTAGGAAAGCAAAAAGGGTAAGCTTTAAAGTAGCCACTCACATTACAAAACAAACCCTGGACTATGTGCACTCGGACCTTTGGGGTCCAGCTAGGGTCAACTCACATGAAGGGGGAAGTTATTTCCTCTCTATAATTGATGACTATTTCAGAAAAGTGTGGCTGTACATTCTTAAAAATAAGAGTGACACTTTTGAAAAGTTCAAGGAATGGAAGAAATTGTTAGAAACTCAAGTAGGAAGGAAGGTTAAGAAATTAAGAACTGATAATGGGCTTGAGTATCTCTCAAGTGAATTCAATCAGTTTTGTAAGAAGGAGGGTATGGCTAGGCATAAAACAGTAAGGAAAACCCCTCAACAGAATGGTCTAGCTGAGAGGATGAATAGGACCATATTGGAGAGGGTTAGATGCTTACTGTCAAACTCAGAACTTCCTAAGTCTTTTTGGGCTGAAGCCGCCACAACTGCAGTCTATTTAATTAATAGGAGTCCTTTTTCAGCCATAGGGTTTAAGACTCCTCAAGAAAAGTGGACTGGAAAACCTTCTAACTATGACTACTTGAGGGTGTTTGGGTGTGTTACGTATGCTCACACCCGAACTGACAAACTGGAACCAAGAGCTATGAAGTGTATCTTTGTAGGGTACCCTGAGGGAGTAAAAGGGTACAAGTTATGGATAGATGAGCCAGGGATACAAAAGTGTATCATTAGTAGAGATGTGATCTTTAATGAACATGAAATGGCTCGAGTTAAAACTAAAAGACTTGAACCCACTCAGGATACTAACCCTGAGAAGACAGATCTTGAGGTGGAGCAAGCTGACAATAATTTGAGAAAATTAGAAGGCTAGGATGTTGAGACTCAAACTTCCACTTTAGGTGATGAGGAACAAGGTGGAGTTAGTTCATACAACTTGGTTAGGGATAGAAAAATGAGGGTTATAAAACCCCCCAAGAGGTATGGTCAAGCTGAGATGACTGTTTATACTTTGACTGTAGCAGATGAAGTTATAGAAATGGATTCTAGATCCTACAAGGAAACCATGGAAAGTATTGAGTCTTATAAATGGGTACAGGCTATGAATGAGGAAATGAATTTTTTGAAAAAGAATCATACTTGGGAAATGGTTGTCAAGCCTGAAAAGGCTAAGCTAGTAGGGTCTAAATGGATCTATAAAAGGAAAGAGGGCATACTAGGAGTTGAGGGTCCTAGGTATAAGGCTAGGCTGGTAGCAAAGGGATTCACTCAAAGGGAAGTGATAGATTTTAATGAAATTTTTTGACCTGTTGTTAAACACAGTTCAATAAGATTAATTCTATCCTATACTGCTTATGAAAATTTACATTTGGAGCAATTAGATGTAAAAACAGCTTTCTTGCACTGTGAGCTAGATGAGACTATTTACATGCAACCCCCTGAGAGTTATGTAAATGAGTCCAACATTGATCATGTCTGTTTACTTAAAAAATCATTGTATGGACTTAAACAGTCCCCAAGGCAATGGTACAAAAGATTTGACTCTCATATGTTGGACAATGGGTTTAGAAGGAGTCATTATGATAGCTGTGTGTACTTTAGGCATTCTGGGGACCACATTATCTACTTACTCTTGTATGTAGATGACATGCTTATAGCATGTAAGGATGCCAATGTAATTGAGGAAGTCAAGTGTATACTGAAAACAGAATTTGAAATGAAGGAACTTGGGCCAGCTAAGATGATATTAGATATGGAAATAGTTAGAGATAGGAAAAGAAGACTTCTCTATTTATCTCAGAAAAACTATATCATCAAGATCCTCAACAGGTTTGGCATGTCTAATTTAAAATCTGTTAGCACACCAATAGGATAACATTCAAAACTGTCCATAAATCAAGCCCCTAAAACTGAGGAAGACATTAGATTTATGCAAGATATACCCTATGCAAGCATGGTGGGAAGCATCATGTATGCTATGGTGTGCTCTAGACCTGACTTAACTTATGCTGTTAGCATGGTAAGTAGGTTTATGAGCAACCCTGAGAAGCCACATTGGCATGCTATGAAGTGGGTATTACAGTATTTAATTGGAACTCAGTGTCTAGGTTTGAGGTTTGGAGGGGATGTGCAACATGGGAGTGAGTTAGAGGGATTTGTGGATTCTAACTATGCTGCTAATTTGGATACTAGAAAAAGTCTTTGACTGGGTATGTATTTACATCATTTGGAGGGGCTATTAGTTGGAAAACTAATTTACAATATGTAGTTGCTTTATCAACAACTGAAGCTGAATATATTGCTATGACATAAGCAATAAAGGAGGCTATGTGGTTAAAGGGTTTTTCACATGAGTTAGGCATATTTAAAGGGGTTAATAACCAAAACACTATACATCTTGGCAAGAATTCAGTATACTACGAAATGTCTAAACATATAGACATTCAACTTCATTTTGTGAGAGATGTAATAGCTTCTGGAGAGGTTAAAGTAGAAAAGGTTCCAACTAAGGAAAACCTTTAATATGACGACAAAATTCCTACTAGCTACAAAGTTTAGGCATTGCCTAAATTTGATTAATATGAGGAGCTATTAGAGCTTGGATTAATTTGCAGGAATAGTCTAGAGGAAGAAGAAGATCACTTTGCAAGGATAAAAGACTTGTCAATGTGGAGATTTGTTGAAGATGTGTCAAACTTTTAAGTTTGTATTTTCATTAATGGCAAAGTTGTAATATTGAGTGATGGCAAAGTTGTAATATTTGAGTTTATATAAAAGGCTATTGCCTATTGGACGTGGGACGTAGCAGAAGAAAGAAAAGAACTTTACCCTTTTCATTCGACGCCGCACGCATCTGGAGAGAAACGAAGGGGTTTTTTCAAACTCTAGATTTTCCAAGATCAAATTGAAGCTTGAGGAGATGATCAAGTTTGGTTTTATGGTGTGGTTTCGTTAGAGGATAATACAAGGAAGCCAGTCCATATTTCGTACGGTGATCAATGGTTGTACAAGTGATTGTAAACTCAAGTTTTCTTTGATGCATTCTTCAATAATAAAGACTCATAGACTGTTCCTGTCGTGGATGTAGACCATTAGGGTTTAATCACGTAATTTCTTGTGTTGTTTTCGAATTTCTTTTATTATTCTTGCTTTTATTTTGATCTTGCATGAATATATACTGTGATTCTGGATTTTCTAATTAATTTAAATAGAAAACTAAACCGATCACGTTAATCATATATTTTCTTAGATTTGGTTGTCTGATAGTCAATATTAAATTGCATATTAATCTTGTTTTTGTTTTGAGTATTTGTTTGTGAGAGGCTGAGAATATAACATTTTCCATGAGAATATTTTCTATGCAACCAATTCAAACTATTTTTTGTTTATTTGAGATTCAATATCACTTTTAACATGCTTTTATTTGTTGTTTAAGAGATTTACATGCTTTTATTTTTTGTGTGAGACATTTTGTAAACACATACAGTTGTGAATCTCTATGTTGGTTAATGTCTGGTAATGTTAGTGTTCAGGTTTCAATTTGATTTTAAGGCTCAAACTAAGTAGTTCCAAAGCTCAGACTTGATTCCAAATGTAAGGATGTGAAGTTGGTCGCAGATTAGGCTAGCATACCAGCAAGTTGCTTGCTGCTGAACTGAATGGCATACCCTGCATCTGGGACAAGCTCCTATGAACTGTTTTTAATGCTTGCATGTTGGACTGATTTAGTGAGGTTGATGGAGATCATTTATCGTTGTATTCCTTTAGACTGTAGTCACACCAGTGTCTTGTGCTTAAACACAACAGCCACTCAGATGATAATGACTTGCTTTATCAACACTGCTATCGTTTTCCCCAAAGAAAAGTTATCTTTGTTCCGGATTTCCAGATGCATGCATTTGATAGTTGGGATAGCTATGGTTTTTATAAGCTCAGCATTTACTATATACTAGCTACTTCTCCTGAAGTAATCAACAATGAATTATGTTTGGGAAGCAGGACAGTCCTATATGTTACTTCATTCATTTCATGGTGTGCAAGATCATGTTCATTAATGGCCAATATCATTAACAGGTAGTCTCACTTGTAGCAAGTGAGGCCTACAAGTCACGGCCAGTTACGGATTAATCTGAGACCTTTGTGCAGAATATAAACATGCATGTTTTTGGAGATTAAGCCCATCTTTTGGATGCTAAGTGAAAGTCATCTACAGTAGAATAGTTTTCATCGACAGTAATTTTTTTTTTCTGAACTTCCCAAGTATACAAAGAGGAAAGCCAAGCCTGCCAAGGCATGCGCATGCAGTTGTTTGGTTTTTCAATAAATCAGTTCTATATTGCTGACAGTGACTTCATCCCCATTGTTCAAGAGGTAGCAATAAACTAGTGGTGATATACATACAGCCACAGAACTCGAGCACACACTTACACTGTCACACGTCAGGGTCTCCACCAACGGATGTCTGAGAGTGACCGCATGACATGCTACGTTAAAGTAGCATTGATTTCTCATATGCTGGATTGTTACACGTTTGTGGTGTTGATAGTTTGAGGCTTGCTTGTCGGGTTGTTGTTGGAGACCAGTACGAGTTGAGCTCATGTTTGGGATGACAACATTGACAAGGGATGTATTCTGAACATCGATCAAGCTGTTTGGGATGATATTGACAGGATGACGGTCGGGAACAGACCGGAATATTCTCTAATGGGATGACAACATTGACAAGGGATGTATTCTGAACATCGATCAAGCTGCTTGGGATGATATTGACAGGATGACGGTCGGGAACAGACCGGAATATTCTCTAATGGACCAAAAGTGCAAAAGTGAAGAGAAAGGTTGTGGAACATTACCTTTCTTTACCTTGTTGCCTCATGCCTGATAGTTTCTCTATGAATCGAATTCCAGTACTTTTACATGCTGTAAATACTGATCAAGATCTCAACCGCGCAGAAGCAAAGCTCGAAATCAGAACCTGCCGGCAACAGAAATTGGCTGCATTACACGGATTTACATGCCAGATCACAATTATTGTAATCAATGTTGAAACTTGAATCCCATATTAAGCATCCATCCTCTCTTTCAACAAGACGGGCGGTATAAATTCAATTTATAGTCCATATTTATCTTATCCCATGTTTGACAACCCATTAAAGCTTAAACTCCTGAGAAACATCTAATCCCAAACTAAAACTACATCTTGAGCGTGTTCTTGAATTGTGTCAAGAACCCTAGAAGAACTGATGAAGTGAATCGAAGTGAGAAGGATTCGGAAGTGCGAAGTGGAGTTCAAGTGTTCGAGACAGGTACTCGGGACGGCGTCGTTGGAGGAAGCAGTAGAATAATTGAAGACCAAAGCTCACCGTTTAATGGAGAAGGAATTATTGTCGTTTTGAGTATTTTAATTAGTGTTGTCGTTTTTCAGTTTTATTGTGCAACGCACCGTTTGGGGGAGTGTCCTAAACGGAGCAATTTTACTGTCATTTACATTCGGTTGGGTGATGTGATTTTATCAAAGGGGAGGAGTTTGTTAGAAGGGAATATAGTCTGACAGTGGGGTGGTGGGGGAGAACGTTCAGAATCTTGTAGTGGAACTTATTGGAGGAAGGGAGACCTCGAATGCTCCCAGCGTGATTAACAGTTTATCCCTTTGAGGAATTTCATCATACATCTTACCTGCGTTCATTTCATTCTCATTTCTTGACAGATTCTTATACATTCATCCATAAAACATTTCTGCATTTATTCCATCGCTACTCTTACATTTTCACATCATCATTAAGCGAAGGATCCTCGTTAGCCTGAAGTATTCTAGGAGGAGCTAACAATTGGTATCCTGAGCATTGATCCTACCCAGAAACACCTTCCGCAATACGCACTCAACACTCATTGCAAACTAGAAATTCATTTTAGTCTCATACAACCACTCACAGCATGGCTGAGGCAACTCTTTCCAAGCAGAACAATCTGGAGGGTCTTCAACGCCAAATCGACATTTTGGGCGAAGAGCTACATGAGATACGGGCAAACCAGCAGACAACTGATACTCGGATGGACCAGTTCATGGATATGATGCGTACGATGGTAGCCAATCAGAATACCCAGAAAAATGTCCATGCAAACAGAGACCTGTATGAAGCACATGAAGGAGATCAACATCAAAATAGAGGGGGATTTCAGAGAGGAATCAGATTAGACTTTCCCCATTTCAGTGGGGAAAATCCATCAGCATGGGTATTCAAAGCTTCTAAATATTTTGAATATCATCAAACAAACCATGCTCAACGCCTTCTACTTGCTTCTTATCACATGGAGGGAGAAGCCTTAGTGTGGTACCAGGATGCTCTTGATACAGCTCAGTTTAATAGCTGGGACACCATGGTTAGAGCCTTGCTGGTCCGTTTTGGACCCACAGCTTACGACGATCCTATGGAGACCCTTACTCGTCTTAAGCAAACTTCGTCAGTAGCTAACTACAAAGCACAATTTGAGGCACTATCCAACAGATTACGAGGCCTTTCGGACCATCATAAGTTGAGTTGTTTTCTCAACGGACTGAAAGATGAAATAAGGTTACCCTTACGTATGTTTAATCCTCTTAATCTAAACGCTGCATTTGGCTTAGCTAGGGTGCAAGAGGAATATGTAAGTAGCATTCGTAAACCCATTAAGCTGCACAATGAGAGAGGCATGATACCAGCAGGCCATGGACCTAGCTACTCGATGGTTGGAGGTGAAGGTACTAGTAAGGGGCCGAGAACTTTCCAGAGAGCAGTTTCCTCATTATCAATGGATGAGAAACGAAAGAAGAGCCTATGTTTCCATTGTGAAGAAAAATGGAACCCAAATCACATGTGCACGAAGCCCCGGATTTACTTATTACAAGGGTATGATGGGCTGGAGGAAGGAGGGGAAGAGGAAGAGGTAGCTAAGGAGTTGACTAAAGAAGCTCCAGCTTTGGTCCAAGAAACAATCCTAGAACCCGAGATTTCATTAAATGCTCTCACAGGAACTCCTAGTGCCAAGACAATGAGGTTGAGAGGAACCATTGGGGGAGAGTTAGTGGTGATTCTGGTGGATTCGGGAAGTACACACAATTTCCTCGACCCGGCGATCGTGAGGAAAACCATGTTGGCAGTGGAAGCAACACAGAAAATTGCCGTGAGGGTTGCAAACGGACAGCTTATATATAGTGAAGGTTATTGCAAGGCAGCTCACACAAAAATACAAGGTACTTATTTCAACTCTCCTTGTTACATTTTACTTCTTGGTGGTTGTGATTTGGTGTTAGGAGTAGAGTGGTTGGAAACTCTTGGACTCATTCGATGGGATTTCAAGAATCTTACAATGAAATTTGAGTATGGTGGAAGGGAAGTTTCCTTGGTGGGGCTGACTTTGAAGGAGTCCACCTTGGTGGAGAGCAACAAATCCTTGTTTAATTCGATTAACAAGGGAAAAGGGCTGTTGTTACAGCTATTAGTAAGGGAGGATGAAGGAAATGTGGGTTGTTTGGGAAAAGAGATGCAGAATCTGCTCAAACGGTTCAAAGGGGTATTTGAAACACCTAAAGGCCTACCACCCTCACGTGGACATGATCACAAAATCACCCTCATGGAGGGAACCAAGCCAATTACAGCACGACCATATCGATATCCTCATTATCAAAAGGAGGAAATTGAAAAAATAGTTGCTGAATTACTAGAAACAGGGGTAGTAAGACCTAGCGCCAGCCCTTTTTCATCCCCGGTGTTGTTGGTACGGAAGTCGGGTGGAAGTTGGAGGATGTGTGTCGATTATAGGGCACTTAATAAGGAGACTATAAAAGATAAATTTCCGATTCCCGTCATTGATGAACTACTAGATGAGTTGCATGGGTCGGTTGTATTTTCCAAGTTAGATTTACGATCCGGTTACCATCAAATACGGGTAATACCGGAAGATGTGGAAAAAACAGCATTTAGGACTCACGATGGGCACTACGAATTTCTAATTATGCCCTTTGGACTAACGAATGCACCATCAACCTTCCAAGGGTTAATGAATGATGTGTTTCGACCCTATTTGAGAAGGTTTGTACTAGTATTTTTCGATGATATACTTGTTTACAGCAGGGGCTGGGAGGAACATTTGGGTCACTTAGAGAAGGTGTTGGAAGCATTACAGCAGCATGAGTTGTTTGCTAAATTATCAAAATGTCAGTTCGGAGTGTCTGAAATTGATTATTTGGGTCATGTGATAAGTGAAAAGGGAGTGGCAGCAGATGTTAAGAAAGTAGCAGCTATGCTACAGTGGCCTAAACCGAAGAATGTAAAGTCATTGAGAGGGTTTTTGGGGCTGACTGGCTATTATCGCAAATTTATTAAGAATTATGGGGTGATAGCAGCTCCCCTTACGGATTTACTAAAGAAAAATGCCTTTGTGTGGTCGACCGATGCAATGGAAGCCTTTAACAACTTGAAGTCAGCAGTGGCACAACCACCGGTCCTAAGACTTCTAGATTTTTCACAAACTTTCACTATTGAGTGTGACGCGAGTGGACGCGGAATGGGGGCAGTACTCATGCAAGCTGGACAGCCACTAGCTTACATGAGTAAGGCCTTAAAGGGAAAGGCATTACTACTCTCTACTTATGAAAAGGAGCTGTTGTCCTTAGTCACAGCAGTGAGGAAGTGGAGGCCTTATTTGCTGGGCCAATCATTCGTAGTTAAAACCGACCAACAAGTTTTAAAGTTTTTATTGGAACAACGAGTCGGTACTGCAGCTCAACAGAAGTGGATCAGTAAATTGATTGGTTATGATTTCTCTATCATGTATAAGAAGGGGAAGGAGAACGTAGTGGCAGATGCTCTATCACGGGTGGAGGATCAAAAGGAGGATGTGGGGGCTGTTCTAGCTATGATATCATTTCCTACAGCTGATTGGGTAGAAGAATTAAAGGCCAGCTACACAGTTTCTGTCGAAATGCAGCAGTTAATGCAGAAATTACAGCATGACAGCGACCCTCCAAAAGGTTACCAGTTACACCAAGGACTCTTACTCAAAAAAGGTAGGATTGTGATTGTGGCTGATTCAGCCTTCAAAAACAAGATAATGCAGTACATACACGACAATCCAATGGCAGGACATTCCGGGTTTTTGAAAACATACCAAAGGGCTAAGAGAGATTTTTTTTGGAGTGGTATGAAGAAGGACATTAAGAGGATGGTAAGAGAATGTGGGGTTTGTCAGACTATTAAGTACGAAACTTCTTCCCCCGCGGGTCTCTTGCAACCCTTACCTATTCCGAAACAGGCATGGACGGACATTTCAATGGACTTTATTGAGGGATTGCCTAAATCCCAGGGATTCGATGTCATCTTAGTGGTGGTTGACCGTTTCACTAAGTTTGGCCATTTTATTCCACTGTCCCACCCATATACTGCTGCAACAGTGGCCAACTTATTCCTAAATCATGTCTTTAAGTTGCATGGGTTACCAAGAACTATTGTCTTAGACAGAGACCCGATCTTTGTGAGTTCATTTTGGAGAGCCTTCTTTGCACTACAAGGATCGACTCTCAATCACAGTTCAGCATATCATCCACAGTCTGATGGACAGACTGAGGCCTTAAACAAATGTTTAGAAAATTATTTAAGATGTTATGCTGGTGTGAAACCCCAGAAGTGGGTGCAGTGGTTAGCAATTGCAGAGTGGTGGTATAATACATCATACCACACCTCCACAAAAATGACCCCATTCGAGGCCCTGTATGGTTATGCGCCTCGACCTCTGTTAGGTATATACCAGGAACAACAGCAAACAACCAAGTTGACCAAACATTACAGAATAGAGATAAGGTGTTACAAGTGCTTAAGGAGAACTTAGACCAAGCAAGAAATTGTATGAAAATTCAAGCAGATAAACATAGATCGGAGAGACACTGAGGTTGGAGATTGGGTTTACCTAAGGCTTCAGCCTTACAGACAGAAATCGGTGGCTAATCGAAGAAATATGAAACTTTCTCCTCGTTTTTATGGCCCGTTCAAGGTACTGCAGAAGATGGGAGAAGTTGCTTATCGGTTGGAATTGCCGAAGGGGTCCAAGCTCCACCCCACTTTTCACGTGTCTTGCCTCAAGAAGAAGATTGGAGTCCAAACGCAGCCTTTAGCCACTCTACCTCCAGTCGATACACATGGCGAAGTCCAACCTGAACCCGAAGCTGTTGTTGAAAGGCGGATGAAGCGCCATGGAGATCACGCGATTACGGAAGTTTTAGTGAAGTGGGTGGGGGCAACGGAGGAGACTAACACTTGGGAGAAGCTGTGGGAGTTGCAGCACCTGTACCCGCACCTTGTGGGCAAGGTGCTGTGAAGAAGGGGGCAGTTGTCAAGAACCCTAGAAGAACTGATGAAGTGAATCGAAGTGAGAAGGGTTCGGAAGTGCGAAGTGGAGTTCAAGTGTTCGAGACAGGTACTCGGGACGGCGTCGTTGGAGGAAGCAGTAGAATAATTGAAGACCAAAGCTCACCGTTTAATGGAGAAGGAATTATTGTCGTTTTGAGTATTTTAATTAGTGTTGTCGTTTTTCAGTTTTATTGTGCAACGCACCGTTTGGGGGAGTGTCCTAAATGGAGCAATTTTACTGTCATTTACATTCGGTTGGGTGATGTGATTTTATCAAAGGGGAGGAGTTTGTTAGAAGGGAATATAGTCTGACAGTGGGGTGGTGGGGGAGAACGTTCAGAATCTTGTAGTGGAACTTATTGGAGGAAGGGAGACCTCGAATGCTCCTAGCGTGATTAACAGTTTATCCCTTTGAGGAATTTCATCATACATCTTACCTGCGTTCATTTCATTCTCATTTCTTGACAGATTCTTATACATTCATCCATAAAAGATTTCTGCATTTATTCCATCGCTACTCTTACATTTTCACATCATCATTAAGCGAAGGATCCTCGTTAGCCTGAAGTATTCTAGGAGGAGCTAACAAATTGTCACCGTCCAGGAATTAAAAACAAAGCAAAAGAGAATAAAATAGGCAAATCTTATATTCTTATTATTCTTTGCTCTGTGAAACCAAAGCCTAATTAACCCTCTCCCCATTAAGATATTTGGTCAGATGTTAGTAGCCATTCTTGAAAAAGTAGATTTCAATGGTTCCTGATGAGGCACAACTTTCTTTTTCCGAACATAGCTTTTCTGTTGGCTTCCGACCCACCAAAAGTTTTCGTTGTGGTTATCAACGGAATCATTTGTCAAACAGTACTAGATCTCTTCATATTTCAAATCTTATAGTAGCAGCATTAGAAATTTAAAAACAAAATCCTCATGTATTGAATACGAAGATGATTCACACAATTAAGTTACATCAGAGCAGCAGAAGGTAAGCATTAAGAAGTTTTTAAATGGCACAAAAATTGATCGGGTCATTTTATCAACTGTGGCTTCCACTCCCTTTATCATATTTATCAGTTAGTCGTTCTCTTCTCAGCCTCTCTTCATTTGCTTTTCTAAAAAAAATAACCCATGAATTTACCTCCAGAGCTATGCTTACACCAATCAAGGTAGAGAGCCCCAAACAATAACCCAACTTAGCATAAGACCTGCTCGCTCCCATTATCTCAAAACCTTGAAAAACATTCACAACCCCAAGCACCACACAAGAATACCCAACAAAATGGTGGTAAGATTTCCAATACTTTCTAAACTTGTTTGTAGTTTTAGGCCTAAACAATAGTGCAAGTGTCTGCAACCCTCCTAAACAAAATGCCGCAAACCCAAGCTTCCTGTGAAGTCCATATTCCACGCCCGGTGACTGCTCTCCAAGTCGAATTCCTATCGCAAACCCCACGGTTCCAAGGAAAAGTGCAAAAAGTTGCATGCCTGCATGAGCATAAAACCATGCGGGCCCTAGTGCTTGTATGTGCCTTAGGTAGCGTGCCGTCACTGCTCCTATAGGCAGTATAAGCCCCCACGAGATGGCGTTTATGATCCCATGCACGATTTTCAGAGTTTTGATGTTGTCGTGTTGAGCCATAGCTAAGCCCGACTGGACATCAATGGTGGCATGGGAGGAAAGGTCGTTAGAGGTAGTTGGATGGATGGTTGGTGAGTAGCCTTGGACATAAAGGCCACGGTTCCACACGTGGTTGATCTTTGTCTTGTTTGGTAGAAGCTTCAATGTGGCATATATTTGGATTGTAGCACCATTGTGAACTGTGGCAGTTTTGCCACCGTAGAAGGTGGCAGACGTGGATAGGAGGCTGATATCAAGGGGGCGAGAAAGGAGAGGGTTCTTTTGGAGCTTTACAGTTGGGTCAAGGATGTATGGTAATAGGACAATTTGGCCGGAGTTTGGGTCCTTAAAGGCGATTAAGGCACGAGTTCCAGTCATTTCTGAGGAAGCAGGATTGATGCCCCATCCAACCCAGCCAGAGGGTGAAATGAAGGTACCAAAGAAAACGAGGTCTAAAGTAGCATTGTGGGAATGGAAGGTCCATGCTATGGAGGCTTGTTGGGAAGGGAGTGTCATGCATTTTTGAAAAGTTTTGGTGGCGGTGACTGTGGTACAATGGGCAGAAAGTGCGGTATGTATATTGGAAGAGAGGAGGAGGAAGAGAAAGATGAAGAGGAGCATGGTGGTGGGTAGCTAGACAGTGATGATCAGGAGTAGATCAAGTGGCTTGAATGGGGATAAGGAGGGCTAGCTTTTGTTGAGATTTATTTGTATGGTAGTAATACATTTTTTAGAGGGGGATGGAGCTTTCTGGTCAATCGGTCATTATGGCCATTAATGAGCATTTTAGGAAAATAAGAGTATGATAGCTTCAAGGTAAGGCAAGACTTGAGTGTTTGTTGAGTGGAATTAGAATATATAGAGTGTTTTGGTTTGTAAAGCTTTTTAATTAGTAGATCAGAGCTTGCCCTTTGCATGACCTCCTACATGCTTAGCTAAGAGATGTAACTTTTTTTTTTTTTTTTTTTTAATTAGTTTGTCTCCTTTCTTTTTTTCTTTTCGAGAAGTGGATGATTCATGATTGAGCTTTGCTTTGAAGCCAAGCGATCATCGGTGAGTGAAACAGTGATCAATAACGACATGCATTTGCGTCAATTCAGCTACCATTATTTATTATATGCACACATATATATATAGTTTTTTATATGGTAATCTACTTCTCCATTTCAAATGCTAATTTTGGACTCATCATCACCTAAACTCTAAATTATTATTTTATGACTTATATGTTATAATTAAGTACATGATCAAAATTAGAACGGGCATGCACGGACCCTAGCCTATTTTCTGCCATTAATTGAGATCAAGATCATGCCGACTTTTTTCATTGTCCTCTACTACGTACCCTTTGGTGATTTCCCGTTTGTGGTGTTAGTTTTGGGATCATAATTCGCAGTTTCACTAGTCACATTATAACCCAAACACTTTCTTCAACTAATTCTCGGATAAGATTGTATATATAATGTACGTACTGTTAATAGGATTGTAATTATAATCTTGTATGTATGTAGATAAACACCGCAACAAATGTATATTCATGTATATAAAAGTTAATACAGTATCACTCATGTTTTGCTGTTGATGAATCCAAAACATTTTTTCGAAAGAGTACTTACCGTGTCCATACGAACACAATTAATTCACTTACATTATATTTGGAGATGAAAAAATTTCGTCTCAAATTTGTCTCAAAAAGACCATCTCAAAAAGTTTTTGAAGACGAAAATCAAAATTTGTCTCAAAAAATCATTTTTAGAGACGAAATTGGGCGGATCCAGTCGAAACTGTTCGAACTAATTTTTTTTTAGACGAACCAATTTCGTGTCAATATATTGTTTGAATGGAATATTTCTCCGTCTGAACTGAGATCTTCATTCGAACAATATGAAATATTCATTCAAATTAATGTCCATATTTGATCATGCTCGAACGAACGGAGTGTTCGAACAGATTTTATGCGTTCGAACTAATAAAATTTTCAAATGACTTGTGTTCGAACAAAAATTATGTCTCTTTGAACAGAAATTTTATTTTCGGAAATTATATCCGTTCGAACGGGGTTTTGTACATAACTGTTGTTTGAACAAATAATTTATTGTTCAAACGTCCGTATTTCTCTTTTGTCGTTCGAATGAGTCTGTTTTGGTTCGAATGTAATTACAAATAGTAATTTACCGTTCGAACTGGTTATTTATCGTTCGAATTATATTAATCATACATATCAGAATTTAATTAAAAATATCATATTAATATTACACAATTTGTAATTCAAACATCAATTGTTTAAATATTTTGGAACATCATAATATAAAGGCAATGAAAGAAAAGATAAATTTGAAGACTATGGTGGTGGCATAGAGTTTTGGGACATCATTGACTGGAATTGTTCAAACATTTTTTGGTTATTCAATTGCATCCTCTCTTCTAATCTCGCCTCCAAATCAGCTGCTTGATCTAATCGGGCCAGCAGCTCTTTTTTCTTGGACCTCAATCGTTCTATCTCAAGTGCTGCTTCCTCCAATTCCTTAGTCTTGTCGTCATTCGATCTGGTTCGAGAATAGGATGATGATGATGAGGATGATTTTATGCAACGTCCTAAGCCTCTCAAATATCCAGAACGTGATCCAAGAACTTGAGAAATGATCTGAGCATTGTTGACAGATGATGCATCAAATGGATTCGCAATAGTTTCCTTAAGAGATATTATCTTGTCCTACAAAAATAAAAACATTAAAGTTAGTATAAGTAACAAAAATATTATGTGACAATGGAATTAAAAAAACTTAAACTTACATAATTTACCTCTACTTCGGGACTAGTCCAAACACCATCACGATTTTTATGTGTTTTAGCATACATTTGGGTCAAATCATAGTCAGCAAGACTTTCTTCTTTTTGCAAAAACAAAATTTATATTAGACCTTAAATCAGAAAATGGGTATTATATGCTAATATTTTATGGGAACTAAAATAACTTACCATTTTGTTAGATAAACGATGGAAAAATCGAGAACCTGCATGATGATTTATCTTTAAATTTGATCTATTTGCTTTGTTCACAGTACTCCGTTGCTAAAAAAAAAATATTAGTCTATATGTTTAATACATCTGTGATATACTGTTAAAAAAAGATAATAGCGATATTACCTGATAAGCAGGATCTTTAAACATATCACAAACTTTCACTCATTCATTTGGTGGAATTGCTTGGAATAGATTTTGACGCGCCTCTATTGTAGTACTGAATTTCTTATAATGTGCATTGCATCGACTTTTGTACTTTTGAAATGCATTTGACATCAATTCCTCAACTGTTAATCGATCTTCTCTTCGGCCAAAATTAAGCTCAAACTCATCATTTCAAAAATTATAAACAATTAGTATAAATACAAAGTAACTTGAAAGTAACATGTTATATACTTAATTGCTTAAGATGTAACTTATTACCGAACAACAATTTTTTATGTGGTCTTTCATATCTTGGGGAACTTTAGACCAAGAGATTGTAGCAATCGATGCATACGTGCGAGTGAGTGTACTAACATAAGAAGCAAGCCACGCTGCCGAATCTCCGGAGCCACCGGTGTGATCATTAGGAATATCAACCTTGATTTTGCCAACTTTCCTTACTTTTTCTATGCAGACACCCCTCGTAGTGCCTCTACCTCGGCACTTGCTTACAACAACTATATATACAGTAATTAAAGAATAACTTTTTAATTAAATTAAATTCTTTTATAGATATATTATTTAAATTGAGAATAAAATATGATATGTTAATTTGATAAAATACCTTGTTCTGAGCCTGGTGATGTTGGCTCATTATTCATGACAGGTGAACCACTCGGGGAGTCAGTAATGGATGGGGATGGCACACGTGTTGCTTTGCGTTTGGGAGGCATATCTATTTGAAATTGCAACAAATTTTTATTCAAACAAACGTTATCAAAACTTTTATATGTTAATATTACTTACAAAAATTCATATTTGAAATTCATTTACTATCCATTTTGCTGGACTAGTCACCCTCATCCTCATTAGACACTTCAGTTGATTCATCTTTTTCCCATATTTTACCCTCAATTATTTCAGGTTGAACATCTTCTCTACGCAATGGAACCATATCATATTGGCTTAGATCAACAAATAGATTGATGCCTACTTCATTTTCTTGATGTGTTTCTTCGTTTGCTGGACTATCAACTTCTTCATGTGGTTCGTCTGCCTCTGGAATGTAATCATATACATTTCTTGGTGCAAACTTTTTCACTACCCACCATGGGTTTTCGTACTCCGGATTATCTAAATAAAAAACTTGATTCATTTGGCAAGTGAGAACGAAAGGATCATCCTCATACCATGTCCAAAATACAATAAATGTCGATGAGACTCCCATCTCTCGCCCACCTTCATAATTTCGGTCTAGTCTTGTAAATCTAGTATTAGCCCCACGAAAATACATTGAACAAAAGGTATGCCATTCATTATCAATGTATGACTCTGCAATCGAACCTTTTGGACGAGCTTTATTCCCCACAGATCGCTTAAATTTTTCCAAAAACCGTTCAATAAGATACATCCATCTATACTGAACCGGGCCAGCGACTAAAGCCTCACGAGGTAGGTGCACAATCAAATGAACCATTACATCAAAGAATGAAGGTGGGTACAAACTCTCCAATTTGCACAATATTACTACAATGTCAGCTTCCATTTTTAACAATGCATCAACTTTCAACGTTCTACTACAAATATTTTTAAAAAATCCCCCTAATTCTGTGAGAACTGTACGAACATCTCAAGTAAGCTTTCCATGCACACCAACCGGCAACAGACGCTGTAGAAATACATGACAATCTTGACTTTTAAGACTAGTTATTTTCCAATCATGTGTTCGAACGCATCTTGTCATATTTGAAGCATAGCCATCGAGTAATTTGATTTTCATTAACTAATCACAAAATTTCTTTCTCTCATCATTTGAAAGTGTATACCATCCGATGGGCATATAAGCTGACGACCGATTATCTTGCAAATGCAACTCCGGTCTTATCTCTAGCTTCTTTAAATCTTTACGAGAGTTAGTTGTATCTTTTTTCTTCCCTATTATTGACATCAGAGTGCCCGATATATTCTCACATATATTTTTCTCGATGTGCATAACATCTAAATTATGGCGCAGTGTCAACGTATACCAGTATGGCAATTCAAAGAAAATACTTTTTTTTGTCCAATTAAACTCCACTACTTGTCATTTTCTCTTTCGAACTCTTATATCTTTCTCAAATCTATTTTCTAAAACATTCTCCAATTGCGTGATAATATCATTCCCAAACAACTTTGGCGGTGATGCCCTGCGCTTAACCCTTCCATTAAACATCGTTTTATTTGAACGCCATCTATGATCATGTGGTAAATAACGACGATGTCCCATAAACATTTCCTATCATGACTCAACCACTAAGATTGTGTATCTTTATTGCAAACAGGACAAGCCATTTTACCTTTTGTACTCCACCCAAACAGATTTTCATATGCTGGAAAATCATTTATTGTCCACATCACTGCAGCATGCATCTTGAACTCCCCCGACGTGGCCGCATCATATGTACTGATACCCTGATCCCACAACTCTTTCAACTCTGCAATTAGTGGTTGCAGATATACATCTAATTCATTCCCTGGTGACCTTGGCCCTGATGTCAGTAAAGTCATCATAAAATATGGATCATTCATATACTTCCAAGGTGGTAAGTTATAGGGCATTAATATGACAAGCCAAGTACTGTGAGAAGTGGTCATGTTGCCAAATGGATTAAAACCATCTGTTGCTAAACCAAGAAGTACATTGCGAGGTTCTTCAGCAAACCATGGATACTTGACATCAAGTTTCCTCCATTGTAAGGAATCTGCAGGATGTGAGAGGAAGTTTTCATTTTTTACTCTTTCTGTGTGATGCCAAGACATATCTTTGGCAGTCAACCGAGATGTAAACAATCTTTGAAGTCGAGGAATCAACGGAAAATGTCTTAATACTTTTTGGGATACATTACGTTTATCGGATGTCCATCTTGACTCATGACACACTGGACATGAGTCAAATTCTGCATATTGCTGTCAGTAGAGAACACAATTATTTTTACAAGCGTGGATGATATTATAATCAAATCCTAGCCCTCGCTTCAATTACTTCGCTTTATAAAAATTACGAGGTACTATATTATCCTGAGGAAGAGCCTCTTTAAATAAATCTAACAACATGTCGATGGGCTTGGCAGAAATACGACAAATAGACTTAATATGAAACAACCTCACCGTGAAAGACAACTTGCTATGACGAGTGCACCCCTCGTACAACTCTCTTTGTGCATCCTCCCACAGTCTTGCAAAATTATCATTTCCCTCAAATGATTGTGCAGATGTTCCTTCTCCATCCCTCGTCCCAAATATTCCTGCCCCCAGATCACCTAATATCTCAGTCATATCCTCTCCATTATCATCAATGTCATCAGGATCATCCACATTAATGTCGTCTAGGGCTGAGCTCGAAGTCGGAGTTATCGTTTCCGACCTCCGACTAGAGTCGGAGCCAAATTGTCCCTCCGACTCCGATCGGAACTCCGAACGGAAGTCGGAACTCCGACTTCCGAATGGAAGCTCCGATCTCCGTTCGGAGTCGGATCGTTTATTTCTCTACATTTCTAATAGATCGAAATGTATTTGGACGGCAAAATTATATGGTGGGAAATATATAATAAAATACTTGTTAATGTCAAAGGTAGTACTTCGATCTAATTAAAGAGTACTTATCCCGCGTCTTTGATTGGGATATAACTACATAAATATAACTATATAAATATGATCACCAAAGCCGAAGTCCAAATCTATCAAAATTTTGAAAAGATAAAAAAAAAAAAAAACCTTAAATACAATAGTTTAAAAAGTATATAACATGTATGATGTAGCCATAAGTTATAACAGTCTCATTTATAACGTAATAACAACATTGACTTAGCCTTGAAATATAACTACATAAAAATTAAACATGGATTTCACTAAAATGCTTTTTGTTCTATTGGTCATGCCTGAAATGAAGATAGAAAGTTGCAATCAATAAATGAAAAAAAATTGATAATAAGAAATTGAACATGGTAAAAGTATAATTTGATTCTTACTAAGACTCTCAAGGGGCGTCCATTCCAGACTCTCAATCATCGGCAATTATGTTAGGGTTCACAATTAGATCTATAAAATCATAAAAAGTAGAAGTTAGAAACATTAAAAATAATTAAATCATCATTTTAAAGTATATAAACTTACATGATTCAAGCCTATAGCTCTCGGCATCAATGCCAACGGTATCTAGTCTGATGAGCGTTTCACTTATCCAATTCTGTGTGCAAACGAGGGCCTCCACGGTTGACGGTGACAATGAACTCTGATAAGCATCCAACACGCGACCTCCAGTGCTGAATGCCGACTTTGAGGCAATTGTAGTAACAGGAATGGCTAGCACATCTCAGGTTACATGAGAAATGACTGGATACTTGGTGGAATTAACTTTCCACCAAGTTAATAACTGAAATATATCACTAGGAGCTTCGACAACTTCCATAAAATATCGTTCAACCTCAAATGTGCAATGCATAATATTCCTTGTTGACATGAGTTGATGATACTGCTGTATAATACGATTGCCTCTAACCCCTACAAATGGGTCAGTATCACCTGAGGAAACTGTCAATCCCGTTGGCCTCAAATGTGAGGGGCTACCAGCTGTGGATAAAGGCTGACAACTATTACTGTAGTGATTATATAAGTCATCAACATCACTTTTTAGCAATCTAATAAACTATGCAGCCTTCACTATCCCAAGGACGAAATTTACCCAAAATTCTAAAACGACCAACTTAACTCGAGAGTCAAGGATTACAGCCACAAATAACAATCTATTTATCTTCTCAATATTCTCCCAATATTTATCATATTTGATCTTCATCCTCGTAGCTATAGCAGATAACAATCCATCAGAGTCAGTATAACTATTTTCAACTGAAAGTGAAGCTCCGAAAGCTCGCTGAAGAATGAGTTCGCAGTCGTATATTTGGATCCAGATAGCCGCATGGTTATGTCATAAAAAATTCTTAAAAATTCAACAAAGTAGCTCACACTGGTCCAATCATGTGCGTCCGGCGCATTGAGCCCCTATCCTGCTGGCTCCAACAAAGCATATCTCAGGCCCCCATCCTCAACCTCCATCCGCTCGAATGCTTTTTGGTACTTCTGTGCTACATCCAACATCATGTATGTAGAGTTCCATCGAGTCGGAACGTCCAAGCACAACATACTAGAACATTCAATCTTAAGATCTTCTGCTATTGCCTTAAACTTGGCAAGCCTTTGAGGGGAACCCCTCACATATCGTACAATGTTGCAGACTTGGGTTATGGAATCATCAACATCTTTTAACCCCTCAACAACTATGAAGTTGATGATATGAGCACAACATCAAATGTGAATAAACTCGGGGGCCCGAATGACATCATCTCTCACCGTCGTGTTCCACTTAAACCAATCAATTGTTGTTTCATTGGCACTGGCATTGTCAACTGTAATACACAGCACTTTTCGAATTCCCCAGTCCTTTAAACAATCATCCATCTTCGCCCCAATGGATGCACCTTTATGATCCACAATATCTTTAAAACCAATAATTTTTTTTTTGCAAAATCCACTCACTGTCAATGTAGTGTGCTGTGATACATATGTAACATACGTTCTGTATGGAAGTCCATGTGTCAGTCGTAAACGACACTCTCTGGCCAGTGGTAATAAACATATTCCTCATCTCCGCCTTGTATTTCGCATGCCTCTTCATATAATCTCACATCACCGTATACCGTGATGGAATGGGAAATCGTGGCTCAACAAAATTTAGAAACTTTCGAAAGTTTTTTTTCTCGACTGTGGTAAAGGCATCTCATCAGTAATTATCATATCTACAAGCATGTCCTTCAACATCTTCTCACTGTATTGAGAGATGACTAATTTCTTAGTCTGTGTACCATCAGTGGCTTTAGAAGTTTGGTAACTGAGGTTGGTCTGATCAGTGGCTTGCAATTCCTTCTCTATCTTATATCGTTGTCAACCATTTAGATGTGCTATTAACACACTGGTACCTTGCTTCTTCGAATGGCATCCACAAAGTGATCCACAGTAATGGCATCTTGCTACCGGGTTCGCAATATCACCAGGAATTTTGGTGAAATGCTCCCATGTCCATGACCTCTTTTTAGAAGGCCGTGGTGGTTGATACTGCTCAATGGGCATCTCCTCCTCTTCGTTGAACATATCCCCATCCTCTATATCAACTGGGAGTGGGAGTTGACTACTCCCACAAGATGTAGCTACTCTAGATGTAGCTGCTCTAGATGTAGCTGCCTTAGATGTGGCTCTAGGGGTGAAACTACCCACCGGTGTAGGAGTTGTAGCATTGGCATCCTCCACATCCCCTGTGGACGATCATCTCCACTACGTCTAAGATCCATATCACAATCAATGAAACTGAAAAAATAAATTAGAAGCACAAAATTAGTTTAAAAATAAACTAGGCTATATTAAAAATTTAAATCAACGCAAAGATATAAGACATGTATTATTGTATCGATGTATTGTTACATCGAGGTTCGCTCGATGTGTGCTCGACTTAGCGTTCGAGCGAAACCCATACAGAGAGGTTCGCTCGAAGTGCGCTTGACGTGGCGCTCAAGCGGAATCCATACAGAGAAGTTCGCTTGTATTGCGCTCAACTCAGCGCTCGAGCAGAACCCATACAGAGAGGTTCGCTTGAAGTGCGCTCGACGTGGCGCTCGAGCAGAATCCATATAGAGAGTTTCACTCGTATTGCACTCGACTCAACGCTCGAGTAGAACTCATCCAGAAAGGTTCGCTCAATGTGCGCTCGACTCAGCGCTAGAGCGGAACCCATGCAGAGAGGTTCGCTCAAAGTACGGTCGACGTGGCGCTTGAGCAGAACTCTTCCAGAGAGGTTCGCTCGACTTGCGCTCGACATCTCGCTCGAGCCAATGTTTAAGACAACGTGCGCTCAACTTGCACTTGAGACCTCACTCGAGCCAAATATTCAATACAACTTAAAATTTAGGATTTTGAGCGCCGTGATTTGTTGGAACTATATATAGAAAGCTTATTTCTGTTCTTTGGTGTGGAGAAACAGAGCAAAAACCGTAGGTGTTCTGTTCTTGATTCTCTTGCACATTTTATCAAACACGTTGCATGCATATAACACAACTTACAAACACAACATACAATTTATCAAACACATTTCCTTACTACAAATTTACAAAACCAATTCACAAGAATCACAACAAAATACCAATTCATAAGAGACGTGCTGTAGAAAATTAAGTTGCTTGAATTAAATTTAGGGCTCGGAAACCCTTACTCTCACCGTAGGTGGAAGCTGAACAGAGGAGCAACGAGGAACGGCGGCACGGAGGAGCAACAACAAAAGGTGGCACGCTGGCAACAGAGACCCGAGATGTGAGACGCGAGCGGCTAGACAGCTTCACTGGTTTAGACGGACTCTGTGAGACTTGAGAGATAAGGGAGAAGCAAGACCGAAGAAGGAAGAAGGAAGAAGGGGGTCCTGGGTTTTGGACCCCCTGGTGTGATGAAACGACGCCATTCCATATAAGTGGAACGATGTCGTTTAATTAGAAAACAAAAACCCAGCTGTAAAACGACATCGTTTTACAACTGGGTTTTTGTTTTTAAAAAAAATTGGAGTCGGAGTCAGAGCTCTTTCGAGCTCCAATTCCAACTTTGACTCTGATTATCTATTCGGAGCTACTCCGAATTCCGACAACTCTGACTCCGTCGTCTATGTCGATGTCGTTACCCTCGTCCATTTGATTGGTCTGACTGCTAAATCTAACTCTTTTTGGAAATGGTTCGCCATGTAAGACCAATGTGAGTATTTAGGATCAATTCCATTTACAAATAAATGATCCTCCACTATCACCAAATTATAAGAACTATGTTTTTTGTACTTTTTGCACGGACATCTTATTAGTATTATTATATACTACTATTAGTAATATAATTATAAATATATTAATATAATAACCGTTCGAACGGATATTTATCCAGTTCAAACGAGACGCCACGGTCATTATAGATGTAGTTCGAATATAATTCCACAAAACTCTCTCATTCGAACCAGCAACTGCCGAGAGCCTTCGAGTTTGCCCCTTATCTCCTCCGCGAAAACCGCCGTAGCAACCCCACATTTGAACTTCTAAGTGGTATGGGTTAACTCTCCACCTCTATTGTTTAGTTTTTTAGATGAATGGGTTGTGTTTGGGGGTATGGATTTCGAATCCGAAATCCACCCATTTTGGTGTATTCCGTAGAAATAACATCAAAATAATCGGTAGAAATGATTGGGCTTCACTCCATAATCATTTATACCGATTAAAACAAATGATAACCTTTAGATAGGAAGTTTTTCAGTTTGGGACTGAATCGACTTAGCCATGGCTATTTGGCTTCTTCCTGTTCGAACTAATTTTAATCCGTTCAAACGCTTAGTTTCCAAACAACATTATTTCTGTTCGAACAACACAAATTCGTTCGAATGAACAAACTTTACCAGTTCGAATGAACATAACAGTTTATTCGAATAGATTTGACTAGTTCGAACAGAATATGTCCCATTCGAACGAATTATTTCAATTCATTTCAATATAGTATAATTCTTCAATAATATAATTTAAATATTATGGTTAATTATATTCTTACATTCCTTATGGTTAAACAGTATATCAATGGCATTCAGCAGAAGAAAGCGTGCGAGCGATCAGCCCAGCCAAAGTAGTGGATCACCAGCTCATGCTCAGGAGACGAGGCCGATACTTGTCGAGCGTCTAGTCATTTTGTCTGACTTCTCCGATCTTTCATGGGAGGGATAGAGCATACAATCCATCTTCACCGAGCGGAGATGGATACCGATCTGTGAGCAGCGGGGGACTGCATATTCAGAGATGGTCAGTGAGTTCTACCCTGCCATAGGAGAACTTAGTGCTGATGCTCTGTTCTACACCCTATCGGTCCTGGGAGTGAGTATTAATTTCTGTCCCCGCATTATTTCTGAGTTCCTTGACATCCCGCGCGTGGTCGACGCATATTCTGCAGCGGCTACACGAGGACTAGCGGCTGCACCATCTGATTCCGACACATCGGCCGCATCCTCCACACTAGCCCCCAATGTAGATTCGAATGGCTAGTGAGGATGGTAGTGAGGATGAAGATCTACCTGATGATGGTCTCACAGACGATCAGGTGCATCAGCTAGTACGAGACCCATCGGCTCCTCCATATGATGGGAGCAAGGTGATCCGATAGGCCGATTGTATAGCATTTTCTAGAATGCTTAATTTGATTGTTGGCTATAACATCAATCCGAAAAAACACAACACTGATTTCGGGATTGATTGAGCCAGATTTTTGTTGTAGATAGCATGGGGGGATCCCACTGATCTGACATTGTATTTATTCCTCTGCATTCAATCGGAGTCACGATTTTCCAGTGGATGCAGTCTACTATTTGTACTGATGATATCTAACCTCCTACTCCAATCGGGGGTTACAGTGTCGGCCATAGAACGGAGGTCACCACAGATGGTGCCCTTTTACAAGATCACATTCAGCAAGAGCAAGAGGCACTTGCAGAAGGCTGCACCAGAATAGCCTAGTGATCCTCCCACAGATCTAGCTTCTAGTAGTGCTGCTGCTGTTGAGAAACAGCCTCCTGGAGCTACCTTGGATCAGGTACGAGCTCTGTTTGTGGAGTTCGTTGAGCCTATCATGAAGAAGCTTAGGGATCTGGAAGGATCTATTAAAATGTTGTAAGAGGATGTTGATCTACTAAGGACCCAATGATCGTTTTAGTTATTATTTTTCTTTTTTATGTTGTATTGAACATTATATATTTGAGATGTAATTAATGTATGGTTTTAATTTTTCATGTTTATTACTTTGATTATTTTTTCATTTTACTTGCCGTTCATGATAATATAAAAATTATACCATCTTTAAATTTATATTTATATAAAAATATAACATAAAATAAATCACTATAAAGTTTTGAAGTTAATTACATAAAATTAATTTATGAATTTATAAATATTTTAACTCACTGCAAATCATAATATATAATACATACACATTTTATATTTTGATCTAGATAACAAATTAATGGAAAAAATATATGCACAAATCCATACTAATAAAAAAAATTAATTGATAAAATTTCCGTTCGAACAAATAAATTTAAGTTCGAACGGCTATTAACTTTTCCCGGAAAAAATAAATTAATTTCCCGGCCAATATTATTATTCGAACAGATTATATACTGTTCAAACGGACATTAATTCCATGTTCAATCTATTTTGTTTTATTCAAATGGTTGTCTTTTTTTTAGACGATTTTGTTCGTCACAAAATATCTTGTTTGAATGGATAATTTTCCGTTTGAACGAATTTCGTAGCTCAGGCATTTTTGGAGACGATTTCATCTCCAAACATGACTTTTAGGGACGAAATTAAATTCGTCCCTAACAAATTTTGTCCCTAAAAGTCAAATTTCTTGTAGTGCCTGATCTATGATGACGGGATTGCTGACATTTCTCATGCAATGCCAAGAAGGGAAGCAACCCATCATGTTTTGATTCTTACTCCATTAATCATATTTCTTAGGATGCAATCAAGAACTTTGACCCCGACCACAGACTCTTCATTCTTGTACTTACCAAGACTTCCTATGCTGATTCCATGGCCAGGTCCACAGGCTACTTTCTGGATAAGTATATCTCGATTGCCATCACCAAGAGAGATACAATCATCACCGGTTCCGATCTTCGAATCAATTATATTGATTCCAGTTGATCGCCCCATGTGGATTTCATCTGTGTTGAGGCTATCTCCAGGTGCTTTGATATTTAAGTGGAATAGGGTAACGTTTTTGCATGCAAAAACATGCAAGTGGAACTGTTTGCTATTCAACGATGTTATGCCCCGAATCATTGAAATAGTGATAAAGTTGAACCTTATGTTTTGTTCATTTTTAAAAGATTATTAAGCTCCACAAGGTCAAAGTGTAAACATTTCTTTAAGGGTAAGACTTATAAGAATGGAATGGAAAAGTTAGGCAAAGATTAATTAAACATAGAAGTCATGAACTTACAATTGGGAGGGCACCACTATATTTACCCCAAACAGATTTTCCTTGGCCATCAAAAGTTCCATTGCCTGACAAAGTTAACTGGTCGACACGTTCAAAACAGACCCAACTTCCCCATTTGAAAAAAACTAAGGTCTCTTGGGGCCTCTAAGGTGCCTCGAACTTTAAGGTCAATGGGACCCTTACATGAACCTTTTTTTTTTTATGGTAAAACATTTTCATTATACTAAAAGTAATTACAGATATCTATCAAGCCAAAGAGCTTGAGAGAGGAAATTTGGAAAACAATCATACCACATATCAAGTGATTTAACATTCCTAGCATGTCAAGCTAGTCTATGAGCAACCTTATTTCCTAACCTACCAACATGCAGGAATTTATATTTAGTAAGCAAGGATAACAATTTCCTAGTTTCTATAATCAGAATACCACGCATAGATGACAAGCTAGCTTCATTTTGAAGATCCTGAATCAACAACAAACAGTCACTTTCAACAATAATCTCCTAGATTCCCATATCAGCACATAGTTGAAGAATTCTGAAAATGGCTATCGAACAGGCTGGTTCATTTATAGCCCTACTCTCAGCCTTCTGTAGTAAAGCAATCAACCCTTTAGTGCATAACAAAAATAAGTAAGGCGAAATAAGATGTCCTTGCCTCAGCCCTCTACTAAGGACAATTGGTCCTTTTTGCTCTCCATTGTAGGCTTTACTCATATATAGTTTAAGTGACATATACCCTTGCTTACCAGCTATTTTATGCTTCAAATAATGGATCAATTCATAGGCTACAAGATCATTGTCAATAATAAGTCTCCCCGGCACAAAAGCACTCTAAGAATCAGAAATGACTGCTGGAAACATTATCTTCAATCTATTAGCAATAACCTTTAAGATCAGCTTATAAACCACATTACATAAGCTGATGGGTTTGAAATCAACAATCTTTTCAGTGACTCTCTTCTTTGGGATCAAAGTAATGAAGGTGTGATTCAATGCAGAGGAAAACTCACCAGTTTGTAGAGCTTTTAAGACTGCTATTGTCATAGCTCTGCCAACTACATGCCAGTATTTCTGGAAGAAAATTGGGGCCATTCCATCTGGTCCAGGGGCCTTTGAGGGGTTCATCTTTTTTAGTGCATCAACAAACTCCTTTTCAGTATAAGATTTGTCAATTCTTCATTCATTGAGGAGGTCACCCTTCCAGCTAAACTATCTAAGAAATTTGTTTGAACCCTCTCCTTAGCAGCTGAGAACAAGTCCTGAAAATGCTCCAAAATGATCCTATCTTTTTTCTCACCTTGCGGCCATACACCACTTGCATCTTTTAATCTCTTAATTCCATTTCTCCTTCTTCTATGAGAAACTTTTGTATGAAAATATCTAGAATTCTGATCCCCCTCTTTAACCATAATGCTTTTGAACATTGCCTCCACATGGTCTCCTCTCTCTCTCCAACCATGAACCTCTGCTCTTGCTAACAGGTGTGACTCTTTATCTCCATGGGTAGAATCAGACTCTTGTAAGTATTGAAGTTTCTGCTTGGCCTTTCTTAACTGGTACTAGACCCTTCCAAAGGACACACGATTCCACACTTCCAGTTTCTGGTTGCAATAAGATATCATAGCAATCACCTCTGCTATATCATTCCTTTCAGCATCATTCTTCCATGAGTTTTCAATAATCCTCTCACAATCTTTCTCCCCAATCCACATGGCTTCAAATTGAAACAATTTCTGTCTTGGTCTTGGTAATGCTCCCCCTTCTAACTCTTACCAAATTGGGAATGATCAGAGTAGGCCACAGAGCCATGAGTGACATTAGCATGTGGGAAACAATCACTCCAGTGAGAGTTAGCCAGGAAGCGATCTAACCTTTCACTAATACACTTCTCCCCCTCTCTCCCATTACACCAAGTAAACTGTGGTCCTCTATAACCCAAATCTCTTAAGGCACATTCATTAATCATATCTCTAAACTCCCCCATCTATTTTTCAAGCCTTCTCCTACCTCCCCATTTTTCATTAGGACCAACTATTTCATTAAAATCACCAAAAACTACCCATGGCTCCTCTCTCCTGTATAAGGATTTAATCAAAGCCCAAACCACATGTCTATAATTAGTATTAGGATGCCCATAGACAGCTGTGATAAACCAACATTCATCTCCATTTCTACTAGACCCCTCAGTTTTAATACAGGCATCAATATAATTCCTTGAATAACTCAGAATAGTAAGATTAATCTCCTTTCTCCACAATAAAACAATACCTCCATTCTCTCTTCACAATCAATAGCTAAGCAATTAACAAAGCCAAGTTTAAACTTACATTTCTCAATATCACGAGCTTGCAGTCTGGTTTCTTGTAAAAAAAAAAACATCTGGCCCTTCCTTCGTGACTAGGTCTCAAAGAGATCGAATACCTCATGGGTTCCCAAGCCTTTGGGCATTCCGGTTGAGGAGTTTCATGGCACCAGCTGGTGGGGCTGAAGTTCAGCTACCACCGATATCCTTTCTTGTTACTCCCTTTGATCCTCATCAACCTTCCTATGTAACTAGTTCTTCTTCGTAGCTCTGCGCTCTTCTTCCTCTAACTTGCACACTTCTTTTCTTTTTTTGACCGTTATTTTTTTGAAACAAATCTACTTCTTGGGTCAAGGCTGGTTTGCTGAAGTGGGACAAACGTTTCCACTTTCGGGCTTCCTTTTCATTGGGCTTTTGCATACTTAGATTTACTTGACTCTTCTCCACTACTCCTGGGCTCTTCCCCACAGCTACATGCCGTTTATTTTTTGGCAAAGACAACTCATCTCTCTGCATCCTTCCCTCCTCGACTTCTTTCTTGCAAAGTATAGAATCTTTGGGCCCAACCTACTCTGACCCGGTGTTGCACATGCATCGTTCCAAGCATTTGTCAAAGGCTACATGCAAAATGATTAATCATGAAACTGAGTTTAATTAGCATAGGAAGCAATTAGCAGAAACCATATACATTTTTTTTTAATCTCAAAGTATTATATAAGTTGGTTGGAATAATGCATGAATGCATACCAAGGTGATATCCTCATTAACCTTTCCTCCATACTTCTTGACTCTTGGTCACAATATTAAAGACGGCCGGTTTGGCATTGGCAGTCGATGTTAGGAAGAACAGATCAAGTACTCATAGGGTTGCAATATTCAATTTCAAACCGGCCATATTGAAATTTTTGAATCGTCTGAGGTTGTATGCAAGATCAATGATCAGTATTGATCAGTAATTGGTATGACATGATTTTAAGTGTGGATTGGTTGGGGATACATGATATGGTGGAGTAGAGAAGCTAATTAGCACCATTAAAAAGTACTCGATCGAAAACCAATTACTTGCTAATTGTTATATATGCAATATCTGATGATCCAAAGCCTGCTCGTACGGTTTCACCTAATTCTTCAAGTCTGACGACGTTGATCCATCATTAATATATTTAATTCACTCCACTTTCTCATGTTTTAGATGGTTATTATATATTAATTGAACATCGCATGAGTTCAAAATGAAGTAGTGGATCGGACCGTACGTTAAGTTGTTCTTGAATTAATATGCGATGAGGCCGGGTAATTACTTGCTGCCCCAAAAGAAATTCACAACAAATTAAGAGCAATTATTAGAACTGTTTGTTTCTATATATAATAGTTTTCGTGATAATTATATAATATTTCTTAATTAGTACGTACGTAGTACTGCTAGCTTGTATATATGTTGTGTCCACATGATTTATAGCTTATATATATATATATTGCAAATACACGTTAAATAAATATAACAGAGCCTAAATTAATGTGGCTTTTGATTGGAGAATTATTCTAGCTATAGCTAGCTAGCACATGAGTACATCATGTACTGGTAAGAACCGAAATACATGGAAATTAATTAAGCATCGCACACCAACGACATGCGGCCTGATGGCACAAGATCCACATTTTCAAAATGAAGATCCAATGTATCAAAATAAATTATGTAATGTCCCGGTTCTGCACGGATCGAAGAGTTACTTTCTAGCACTTAAACTCACATTCCAACAATATAAAAATAGACTCCAAATTCCTAATATCATTTAGAAAATTCGATTCAATCTAATTTCCTCAATATAATCAATTTTTTAAAATGTCAAGTCATCACAACACAATAAAATTTCTTAATAAAATCCGACAATACTCATAAAAAACTTCCTATGCTTGAACCACTACACTTAAATCATCTCACTCGATGCCTCATAATTTTGATCTTCAGCTGAACCATCATAATATCTAAAAAATATTGTGGAGATAAGGGGGTGAGTTATCAACAACTCAGTAAGCAGAGAGCATATACTAGCATGTAAACATGAGCATTTATAAAGTTCAGTATGCAGAACAAGACATTTACTTTCAGAATGCAGAAACAACATATTTTCTTTCAGAATGCAAAAACAAAACTTGTTACAAAACATCAGAGCGAAATTTTTCAGAAAAACAAACTTGTTCTCAAAAAGAAAGTCCTTTGGCATATCCAACCGAAACATTATATTCTTATCATCTCATAGCATCACATTGGGACAAATACCATGTTTAACCCCCGTGGTAAGGTTATAAACCACCATTATACCCGTGGTTGGGTCGTATACCATGTTTCACCCCCGTGGTAGGGTTATAAACCACCATTATACCCGTGGCTGGGCCGTATTCCATGTTTCACCCCCGTGGTAGGGTTAGGGTTATAAACCACCATTATTCCCGTGGCTGGGCCGTATACCATGTTTCACCCCCGTGGTAGGGTTATAAACCACCATTATACCCGTGGCTGGGTCTTAACAGAAACAGAACAGAACATCATCGGAACCATATCACATTCAAATACAAAATCAGAACTTCATGTCAAGGTTTTCAGATGACACATCATATCAAAACAAAATACTGAATAGTTTCAGATCATTTCACATGTTCGAAATAAACAGAGTCCAAAACATCTTCATTTAGTTATAGCAAAAACTTTTAGATTATTCATATTCGCTCCTTTTGCATAGTTCAGAAACAGAATGTGCAAAATTAGCTCATGTCTACACCAGTCATGACAGAAAATAATTTCTTTTATATAGAATTTCTGCATATGCAGAACAAACATTTGAGGTCGTTTCATATTTCTGTTCAAACATGCATATTTTCAAAGTCCCTCATTTCATTTCTTTTATGCAAAACTAGTACATGAATCCCGCTTACCTGGGCAACTTAGCTTTTCAGAAGTTTCTTAAAAAATGTCGAGTCGACTATAAATCGTCACCTATAAAAATAATCACATAATTTTCGTAAGTTTTCAATCAATCATGGATTTCGATATTTAAGCCTAAGCTTCTTAAATAACATATTTTAATTCCTCAAAACTTAAAACGTTCATAATCCCAAAATATATCATCACTTCCTAAAATCATCAATATTCACCATGATCAACGTCAAACTCAAAACACCAATATTTAAACTCGAAACAGCCAACAAATGTCATAGCATAAACCAATCTCACACAAACAACTCCATCATCAAATCCAACCGACCCCCTTACTCCTCGGACTCAGTCCGACACAACCAACAAATTCACAGTAAATATGAATTAGCGCAGAAATACATTTAAATCTCAAAATTTCTTTGGGAAAAATACTTACAATGCTATAATATAATTTTTGAAAGATTACGGAGGTGTTAGAAGCTGCAATGCAGCAAAAAAACTGTGCCAAATGCACTGTGGCCGTGGGTCTCAAAAACCCACTTTTGAACGGGTGTAAACGAAAACCCGAGATTGATAGGGTAGGGCTTAGGGATGTCGATGAAGCTAGTGGTGGTGGTGGTTGGCCGTAGGTGGCGGCGTAGAGGGCGGTCGAAGGCTAAAATACCCAAAACCGAAATATTGATGGTGGGGCTTCACCGGTGACAGATCAGAGGTGGGGTTGGGTCTATTGGGTTGCTAGGGGGTCAAGGATGATGTGGTGAGAAGATGGTGGCTGGAGGTGGTGTGACGGCGGCACAGCAATGCAAGGAGTGCCGCGGCTTGGTGTGGTGCGTGGGGGATAACGGCGGCGCGAGGAGGGTTGAAATTACAGGGAGGTGGTCGCCGGTCGAAGGGGAGGTGAGAGGGAGGGGCGGTGTCGGTCACCACCAAGGCACGACGGCGGGCTGGGGGAGAAGAGAAACGGACGGTGAGAGGGAGGGGGGGTTGTGGCGTGCGAGAAGCAGGGGAAGAAAAAGAAAAAGAAAGAAAGGAAAAGAAGAAAAGAAGAAAAATAAAAGAGGAAAGAGAAAGTGAAGGGAAAGAAATGAGGTCCAATCCTCATATCTTGGGTCACAAAAATGATCCAACGGAAACGATTTTAAAAATAATTCAAACGTAATGATTAAAATGAAAATAAATAATTAAACCCAACGATAAGTTAATTTAATATGAAAAATAATTTAAATGTATTACAATAATCAATTATAAGAAAGCACTTTAGAATACTTTTCACAAAATTAAAATCATAAAAATAAACCCACTAAAAATCCAACCCATTTTAAAACAAGAGAATAAATTTTTAAATTAATAACAACTAATCTTTCAATTAAAAAAATATACTAAAATACGGGGTGTTACAAATTAAGCACGGCATGCATTTGTTGTACATTGTGATATATCATGATCTTATATAATACACATGAATTAAAGCTAAAGTTATAATTAAATGAAAATTAATATATATATATATATATTTATATATTGAAACTGTTAATTGATCATTGTGATTATAATCTGGTGCTATATATATATGTAGATAAGCTGCATGATAATTAACTCCCCCTCAAATGTATAGTAGTGTATGTAAAACTTAATACAATTAATATCACTCTTTTGGTAATTATTGATCATCAATCGAAAACAGATTTCCCTCCACTTACAGTGTCCATACAAACACAAACATGCAGTTCGCTTATAGTACAAATACAGATATTCAACTCTTGTCACACTTAGCTAACAAATTATTTCAGACTACAGGCAGGAGGATTCTGTTTGCCTGAAATGGTGGGATTGGCATTAGTACATTGGGATGTTGCAGGGCCATCGCTTCCTTGGTATGCGAGGTCTATGTCACTAATCTCCACATTCTCACATGGTACTTCATTACTGCATAAAAGTTTCACGGCCTCCTTAGTTTGAGACGTGCCTCGTATATTTTTGAAGCTAACCTCACTGATCTTAATCTTCGAGGGAATCTAGAACCAAGAAACACAACAAAAATACTTATGATATGGGTAATATTTCTTAAATTTTGAATATGAAGATAATAACATGAAACTGGTTCTTTATCATGATGTAATCACCTGTGCTTTGCATTGATTCCATGGGCAGTACACCTGATCTATGATGACGGGATTGCTGACATTTCTCATGTAGATGTTCTCAAAATGCATATCAGAGGCAATGCCAGGAAAGGAAGCAGGCCAAGTTTTGATTCTTACGCCATTCATTGTATTTCTTAGGTTGCAATCAAGAACTTTGACCCCGACTATAGGTTCTTCATTCTCATACTTACCAAGACTTCCTATGCTGATTCCATGGCCAGGTCCACAGGCTACTTTCTGGATAAGTATATCTCGATTGCCATCACCAAGAGAGATACAATCATCACCGGTTCCGATCTTCGAATCAATTATATTGATTCCAGTTGATCGCCCCATGTGGATTCCATCTGTGTTGGGGCTATCTCCTGGTGCTCTGATATTTAAGTGGAATAGGGTAACGTTTTTGCAAGCAAAAACATGCAAATGGAACTGTTTGCTATCCAACGATGTTATGCCCCGAATCATTGAATTGGTGATAAAGTCGAACCTTATATTCTGTTCATTTTTTAGACATTATTAAGCTCCACATGGTCAAAACATAAACATTGCTTTAAGGATAAGACTTATAAGACTAGAATGGTAAATTTAGACAAAGATTAATTAAAGATATATATATAGAAGTGGCAAACTTACAATTGGGAGGGCACCATTGTATTTACCCCAAACAGATTTTCCTTGGCCATCAAAAGTTCCATTGCCTGACAAAGTTAACTGGTCGACACGTTCAAAACTGACCCAACTTCCCCATTTGAAAAAACTAAGGTCTCCTGGAGCCTCTAAGGTGCCTCGAACTTTAAGCTCAATAGGACCTTTGCACGGGCCATTTAACTGCACTGGACCCAACCTGTATGTCCCAGCTGGTACCACGACTTTACTCTGACCCGGCATTGCGCATGCATCCTTCCAAGCATTTGACAAAGGCTACATGCAAAATTATTAATCATGAAACAGAGTTTAATTAGCACATGAAGCAATTATATATAAGTCGGTTGGGAATGCATGCATGAGTGCATACCAGGGTGATATCCTCATTAACCTTTCCTCCATACTTCTTCACAATATTAAAGACGGCCGGTTTGGCATTGGCAACCGATGCTAGGAGAAACAGAATCGGTAGGGTTGCAATATTCAATTTCAAACTCATGTTGAGATATTTTTTGTTTCGTCGGAGCTGGTTGTATATATGGGAGATCAGTATTGATGAGTAATTCGTATAAGATTTTAAATTTGATTTGGTTGCATGGGGATATATATGGTGGAGTAGAGAGGCTAAGCACCTTTAAAACTTGAAACCAATTACTTGCTAATTGTTATGCAATCTATGATTCCAAGGCGTGCACGTACGGTTTCACCTAATTCAAGTACGTACTCCGTTGATCCATCATTTATATATATATATATATATATATATATATATATATATATTTAGCTCCAGTTCCACTTGTACGCGTACGTACGTTCATGTTTCTTACAATTAAGAGGAATTATTAGTACTGTTGTTTCTATATATAGCCAGTAGTTTTCGTGATTAATTCTCATGAGTACAGCTTGTACGTTGCATGTTTCCACATAATTTATATTTCAAATAGACGTAACACACGCGCACACACATATATCTAACATGTTAGCCTATATAAATATTTCGTTTCGTTTTATTAATTACCCATAATATAATAGAATAGAATATAATATATAGACCATTAATTAGCTTTTAATTAATTTGTCTAATCCCAAATTAAACAGGTCATGATGATGTTCTCTTATCATCTTTACCCATTCTAAATTAAAGTCAAGACCCTTCTTCAATTCTCTTAATTGGGAAGTTTTGCTCCTATTTAGCCACATCATCATCATCCACTGATCATCTTATTATATATCATGTGATCATGGAATTGATCAAGTTAGATTATACATATATAATTAAAGCTAAAGTTATTAATAAACGATCGGGAAATAATTAATATATAATATATCCAACTACATTATTACTAATTTTCATTCAAGAACTGAGGTTGTATAGGATATCGGTGTAATTGAGTATTTCGTACGATATTTTGGTTTGGTTTTGTTTGATATAAAATAAAATAATTACAATTTTATTACAGTTTTCCTAAATTGAGTATTTCATTAGACATTTTGGTTCGGTCTCATCTCATCCCATCTAATCATTATAATTTTTCTAAATTTTCATATAAAATAAAATAAAATAAACAACTTAACTTTTTTAAATTTTAAAATAAAAATAATATTAAAAAAATATATTCTAATAATATTTTATTCAACTTTTTAATTTTAATCTCAACTCATCTCATCTCATCTACAAAAATAAACGAGGAGCTGGACAAATTTGCATGTTTTCATGGCCTAGTGTAGGGGTGTGCAGAATTCTGAGAATTCTGACTCCGTCCGACCTCCGCTCCGATGCCGACTCCGACGGAGTCGGAGTTGTCGGAATTCGGAGTCGGAATTCGGAGTAGCTCCGAATAATTATTCGGAGTCGGAGTCTGAGTCGGAGCTCCTTCGAGCTCGACTCCGACTCCGAATTTTTTTTTTTAAACCCAGCTCCAAAACGACGTCGTTTTGGAGCTGGGTTTAAAAAAAAAATTATTGAACGACACCGTTCCACTTAATATGGAACGGCGTCGTTCGGAAGTTCCTTCTTGAAGGGGCTTCTTCTTCAGAACGACTCGTTCCTCACTTCCTCTTCCTTTTCACTTCTTCTTCTTCCTTCTTCACTTCTTCAGTTCTTCTTCCTCCTTCACTTCTCTCTCGCGTCTCCCGTCCCAGTGCATGAACCAGTGAACCCTCCGTCTCGCGTTCTTCAGAACACCGTTCGTCGTTACTCCTCCCTGCCGCCATCCCTCTGTTCAGCTTCCACCTACGGTGAGCCCTAAATTTATGAGCCCTAAATTTAATTCAAGCACGTCTCTTATGAATTGGAGCCAGCAGTTGTGATTCTTGTGTATTGAATATTCAATATAGTCCCCAACACGGCGCTCAAAAACATGAATTTTACATTGTTTTGAAGACTTGCGCTCGAGCGAGGTGTCGAGCGCAAGTCGAGCGCACGTTGTATTGAACATTGGCTCGAGCGATATGTCGAGCGGAAGTCAAGCGAACCTCTCTGGAAGAGTTCTGCTCGAGCGCTACGTCGAGCGCTCATCGAGCGAAACTCTCTGTATGGATTCTGCTGCTCGAGCGCGACGTCGAGCGTCGAGCGCAGGTCGAGCGATCGAGCGAGCGCCACCTCTCTGGATGGATTCTGCTCAAGCTCCACGTCGAGCGCACATCGAGCGAACCTCTCTGGATGGGTTCTGCTCGAGCGCTACATCGAGCACACGTCGAGCGAACCTCTCTGTATGGCTTCTGCTCGAGCGCACGTCGAGCGCATGTCGAGCGAACCCATTTGGATGGGTTCGTCTGAGTCAAGCGCACATCAACCGAACCTCAATGTAATAATACATCGATACATGTATTATTATGATACAATAATACATGTCCTATTGTATAATACAATAGCCTAGTTTATTTTAAACTAATTTTTTGCTTCTAATTTAATTTTTTCAGCTTCATTGATTGTGATATGGATCCTAGACATAGTGGAGATGATCGTCCACAAGGGGATGTAGCGGATGCCAATGCTACAACTCCTACACCGGTGGGTACTTCCACCCCTAGAGCCACATCTAGGGCAGCTACATCTAGAGCAGCTACATCTAGAGCAGCTACATCTTGTGCGAGTAGTCGACTCCCACTCCCAGTTGATATAGAGGATGAAGATATGTTCAACGAGGAGGAGATGCCCATTGAGCAAGATCAACCACCACGACCTTCTAAAAAGAGGTCGTGGACATGGGAGCATTTCACCAAAATTCCTGGTGAAATTGCGAACCCAGTAGCAAGATGCCATTACTGTGGATCACTTTCTAGATGCCATTCGAAGAAGCAAGGTACCAGTATGTTAATAGCACATCTAAATGGTTGCCAACGATATAAGATAGCGAAGGGATTGCAAGCCACTGATCAGACCAACCTCAGTTACCAAACTTCTACAGCCACTGATGGTACACAGACTAAGAAATTGGTCATCCCTCAATACAGTGAGAAGATGTTGAGGGACATGCTTGCAGAGATGATAAATACTGATGAGATGCCATTTATCACAGTCGAGAAAAGAGGCTTTCGAAAGTTTCTAAATTTTGTTGAGCCACGATTTCCCATTCTAAATTTGGTTTGGTTTTGTTTGATATAAAATAAAATAATTACAATTTTATTACAGTTTTCCTAAATTGAGTATTTCGTTAGACATTTTGGTTCGGTCTCATCTCATCCCATCTAATCATTACAATTTTTCTAAATTTTCATATAAAATAAAATAAAATAAACAACTCAACTTTTTTAAATTTCAAAATAAAAATAATATTAAAAAAATATATTCTAATAATATTTTATTCAACATTTTTAACTTTAATCTCAACTCATCTCATCTCATCTCATCTATAAAAACAAACGAAGAGCTGGACAAATTTGCATGTTTTCATGGCCTAGTGTTCATGTAGGCCGGGAAAGATTGAAAGTGTTTGGAGTTGAGTCAAAGGATTCATGTGTGCTGGTGAGGCTTATGTGTCCTCCATGTGATCATCACAACACAAGCGCGCAGGAGTGCAAATAGAATTTCTCACTCGTAATTGATATTTTCGAACATGACATAATTTATATCTTTTGTGATGGAAAAAAACTGTCACTAAAAATGCATTTTATGATCCACGTTATCATGAGGAACCATCATATAAGAAAGTAGGCAAAATTTCTCTAACAGTATTCGAACGTACAATATTAGGAAAGAAAGTTCTATACAACAATAATACTTTTTGTGATGATTTTTATTGTCAATTTGTCAAATATATTGTTTAAACCTATATTATATACTACGTACCATTAGAGTACGATCGAATTACAAGCGTTCTAGATAAGCGTTAAAGGAATCCAATTAACTCTTAGGTTACCTCTGGTTACGACATGGTTGAAGGAAATAAACCTCTTGCCCTTATATTTCAGATTTACTATCGTCTTTTAAAAACGAATTTAAATCCAAAAGTCATTGCAAAATCCACTGCAGGAAAGACTCTTTTGATCCAAAGTTCTACCCCATATGCCAATATTCAAGTTCCAAAGATGGTTTATTAGAAATATATTTCTCTTCCCAATGAATGGACTTTAGAACATGAAGCTCCCCCTGTCAGAAATATTCCTAATGATTGTAATCTTGATTACATTCAGCAATATTTAGATGGGACTATTAAAATTAGTTTTGATCAGACTAGTACTCCAAGCTTAAGAAGACATTCTTTTGCTGGGTCTGGATCTTCTTTCGCTGGTTCTGTTTCTGAAAATCTAGTAAGAAGAGACCAAAATCTCAAACAATTTATAGAAGATTCTATTAAGACAGCCCAGCTTGTTAACCCTGTTTTAAAACTGAAAGGATTGTCTACATCCTCTCAGGTTACCTCTGCTTTTTATTCTGCCAAGGATGCTGAATCCTCTAAAGATAAATCTGTAAATGAAGAAGCTAATAAAGAAGAAGATAATTCATCTTTATCACCTACTGCTTCGGATATGACAGCTTTTGTTGCTCCTATTCATCACAGTTTAACTGTTTTAAACAAAACTTTTGAGTTTGATTTGGTTGCTCTTGTGAATGAATATAGTTCAAAAGAAAATCGTGATAAGCGAAAGGCCTGTCACGCAAAATTTTCTTCTGTTGAAAAATTACGTGTTAAGCATAAATGGAAAGAAGAAATGAATAAGTTTCAAAGGCATATTATTTTCTTTGATTTTGTTGAAAACTATTATGTTTCTAAAAATACTTTAAACGTTGTTAAAACTGATTTTGTCAAGGAAGAAGGCAAAATGGTAGTTCAATCTAGCCATCCGCCTTTAAAGACAATACTTATTCCTTATAAAGGATCTGAAGTAGCTGCTTCCCCTTTCAAAATCTCCGAAACTGTTTCTAGAGATCTTGAAAATGGCAAGGTTTTAAAAGAAAGAAAAAAGGTTATTCGCCAGAATAATTTTGTAAATCTTGATCTTCATACAATTAGAAAACAGTTAGATCGGATAGAAGAAAAGGTTGAAAAACCTATTTTTACTTCAAATATTGTTTTCAAAATAGAAAATCCTTTGGTTCCTCCTAAAGATCACCCAAAGAAAAATTTGCAAACTATTGAACAACCTTTGATAGTCTTACCATCAAGTCAGCCTAAAATTGATTTTCAAAATCCACAGGCTAAGACTCTTGATAAGATTGATTAAATGCTAGCTGATCTGAAAAAACAACAACCTTCTACCAGTAGTCTAACGAGTACAGGAAAAAAGGAAGTTCTTGTAGAAACCACAAAAAAATCATCTGATGATGATTCATCTAAGGATATTGATTTACTTGAAAATAATTTTCAAGATTTTGATTTTAAACCTGAAATTGCCAGATTTTCTTCAAAAGGACCCAAACCAATAAGTCTCACGAAGAATTGGCATTCCAGACCTACTCCTCTTGATTTACAATTCGAATAAAAACTTTTCCAAAACCAATCTTCTTACTCTGCAGACAAAGTTTACGAATGGAATATTGACGGGTTATCTAAATAGGAAATCTTCAATACCATGAGTAAAATGTCTTTAGTTGCAAATGCTTATATTAACAATAATATCAGACAACCTGATATTATTATGATTTTAACCCAATGTTTTTCTGGTGTACTTCGTCATTAGTGGGATAAACATCTCACAACAGACATGAAAGAAACCATTCAGAATGCTGTCAAGCATACTGATGAAGAATTACCTATTTTTTATGACACAATAGAGATGGCACATCCTGATGGTGTTAACACCTTAATTTACACTATTTTAAAACATTTTATTGGCACACCATCTAATATCACTAATCGCATCAGCGATCAGTTGAATAATCTTCAATGTCACCAGATGTCAGATTATAGATGGTATCAAGATGTTTTCATCTCTAGAATAATGCTTCGAGATAATAGCCAGAAGCCTTACTGGAAGGAGAAATTTATTGATAGTCTACCTCGTTTATTTGCTTACAAAGTGAAGAAAGAACTTACTGATATCTCGAGATTTCTTAATTACGAAAATTATACCTATGGTGATATTTTTAGCGTAATAAATAAACTTGGTATTAGTATGTGCAATGATCAAAGAATGCTTCATGAACAGATGAAAAATAGTAAGAAAGCCAAATATGAAATGAGAACTTTTTGTGAATAATTTGGCACTCCTTCTATTGCTCCATCTAAAAGAAAGCATAAACATTTTACTAAGTTTTCTAAACCTCATGGTGGTACAAGGGGAAAACCCCATGATGATTTTTATAAGAAAAATTCTAAAAAACCATTTTTTAAGAAAAAGAATTTTCAAAATTCTTCAAAAGAAAAATGTTTCAATTGTGGCAAATCTGGTCATTTTGCTAATAAATGTCCCAAGAAGCCTAATAAATTGAAAAGAAGCTTAACCAATTGAATATCGATAGCAATGATC
The DNA here is from genome assembly GCF_001411555.2 of Juglans regia. Lineage (NCBI taxonomy): Eukaryota > Viridiplantae > Streptophyta > Magnoliopsida > Fagales > Juglandaceae > Juglans > Juglans regia. The sequence goes on along the minus strand of NC_049910.1, from coordinate 37,181,972 downwards.
AAGAAGAACTGTTTCGACTCCTAAAAACAGGACCCTCTTCATCATCTGATATCCAAGAGATTAGTTCTAGTGATTTTGAGTATCACTCAGAAACTGAATCTCCAGTTTCTCCTGGTATTAAGCATGGTTGCAACTGCAATTGATTATTGTTGCAAAACTTTGAGCAAAACAATCAATATTTTAACCAAAACAGAAGAACAAGAAAATATTTTATTAACTTTGATTTCACAAATCACAAATCCTAAACTTAAAGAATAATATCTTCTTAAACTTAAGAAGACTATGGTTCGTCAAGAACCATAAACTTCTAAACAAATGATTAGTTTTCAAGACACTTTGGAAATATTTCAAAAGAAAAAACTCAAAAATGTTTTTACCTCTAATTTACAACACGAAATAAATTCTATTAAAAAAGAAATCGTTGAACTCAGAACTGAGATTAATAATCTTAAGTCTGAAAATGAAATGTTGAAACAAGAATTTTTGTGTTTTAAAATGGATAAACAACTTGATCAAGATGTTCCTTCTGACAATGAGCAAACGAATAAATCTGATTCTAACCAAAATGATAAGGCTAATGATAATCAGATATGTTTGATCTGTCATACTATTCCTCCTAAATGGTTTTCACGAGTTACTATTGTTGTTTATCGAGATTTTCAATTTTCTGTAGTTTCTATGATTGATTTTGGATTAGACTTGAATTACATTCAAGAATGATTAATGCCTAGCAAATATTTTGAAAAATCTACTCAAAGGTTATTTTCGACAAATGGATCACAGATGAAGATCAATTATGAGCTTAACAATGCTTATGTTTGCTAAGATAATGTTTGTTTTAAAATCCCTTCTGTTTTAGTCAGAAACATGTCTGACAAAGTAATCTTAGGGATTCCTTTCATTTCCCCTTTATATCCTTTTTTGACTAAAAATGATGATATTACTACTGACCCTTTTGGTCAAAAGGATAAGTTTCAATTTACTTCTTGTTTTGAAATTGATATGGATAGAAGTTTGAAATCTTTGTTTTCTGTAAAAACCAAACATTTGAATTTCCTCCAACAGGAAATCAAATACAAAAATATTTCAGAACAATTATCCAATAATTTATTGATTTAAAAAATTGCTGATTTTAACGAAGGTTTGATTTCAAATGTTTGTTCTGATTTATCCAATGCTTTTTGGTATAGGAAGAAGCATGTTGTTACTCTTCCATATATCAAAGATTTTGATGAGAAAAATATTTCCATTATAACCTGTCCTATTCAAATGAATAGTCAGACTTTAGAATTTTGTCAAATTGAAATTGTTGATCTTCTTAAAAAATGGATAATTGGACATAACAAGTCTCATTGATCTTGTGCTACCTTCTATGTCCAGAAAAATGCTGACCTAGAAATGAACAAAATGTTAGAGTGGATTAGGTACCTTATTCCCAATAAAAATGACTTGATTCATAGATTTAGCAATGCGATTGTCTTCTCCAGATTTGACCCAAAATCAGGATTCTGGCAAATCCAGATAGTAGAGTCAGATAAGTATAAGACTGCTTTTAACACCCATTTTGGTCACTATGAGTGGAATGTGGTGCCTTTTGGCCTAAAAAATGCCCCTAGTGAATTCCAAAATATCATGAACGATATTTTCAATTCGTTCACCCATTTCACCATTGTCTACATTGGCGGTGTCCTTGTTTTCTCCAAATATATTAATAATCACTGGAAACATTTGAATTCGTTTCTTAACATCATTAGATTAAATAGTCTTGTCGTTTCTGTGAAAAAGATCAAATTATTCCAAATCAAGATCAGATTCATTGGTTATGATATTTCTGAAAGCAAAATCAGACCCATTCAATGGGCCATTGCTGACAAATTCACTGATGTCATTACTGATAAAAAATAATTGTAGAGATTCTTATGATCTCTAATTAAAATAAGATTTAAGATCTTTAAATTAAAATACAAATAGTTAAGATTTAATAACACTTAAGCAGTTAATTCTAAATTAATAAGATTTAAGTATTTAAATTAAAATACTATTAAATCTTAAATTAAAATAAAAATAGTTAAAATTTAATAATACTTAAATACTTAATTCTAAATTAATAAAATTAAGTTTGTAAATTAAAATACTACTAAATCTTTAAATTAAAATACAAATAGTTAGGATTTAATAACACTTAAATAGTTAATTCTAAATTAATAAGATTTAAGTATTTAAATTAAAATACTATTAAATCTTTAAATTAAAATTCAAATAGTTAAGATTTAATAATACTTAAATACTTAATTCTAAATTAATAAAATGAAGTTTATAAATTAAAGTACTACTAAATCTTTAAATTAAAATACAAATAGTTAGATTTAATAACACTTAAATAAGTAATTCAAAATTAATAAAATTAATATCTAAATTAAAATACTATTAAATCTTTAAATTAAAATACAAATAGTTAAGATTTAATAACACTTAAATAGTTAATTCTAAATTAATAAAATTAACATTTTAATTAAAATACTATTAAATCTTTAAATAATACCTACTAATTATGTTTTTGTTGTATTGTTGTATAAATAATATGTTGTTATTGTTTGACATATGTTAGCATATCTTGCATTATTTGTTTATCAAAATAAACCTTAGACCCGTTCAACAGTTATTAACCCAGATGAATGCTTGATTGATAACTCTTGAATTGTCCAGAATGGACAATTTGTGATTGTAAGATCATTCTCGCAAACTATCGAACTATATCTATTGTCGTCCAATATTATTATTTTGGTAGATTCATCCCTTGTTCTCCGAATATGCAGTTTCGTTGATTAACACAACGACGTGTTAATCAACCCCGTCGAGACGCGCTGCTTGATATTCTGCATGTATTTATCGAGAAAGTAGGTATCACACAATGGATTGAGATTGTTATAGGAAAATCCAAAATAGTGGTGTCCTAGTCGAAAAAAGTCATGATGGAGAAAATATTGATTTCTATGGGGTTATTGTCGATATAATTGGAATGAAATATTTGGGAGAGCTTGCGGTGTATTTGTTTAAGTGTGATTGGTAGGATTTAAGCAATCCTCGTACTGGAGTCTGTGATGGTGAATATTTTTTGAGTGTTAATATATCAAAAAAATGGTATGAAGATGATTATTTTATTTTGGCTTCTCAAGCATCTCAAGTATTCTACTTAGATGACCCAAAGTTAGGAAAGCAATGGCGAGTAGTACAAAAATATTCTCTAAGAAATATATATGACGTTATCTCTCAGGCGGAATGACAACATGAAGAAAAAGATGACCCCTCTACTCAAGAACCATACCAAGAGAGTCAACCCGCCTTAAATTTGTCTGTAGATTTGAACCAGTATGAGATGATTCCATTAAATAGAGAAGATATTGAGGTTGAAATTGTTGATGCGACAGTTGAGGAAAATGTTGAATCATCTGAACTATCTATAGATGATGAGAGCGAATTGTCAAATTAAACTGATACAGATTATGATTGACCAATTATGTGTTAACATTACACTTGATGACAAATATTTTACTTATTGAATGTATTAGTAGTTTGAAATTATGCCGCCAAAGAGGAAGGAAGTTCGCAACCCATCTCTACTTGTTCATAACCCACATTCAGACTCACCATTAGAGATTGACTCTACAGAACAAAGTAAAAATCTAATACTCATAAAAGTTATTAATTAAGGTCCTATAATAGACATAAATGAAATTGATTACAATGTTATATTTTATAGAGTCTACAATACAATCTCATCAAGGTCGAGGCACCACTAGAAAGGTAATGTTGGAAAAATATCGTAAGGTGGGTAAGATCAAGGTTAACATTCCTGACGAACATACCGGGGGCGAAGGACAACCAGAAGTTTGGCTTGCATCGCATGTGGGTGCTCTTACACAAACTTATGCTCCTTTGGCAACGACTTCATGGAAGAAAATCTCCCAAGATGTTAAAGAGCTTATCAAGAAGCGTTGTTTGGAAATATTTAAAACATTAATTTAGTAGAATAAATTTTTATATTTTACTTAAATTTAGAATATTATAAATGATAATGTATTTGTGACTATTTTTTTTAAGGATGATTTCGAATTAAATTTTGGTTGGAGAGATGAGCGTAAGACTGTGGAAGAGTTTATGGGTAATGCATTCCGTAAATATAAGGCGAAGTGTAATGAGCATTATAATAAGTTTGAGAATAAGGAAGATGCACGCCAACATTCTTTTCAGGATGTCCAACCTTCTGAGTGGGAAAAACTTTGTGACATATTTGAGGATCCATCATATCAAGTATAATTAAATTTAATTATTTTAATTGTCCTATTTGTCATTTCGCTTCATAATATTTTCAATTTCTTTGCAGGAGCGAAGTTCTAAATAAATAGATCAAAATTGAAAATTAATCATCATGCAAGTTCAAGATCTTTCCATTGCCTCTCTAAGAAATTGGTATTTCTATTTTTTTTTATTGGATATAGTTAATTATTTGGATTAATCATAATGACTTTATATCTTAATACATTTATTGTAGCAAGATTCAAATACCAATTATGATATGACAAAATTATATGTTGCATCGCACACTGATCGTAATGGAGAGTGGACTCATCCTGATGCCCGCAAAAATTATTTAAGTATTATAAATTGTTTTAATTAAATATATTAGAATATTTATGACGATATTAATTCTTTATCTTATATATGTATAGGATAAAATGATTGTCCTACGTACTGAATTTGCGTCAGATCAAGATTCCTCAACAAGTGATATTGATATTTTTACACAAGTCCTGGGTCAACGTTTAGGATATTTAAGGGTTTGGGTTGCTGTGTAAAGCCTTCTCCCTCTTCCTCTTCTTCTGGGAATGCATCTATGACTTCTATTGCGCTAGAAAATGTGAATTCCAAAATCGAAGAATTGACTGCAATGCAGCATTAGTTAAAGGCTCAATTGGCAAAATAAGTAGATATGGAGATGCGCCTCAAACAACATGAAGAACAACAAGAAGAGTTCAGAAGACATGCAACTCCAGATGCAGCAGCTTATGCAACAGTACAGGCCTCCAAGCAACTGATGGTTTTTTGCTACAGTGGTGGAACCATAAATCTCTTCGAGGGGCCCAACTTTTCTACAGTGACACGTTTATATAAAATAGAAAAATCATAAAAATATAACTGTATATATATAAAGTTAGATATCAATAATTTGTTACAATATACACGTAGAAATAAAAATCTAAAAAATACAACTTAATATATGTTTTAGATTTTTTACGATAATGTGCCATGGAATAATATTAATCTATTATTATTTTTGTAATGACATATTTAGAATTTATTTTATTCATAGAAACTATCAAGTGGTTTTTTAGAAGATCATCTTAATATGTAAGCTAGTTTGTCTCATACAAAATCTAGATATTTTCAAATCACATTAAGCATATAATAGTATAACTGAGATCACCTTAAATAAATTCTTTTATTGCTCAATGAACTCTAGAGGATAAGACCTCACAACTATTTTTTATATAAATCATCAACTTTAAATGGTTTTTCTTATATTCTCATGACTTTGAATTCCATATATATTAAAAAGCTTAATATTGAATAACAAAAAACTTTGCATGGGATTCATATTAATAAGTTTATTATTTTTCCTAAACTTAGTTTTAATTTAATTTTGATGAGGCCATATCATTGAAAATGGATAATATATATAAATTATATAAAATTAATTTGGGACTATAGGAAAACAAATTGGAGAGAAACATTTCTAGGTATATCGAAGTTTTAGAAACTTTACATGAGGTTTGCTTTGCATGGTATAATTAATCATGTGCATGGTTGGCGCGCGGCCGGTACTAAGATAATTTAGGAAGAAGATTAGATCGTGAAGGCAAAAAATAGTACACATAATTGCGGAAAACCATGCAAAAGGTGGTTTGAGATTTTAGTGGTGATGAGCTTCTGTGTTGCACTATAAATATTGAAACCAAAGTACTACTGGTCAGCCAACTCAGGATCGATCATCTTTTTCCCCCAAATGTCATGTTTTCAAACCAATATTATAATAATAATATCATGGGTTTGAAAATCAATATGGGAAGTACTATAGCATTGCTGTTGTTGTTAGCATATGCTGCCAATGCCCAACCTGGTGTCTTTGATATCAGAAAGTACGGTGGCAAGTCGAATGGAGATATCACCCAGGTACGTACGTACGTACGTATATAGTACTTACGTATATATATTTGCATGCATGCATGCATGCATTAATCTCACTTTCATTATTATTCTAATTAATTTTGTGGGTGTTTAATTAATATATTAATTAGGCTGTGATAAAAGCTTGGCAAGGAGCCTGCCAAACAGCGGGAAGGAGCAAAGTAGTGATTCCAAAAGGGATATACAGAATGGGGGCTGTAACATTTAGTGGACCGTGTAAGGGTAGGATCGAGTTTCAGATTCAAGGAACCGTACAAGCCCCAGGCGGTCGCGGTTACTTCAAGTCGGGAAGTTGGGTCACTTTTTTACGCATTGACGGCTTCACTTTGTCTGGCGGTGGAACTTTTGATGGTAAAGGCAAAAGCGTATGGGGAACGAAATCGTGTTCCGGTATTAAATACTGCGGTGACCTTCCCATCGTAAGTACTACGTAGTAGTAGTACTTCATTTTCAATAACATGATCAATTAATATATATTTTTCCCAACATCTTCTCTTCTTTTTATATTCCTGTAAATTAAGAACGTACGCGCGCTTATTCATGAAAATCTACTTTGATCATCATGTACAGAGTCTCAGGTTTGATTTCATCAGCAACGGACTGATTCAGGGCATAACATCTTTGGATAGCAAACAATTCCACATTAATTTGTTGGGTTGCAAAAATGTTACCTTCCAACGCGTAAATATCATAGCACCTGGAAATAGTCCCAACACTGATGGAATTCATCTTGGGCGATCATCTGGAATCAGAATACTCGATACAAAGATTGCAACTGGTGATGATTGTGTTTCCATTGGTGATGGCAGTCGGGATATACTTGTCCAAAGAGTAACTTGTGGACCTGGCCATGGAATCAGCATCGGAAGTCTTGGCAAGTACACGAATGAAGAACCTGTGGTTGGAGTCAAAGTTCTTGATTGCACAATGACAAACACACAGAATGGCGTGAGAATCAAGACATGGCCTAATTCCTTTGCTGGCACCGCCTCTGATCTGCATTTCGAGAATCTCGTCATGAACAATGTCGACTATCCTGTCCTCATAGATCAATCATACTGCCCATGGCGTCAGTGCAAAGCACAAGTACGTACTTACAATATTATATCAAACTACTAGCTAGTTACGTTTTGATCAGCTGTAGACTTCTTAATGTTCAAACTTTATGAATATTACTAATTCTTTAATTTGATGGTGTTTGTTTGATCTGCTATATAGATCCCCTCCAAGATCAAGATCAGCGATGTCAGCTTCAAGAACATAAAAGGTACAGCTAATACAAAGGGGGCAGTGAAGCTTATTTGCAGTAAGGCAGTACCGTGTAAGAATGTGAAGGTCACTGACATAGACATCCGATACCAAGGAAAAGACGGTCCTGCTACTTTCCAATGCACTAATGTCAATCCAACCCTCGCTGGGAAACATAATCCTCTTCCTTGTACGGTTAAATAAATTCCTAAAGTTACCAAATAAATCACAATAAGATTATTACAATATAATTTAATTAAACTTCTTGTTCTTGTGTACTACGTTAATATATATATAATCTTGCATGCATGCATGCATTCATGCAGTTTGTTTGTCGTAAAATACATGATCAATTGTGGTTATGGAAGTGATGAAGTTGATAGTGTTGATGGAAAGAGACATGCAAGATGTTATAACTTCAGATATATTGCAACAGCCCCGACCTTGAAGACCAAAACGTCCAACTACTATAAGAAAAACCTTAATATTAACAATAAAGATACAACAATAATAGATGTGTTTTCACATAAGTTGAATAATGTAAGTATTTCCTTGGTCGAGTGTTCCCACGAAGTTTTCTTGAAGTTTATCCTCTTTCAAGGAGTTTCTTGTGATTTTCAACAATAAAAAATGTTCTAAAAAGATTTGACACATAACAAGAAGAGTAACGGCCTCCCCAATTGGGTTTAAAATGACTCAAAATGGCCAAAAACACCAAAATTAGTCTAAACCGGTCAAAAACCTGATTCAAACGTCTCAGACAGAGCTCAGGCACAATGGACCAGTCAGTGGCTCTCTACTTGTCTCCACTCACAGCTCGGCATGCGAGTTCAATATGTGGGTCGGCTCGATTCTTGGAATGATGTCATGTTCAATTTTGTTTGGAATGACACCATTTGTTGCCGGAGTAGAATCTACAGGTGTAAAACAAAGAGGTTGAGTGTTAGTCACATAGGCCTGCATGGTTGGCTGTGTACCCTGATAAGAAAGGTCGAGCCTATGGTAACACTGCACTGCATTGTGGCCATTCTTGCCACATACTTGACAAACCATTTGTGATCCTCTAGAATAATGTCCTTGGGAGCCCCTTCCATGACCACGATTGCCTTGACCTCGATTGTTAGGAAATGAGCGTTGGGCATGTCTACCTCCACAGCCACGAGTTTGAGTATGGCGAGTTGCAATATTCACTGATCCAATAGAGATATCAAGAGCAGTATTGTGTTGCTCGAGTCTTAATTCAAAACTCATTAAGTGAGCAAATGCATCATCAAGAGAGACTTGATTAACCCGAGTTGAGAGAGAGGTGACTATGGAGTTGTATGTAGAATCTAGGTCTGCAAGTAGATATGTCAGAAATTCTGAGTCTCGAAGGGGCTCTCCCACTGCAGCCAATATATCGGCAGACGATTTCACTTTCTGATAATACTCATAAATGGACATATTACCCTTCTTGAGGGTTGATAGTTCAATGTGAATTCCTACCACGCGTGCTGGGGTATGGTTAGAGAACATTCGCTCAAGAGCATTCCACACATCCTTGGAAGTTTCAAGTCCTACCATGTGGGTAATAATTGATTCAGAGAGAGAGGACATTAGAGCATCGAGTATGACTTTATCCTGATTGTACCAGTGAGAGTACTCAGGATTTGGAGCAGTTTGAATTTCTTCATTTTCTTTGGACGTGATATGAAGAGTTGGCGGTGGACATGGGATTGTGCCATCCACATATCTGATCAATTGTTGGCCTCTAAAGTACGGTAGGATTTGGGCTCGCCAAAGGAGGTAATTATCCTTTGTCAATTTTATAGTGACAGGATTTTGTAGGTTCAGGATGGAGACAGATGCTATCTGGGAAGCAATGGAGGACTATGAGGTTCAAGAAGAACCGATAGAGTGAAATGAGGCCATTGGAAAGAAAAAAAAAAATCTTTAGACGTTTGTCTTTTAGTTGGTTCTTGATACCATAAACAAGTATTGATAGAGAAAAGAATTTTGTAATCTCACCAAACTTAGACATCTGTCATCTATTCCAATATATATATATATATAATTACACGTGTAAGGTGAAGGAATATACAGCTTTAGGAAACTAGGTTATACATGGAAAGACTACAATCCTATATTGGTCTATTGCATGAATCACGTGGCCTTCTCTGGTGCACATTCGGTGATAGCATTAATTTCCTTATTACAACTTTTTCACTTGAGCTTACTTTCAAGGGAACAAAAGAATTCCTTTAGATTTGCTAATTATATAGGTCCTTATAAATATATATATATATATCAGAGCCATCTGGTATCTAATTGTTGCAATTACTTCTTTCATTTCATTTATTTTGTTGTTCTGCAACTCCCACCCTGAGTTCTTACTTTAGTTGGTTCAGTATCTTTCTTGTCTGTCTAGTACCCTTGGTAAGTCCTGTTTACTTAAGAGTGTAAGGGCAGTTTTGGGTTGTCGGGTCGGGAAAAGATGGTGTTCGCAGACTCCTGAAGTGCGAAGGTCGATGTTGCCTAGCAACAAAATGGATAGAATGTTTAGATCTAATTCAACCGTTAGTTCCAAGTCGACCAGAACACCAGACATAGTAAATGAAGAAGACTGCTCTTTTGAAGAAGCAACTTCAATTCCCCCTGTTTTGGAAAATTGGAAAATACCCAAACTTCCAGTTAATTCAATTTACTAGACCTCTTGGGTCCAAAAAACTTTTAATGTTTCTCAAAATGTTCGGACAGTCGAACAAACTTATGCTCTTTCAAAATCCCAAGAAAAATGTTATCTTTTTCAAAAATCTAACATTGAGAAATATTTGAAAGATGGTTACAAATATTTACATGTTGGTTCTGTACAGATTGCTGCTAAACCCCTAGCCAGAAGAGGAATAAATGCATCTGTGCTTTTCTGTTTAAGAGATGCTAGATTCAACAACTTTGAAACTAGTATTCTTGGAATGATCCAGTCCTCTCTTTCCGAAGGACCAGTTCATTTCAGTTGCCTTCCTGATTTAACTCTTTCTCTTGATGATGATCATATTTTAAAGGCCCTGACTTTGAACATACTAACCTCTGGTTATGATATGATCAAAGGCAGTAGACCTCTTGCTTTAATTTTTCGGATTTACTATCGTCTTTTAAAACGAATTTAGATCCAAAAGCAATTGCAAAACCATCTGCGGGTAGCACTCTCCTGATCCAAAGTTCTACACCAGATGCGAATATTCAAATTCCAAAAAGAATTTTCTGGAAAGATATAACTCTTCCCACCGAATGGACTTTAGAAAATGAGGTTCCTCCTGTCAAAAATATTACTACCAATTGTAACCTTGATTACATCAAGCAATATATTGACGGGACCGTTAAAATTAGTTTTGATCAATCTAGCCTAAGAAGAAATTCTTTTGCTGGATCTCAATCCTCCTTTTCAGGTTCTGTTGCTGAAAATCCAGTTAAACGAGATCAACATCTCAAACAATTTCTGGAAGATTCAGTTCAAACAGCTCAACCTGTTAATCCTGTTTTAAAACTGAAAGGTCTTTCTACTTCTTCACAGGTCACATCTGCTTACTATACTACCAAAGAAGGTGAATCTTCTAGTAGTAAACCCATACAGGATGAAGCTGACAAAGAAGAAGATAATTCTTCTGTGTCTCCCACAGCTTCGGATATGGTAGCTCCTGTTGCACCTATACACCATAGCTTAACAGTTTTAAACAAACCTTTTGAACCCGATTTAATTGCACTTTTTAATGAATTTGCTTTACTTGAAAATAAGTAAAGGCGAAAAGCCTATCTTGCAAAATTTCCTGACTTAGAAAAGCAACGTGTTAAACGCAAATGGAAAGAATAGATGAATAGGCTTCAACACCATATTTCTCTTCTAGATTTTGTTGAAAAAATTTATGTTGCAAAAAATACTTTAAATGTTGTTAAAAATGATTTTGTCAAGGAAGAAGGCAAGACGGTCATCCAAGCCAGTCATCCGCCTTTAGAGACAGTTCTTATTCCTTTTAAAGGATCAGAAGTGGCTGCTTCTCCTTTTAAAATCCCTGAAACTGTTTCCAGAGATCCTGAGAAGGACAAGGTTTTAAAAGAAATAAAAAAGATTATTCATCAGAGTAAGTTTGTAAACCTTGCTCTCCACTCGATCGGACAACAGTTAGATAGGATTGAAGAAAAGGTTGAAAAGCCTATTTTTACTTCTAATCCTGTTTTCAAAATTGACAATCCTTTGATTCCCCCCAAAGATCAGTCAAAGAAAAAGACTGAAAAACCTTTGATTATTTTACCAGAAGAAAGGCCAAAAATCGATTTTAAAAACCCTCAGGCCAAAACACTGGAAAAAATAGATCAAATAATTGCTGATCTTAAGAAAGAACAACCTTCTACTAGTGCTTTAAATAGCAACGAAAAAGAAGTTGTTCTTGTCGAAACTACAGAAGAATCGTCTAACGACGAATCCTCTGAAGAAAAGGATATTGATTTAATTGAAAAGAATTTTCAAGATATTAATTTCAAAATAGCCAGATTTTCTTCAAAAGGACTTAAACCAATGAGTCTCACGAAGAATTGGTATCCAAGACCTACTCCTCCTGATTTACAATTTGAAGAAAAAGTTTTCCAGAACCAATCTTCTTACTCTGCTAACAAAGTTTTATGAATGGAATATTGATATATGGGTTATCTGAACAAGAAATCATTAATACCATGAGTAAAATGTCTTTAGTTGCAAATGCTTATATTAATAACAATATCAGACAGCCTGATGTTGTTATGTTTTTAACTCAAGGTTTTACTGGTATTTTGAGACATTGGTGGGATAAACACCTAACCAATGACACTAAGGAAACCATTCAGAACGCTGTCAAACGTAATGAAGAAGGGTTGCCTATTTTTGATGAAACTATTGGGATGGCTCAACCTGATGGTATCAATACTTTGATTTACACCATTTTAAAACATTTCATTGGAACACCATCAAATATAACTAGTCGTGTAAGCGACCAGTTGAATAATCTGTGTTGTCATCAGATGTCAGATTATAGATGGTATCAAGATGTTTTTACCTCTCGAGTAATGCTTTGTGACGATAGTCAAAAGTCTTACTGGAAAGAAAAATTTATTGATGGTTTACCTCGCTTATTTGCTTATAAAGTGAATGAAGAACTTACTGATGCCTCTGGGTTCCTCAATTACGAAAATTACACCTATGGTGATATTTTCAGTGTAATTAAGAAACTTGGTATTAGTATGTGTAATGATCAAAGAATACTTTGTGAACAGATGAGAAATAGTAAGAAAACCAAATATGAAATGGAAACTTTTTGTGAACAATTTGGCCTTCCATCTATAGCTCCATCTAAAAGAAAGCACAAAATCTCTAAACCTCATGGTGGTTTTAGGAGAAAACTCCATGATGAATTTTATAAGGAAACTTATAAAAAGCCTTATTCTAAACCATTTTCCAAGAAAAAGAATTTCAAAGAATCCTCTCAAGGAAAATGTTTTAATTGTGGCAAGACTGGACATTTTCCAGATAAATGTCCCAAGAAAGCCAAAAAATTAAAAAAGAAGCTTAATCAGTTGGATATTAATAACCATGATAAAAAAGAACTATTTCAACTCCTAGAAATAGCCTCGTCTTCATCATCGGATATCCTTGAGTTCAGTTCTAGCGATTCAGAATATCACTCTGAAACTGAAACTCTTGAACCTTCTGATCCAAAGCTGGGTTGCAACTGTAATTCTACCTGTTGTAAGCCTTCTAGTAAGACAATTAATGTCTTAACTAAGGCTGAAGAACAAGAAAATCTCTTGTTAACCTTGATTTCTCAAATTACAAATCCTGAGCTTAAAGAAGAATATCGGCCATTTGGGGCATGCCGGCAATACACTACTTCCCAATTGCGGTGAATACCTCACGCAGCAAGACACTCACAAGACTACATGCGGTGATTTTGGGGCGCCGCTGTGAATGCATGATTCGGCGATTTTGGGGCATGCCGACAATAAATTGTCTTCCTATTGCGTCTAGAATACAGAACGCAGCTATTTCTAAGGGATCCCTTTCAATATTTGGTTTTTTCCTCTTTCCCATTTTTGGTGAATAAATGAGTTGATGCCGCTTCAAATGCTTGCAGCAAATTTGATGGGTTTTCTGTCGATTTCTCACCAACTCGCAGAAATAGAGTCATTTTGATGGGTTTATGGAACTTGTATTTTTTGGCTATTTTGGACCTAGGTACGTATGTACTCTGCTAATATACAATATGTTATATATTATGGCTATTTTTTATATATTATGATATTCAGTTTCTAGCTAGTCTTTCCAAATCCCTCATTAAGAAACAATCAAGATAAATAATCTTTATGAGATTCGTTAATATCGTTTTGAGATGTTCTTGCTGTAGAATTATCACAATAATAATTTAAAAATATTGGATGCAAAACCCCAAAGAGCCAAACGCATAGCAATTACCTAGATGCCATTCATGTTGTCAATCACAGAAGCAATAGGAGTAATAGCTAAAGAGCTAGATTTGATTACATTGGAGAAGAGAGATGACACCACAAATATCAAGCCCACGACACCAAGTTTGCAAACCTGCCATGCCATGGCAATGTCCAAACCAAAGTCATTACATAGGAAGCTTTACCCGTACCAAAACCTTCCATTTCCCCATGTAAAGTCTTCCATTCCCCACTTGCAAAAAGTCCCACAATAGAGACACAAGTAGCAATGAGTGATCTGTAGATTTGCATTTCCAAAACCACAGAAAATGTTTTCCCTTTTAGAACCTTTTGGAAGGAAATTTCCTTTTTAGAACCTTAAAGCTAGCTGCATCAGGGAAAGCAAAAGAGAGTAAAGTGCAGAAACTGCAAGGGTACAAAGGAAGTCAATGATATATTTTGACTTAGAAACTCCTGATGGTTCTTTAACATGATAGGGTTGCAATATTCAATTTCAAACCGGCCATATTGAAATTTTTGAATCGTCTGAGGTTGTATGCAAGATCGATGATCAGTATTGATCAGTAATTGGTATGACATGATTTTAAGTGTGGATTGGTTGGGGATACATGATATAGTGGAGTAGAGAAGCTAATTAGCACCATTAAAAAGTACTCGATCGAAAACCAATTACTTGCTAATTGTTATATATGCAATATCTGATGATCCAAAGCCTGCTCGTACGGTTTCACCTAATTCTTCAGGTCTGACGACGTTGATCCATCATTAATATATTTAATTAACTCCACTTTCTCATGTTTTAGATGGTTATTATATATTAATTGAACATCGCATGAGTTCAAAATGAAGTAGTGGATCGGACCGTACGTTAAGTTGTTCTTGAATTAATATGCGATGAGGCCGGGTCATTACTTGCTGCCCCAAAAGAAATTCACAACAAATTATGAGCAATTATTGGAACTGTTTGTTTCTATATATAATAGTTTTCGTGATAATTATATAATATTTCTTAATTAGTACGTAGTACTGCTAGCTTGTATATATATTATATGTTGTGTCCACATGATGATTTATAGCTTGTATATATATATATATTGCAAATACACGTTAAATAAATATAACAGAGCCTAAATTAATGTGGCTTTTGATTGGAGAATTATTCTAGCTATAGCTAGCTAGCACATGAGTACATCATGTACTGGTAAGAACCGAAATACATGGAAATTAATTAAGCATCGCACACCAACGACATGCGGCCTGATGGCACGAGATCCACATTTTCAAAATGAAGATCCAATGTATCAAAATAAATTATGGAACGCCCCGGTCTCGCACGGGTCGGAGAGTTACTTTCTAGCACTTAAACTCACATTCCAACAATATAAAAATAGACTCCAAATTCCCAATATCATTTAGAAAATTCGATTCAATCTAATTTTTTCAATATAACCAATTTTTCAAAATGTCAAGTCATCACAATACAATAAAATTTCTTAATAAAATTCGATAATACTCATAAAAAACTTCCTATGCTTGAACCACTACACTTAAATCATCTCACTCAGTGTTTCATAATCTTGATCCTCAGTTGAACCATCATAATATCTGAAAAATATTGTGGAGATAAGGGGGTGAGTTATCAACAACTCAGTAAGCAGAGAGCATATAATAGCATGTAAACATGAGCATTTATAAAATTCAGTATGCAGAACAAGACATTTACTTTCAGAATGCAGAAACAACATATTTTCTTTCAGAATGCAAAAACAAAACTTGTTACAAAACATCAGAGCGAAATTTTTCAGAAAAACAAACTTGTTCTAAAAAAGAAAGTCCTTTGGCATATCCAACCAAAACATTATATTCTTATCATCTCATAGCATCACATTGTGACAAATATCATGTTTTACCCCCGTGGTAGGGTTATAAACCACCATTATACCCGTGGCTGGGCCGTATACCATGTTTCACCCCCGTGGTAGGGTTATAAACCACCATTATACCCGTGGCTAGGCCGTATACTATGTTTCACCCCCATGGTAGGGTTATAAACCACCATTATACCCGTGACTGGGCCGTATTCCATATTTCACCCCCGTGGTAGGGTTATAAATCACCATTATACCCGTGGCTAGGCCGTATACCATGTTTCACCCCCGTGGTAGGGTTATAAACCACCATTATACCCGTGGCTGGGCCGTATACCATGTTTCACCCCCGTGGTAGGGTTATAAACCACCATTATACCCGTGGCTGGGCCGTATTCCATGTTTCACCCCCGTGGTAGGGTTATAAATCACCATTATACTCGTGGCTGGGCCGTATACCATGTTTCACCCCCGTGGTAGGGTTATAAACCACCATTATACCCGTGGCTGGGTCTTAATAGAAATAGAACGGAACATCATCAGAACCAGATCACATTCAAATACAGAATCAGAACTTCATGCCAAGGTTTTCAGATGATACATCATATCAAAACAAAATATTGAATAGTTTCAGATCATTTCACATGTTCGAAATAAACAGAGTCCAAAACATCTTCATTTATTTATAGCAAAAACTTTTAGATTTTTCATATTCGCTCATTTTGCATAGTTTAGAAACAGAATGCGCAAAATTAGCTCATGTCTACACCAGTCATGACAAAAAATAATTTCTCTTATATAGAATTTCTGCATATGCAGAATAAACATTTGAGGTCGTTTCGTATTTCTTTTCAAACAAACATGCATATTTTCAAAGTCCTTCATTTCATTTCTTTTATGCAAAACTAGTATATGAACCCCGCTTACCTGGGCAACTTAGTTTTTCAGAAGTTTCTTAAAAAATGTCGAATCGACTATAAATCGTCACCTATAAAAATAATCACATAATTTCCGTAAGTTTTTAATCAATTATGGATTTCGATATTTAAGCCTAAGCTTCTTAAATAACATATTTTAATTCCTCAAAACTTAAAACGTTCATAATCCCAAAATATATCATCACTTCCTAAAATCATCAATATTCACCATGACCAATGTCAAACTCAAAACACCAATATTTAAACCCAAAAAAGCCAACAAATTTCATAGCATAAACCAATCTCACACAAACAACTCCATCATCAAATCCAACCGACCCCCCTTACTCCTCGAACTCAGTCTGGCACAACCAACAAATTCACAGTAAATATGAATTAGCGCAGAAATACATTTAAATCTCAAAAGTTCTTTGGGAAAAATACTTACAATGCTATAATATAATTTTTGAAAGATTACGGAGGTGCTAGAAGCGTCAACGCAGCAACAAAATCGTGCCAAATGCACTGTGGCCGTGGATGGCGGTTGGCCGTGGGTGGCGGCGTAGAGGGCGGTCGAAGGCTAAAATACCCAAAACGGAAATATTGATGGTGGGGCTTCACCGGTGACAGATCGGAGGTAGGGTTGGGTCTATTGGGTTGCTAGGAGGTTGAGGATGATGTGGTGAGAAGATGGTGGCCGGAGGTGGCGCGACGGCGGCGCAGCGGCGCAAGGAGTGCTACGGCTTGGTGTGGTGCGTGGGGGATAACGGCGGCGCGAGGAGGGCTGAAATTACAGGGAGGTGGTCGCCGGTCGAAGGGGAGGTGAGAGGGAGGGGCGGTGTCGGTCACCGCCAGGGCACGATGGGGCTGGGGGAGAAGAGAAACGGAAGGAGAGAGGGAGGGGGGGTTGTGGCGCGCGAGAAGCAGGGGAAGAAAAAGAAAAAGAAAGAAAGGAAAAGAAGATAAATAAAAGAGGAAAGAGAAAATGTAGGAAAAGAAATGAGGTTCAATCCTCATATCTTGGGTCATAAAAATGATCCAACGGAAACGATTTTAAAACAGCAAGTAAAATAAAATAATTCAAACGTAATGATTAAAATGAAAATAAATAATTAAACCCAACGATAAGTTAATTTAAAATGAAAAATAATTTAAATGTATTACAGTAATCAATTATAAGAAAGCACTTTAAAATAATTTTCACAAAATTAAAATCATAAAAATAAACCCACTAAAAATCCAACCAATTTTAAAACAAGAGAATAAAGTTTTAAATTAATAACAAATAATCTTTCAATTAAAAAAATATACTAAAATACGGGGTGTTACAAATTAAGCACGGCATGCATTTGTTGTACATTAATTAATTATTTCCTTAAATCTATAATAATTTTAATTTTAGATAAAAAAATTTATAGAGTTGAATGACGTGATATATCATGATCTTATATAATACACATGAATTAAAGCTAAAGTTATAATTAAATGAAAATTAATATATATATATATATATTTATATATTGAAACTGTTAATTGATCATTGTGATTATAATCTGGTGCTATATATATATGTAGATAAGCTGCATGATAATTAACTCCCCCTCAAATGTATAGTAGTGTATGTAAAACTTAATACAATTAATATCACTCTTTTGGTAATTATTGATCATCAATCGAAAACAGATTTCCCTCCACTTACAGTGTCCATACAAACACAAACATGCAGTTCGCTTATAGTACAAATACAGATATTCAACTCTTGTCACACTTAGCTAACAAATTATTTCAGACTACAGGCAGGAGGATTCTGTTTGCCTGAAATGGTGGGATTGGCATTAGTACATTGGGATGTTGCAGGGCCATCGCTTCCTTGGTATGCGAGGTCTATGTCACTAATCTCCACATTCTCACATGGTACTTCATTACTGCATAAAAGTTTCACGGCCTCCTTAGTTTGAGACGTGCCTCGTATATTTTTGAAGCTAACCTCACTGATCTTAATCTTCGAGGGAATCTAGAACCAAGAAACACAACAAAAATACTTATGATATGGGTAATATTTCTTAAATTTTGAATATGAAGATAATAACATGAAACTGGTTCTTTATCATGATGTAATCACCTGTGCTTTGCATTGATTCCATGGGCAGTACACCTGATCTATGATGACGGGATTGCTGACATTTCTCATGTAGATGTTCTCAAAATGCATATCAGAGGCAATGCCAGGAAAGGAAGCAGGCCATGTTTTGATTCTTACGCCATTCATTGTATTTCTTAGGTTGCAATCAAGAACTTTGACCCCGACTATAGGTTCTTCATTCTCATACTTACCAAGACTTCCTATGCTGATTCCATGGCCAGGTCCACAGGCTACTTTCTGGATAAGTATATCTCGATTGCCATCACCAAGAGAGATACAATCATCACCGGTTCCGATCTTCGAATCAATTATATTGATTCCAGTTGATCGCCCCATGTGGATTCCATCTGTGTTGGGGCTATCTCCTGGTGCTCTGATATTTAAGTGGAATAGGGTAACGTTTTTGCAAGCAAAAACATGCAAATGGAACTGTTTGCTATCCAACGATGTTATGCCCCGAATCATTGAATTGGTGATAAAGTCGAACCTTATATTCTGTTCATTTTTTAGACATTATTAAGCTCCACATGGTCAAAACATAAACATTGCTTTAAGGATAAGACTTATAAGACTGGAATGGTAAATTTAGACAAAGATTAATTAAAGATATATATATAGAAGTCGCAAACTTACAATTGGGAGGGCACCATTGTATTTACCCCAAACAGATTTTCCTTGGCCATCAAAAGTTCCATTGCCTGACAAAGTTAACTGGTCGACACGTTCAAAACTGACCCAACTTCCCCATTTGAAAAAACTAAGGTCTCCTGGAGCCTCTAAGGTGCCTCGAACTTTAAGCTCAATAGGACCTTTGCACGGGCCATTTAACTGCACTGGACCCAACCTGTATGTCCCAGCTGGTACCACGACTTTACTCTGACCCGGCATTGCGCATGCATCCTTCCAAGCATTTGACAAAGGCTACATGCAAAATTATTAATCATGAAACAGAGTTTAATTAGCACATGAAGCAATTATATATAAGTCGGTTGGGAATGCATGCATGAGTGCATACCAGGGTGATATCCTCATTAACCTTTCCTCCATACTTCTTCACAATATTAAAGACGGCCGGTTTGGCATTGGCAACCGATGCTAGGAGAAACAGAATCGGTAGGGTTGCAATATTCAATTTCAAACTCATGTTGAGATATTTTTTGTTTCGTCGGAGCTGGTTGTATATATGGGAGATCAGTATTGATGAGTAATTCGTATAAGATTTTAAATTTGATTTGGTTGCATGGGGATATATATGGTGGAGTAGAGAGGCTAAGCACCTTTAAAACTTGAAACCAATTACTTGCTAATTGTTATGCAATCTATGATTCCAAGGCGTGCACGTACGGTTTCACCTAATTCAAGTACGTACTCCGTTGATCCATCATTTATATATATATATATATATATATATATATATATATATATTTAGCTCCAGTTCCACTTGTACGCGTACGTACGTTCATGTTTCTTACAATTAAGAGGAATTATTAGTACTGTTGTTTCTATATATAGCCAGTAGTTTTCGTGATTAATTCTCATGAGTACAGCTTGTACGTTGCATGTTTCCACATAATTTATATTTCAAATAGACGTAACACACGCGCACACACATATATCTAACATGTTAGCCTATATAAATATTTCGTTTCGTTTTATTAATTACCGATAATATAATATAATAGAATATAATATATAGACCATTAATTAGCTTTTAATTAATTTGTCTAATCCCAAATTAAACAGGTCATGATGATGATGTTCTCTTGATCATCTTTACCCATTCTAAATTAAAGTCAAGACCCTTCTTCAATTCTCTTAATTGGGAAGTTTTGCTCCTATTTAGCCACATCATCATCATCCACTGATCATCTTATTATATATCATGTGATCATGGAATTGATCAAGTTAGATTATACATATATAATTAAAGCTAAAGTTATTAATAAACGATCGGGAAATAATTAATATATAATATATCCAACTACATTATTACTAATTTTCATTCAAGAACTGAGGTTGTATAGGATATCGGTGTAATTGAGTATTTCGTACGATATTTTGGTTTGGTTTTGTTTGATATAAAATAAAATAATTACAATTTTATTATAGTTTTCCTAAATTGAGTATTTCATTAGACATTTTGGTTCGGTCTCATCTCGTCCCATCTAATCATTACAATTTTTCTAAATTTTCATATAAAATAAAATAAAATAAACAACTCAACTTTTTTAAATTTTAAAATAAAAATAATATTAAAAAAATATATTCTAATAATATTTTATTCAACTTTTTAATTTTAATCTAAACTCATCTCATCTCATCAACAAAAATAAACGAGGAGCTGGACAAATTTGCATGTTTTCATGGCCTAGTGTAGGGGTGTGCAGAATTCTGAGAATTCCGACTCCGTCCGACCTCCGCTCCGATGCCGACTCCGACGGAGTCGGAGTTGTCGGAATTCGGAGTCGGAATTCGGAGTAGCTCCGAATAATTATTCGGAGTCGGAGTCTGAGTCGGAGCTCCGACTCCGACTCCGAATTTTTTTTTTTAAACCCAGCTCCAAAACGACGTCGTTTTGGAGCTGGGTTTAAAAAAAAAATTATTGAACGACACCGTTCCACTTAATATGGAACGGCGTCGTTCGGAAGTTCCTTCTTGAAGGGGCTTCTTCTTCAGAACGACTCGTTCCTCACTTCCTCTTCCTTTTCACTTCTTCTTCTTCCTTCTTCACTTCTTCAGTTCTTCTTCCTCCTTCACTTCTCTCTCGCGTCTCCCGTCCCAGTGCATGAACCAGTGAACCCTCCGTCTCGCATTCTTCAGAACACCGTTCGTCGTTACTCCTCCCTGCCGCCATCCCTCTGTTCAGCTTCCACCTACGGTGAGCCCTAAATTTATGAGCCCTAAATTTAATTCAAGCACGTCTCTTATGAATTGGAGCCAGCAGTTGTGATTCTTGTGTATTGAATATTCAATATAGTCCCCAACACGGCGCTCAAAAACATGAATTTTACATTGTTTTGAAGACTTGCGCTCGAGCGAGGTGTCGAGCGCAAGTCGAGCGCACGTTGTATTGAACATTGGCTCGAGCGATATGTCGAGCGGAAGTCAAGCGAACCTCTCTGGAAGAGTTCTGCTCGAGCGCTACGTCGAGCGCTCATCGAGCGAAACTCTCTGTATGGATTCTGCTCGAGCGCGACGTCGAGCGCAGGTCGAGCGATCCTCTCTGTATGGATTATGCTCGAGCGCCACGTCGAGCGCACGTCGAGCGAACCTCTCTGGATGGATTCTGCTCGAGCTCCACGTCGAGCGCACATCGAGCGAACCTCTCTGGATGGGTTCTGCTCGAGCGCTACATCGAGCGCACGTCGAGCGAACCTCTCTGTATGACTTCTGCTCGAGCGCACGTCGAGCGCATGTCGAGCGAACCCATTTGGATGGGTTCGTCTGAGTCAAGCGCACATCAACCGAACCTCAATGTAATAATACATCGATACATGTATTATTATGATACAATAATACATGTCCTATTGTATAATACGATAGCCTAGTTTATTTTTAAACTAATTTTTTGCTTCTAATTTAATTTTTTCAGCTTCATTGATTGTGATATGGATCCTAGACATAGTGGAGATGATCGTCCACAAGGGGATGTGGCGGATGCCAATGCTACAACTCCTACACCGGTGGGTACTTCCACCCCTAGAGCCACATCTAGGGCAGCTACATCTAGGGCAGCTACATCTTACATCTTGTGCGAGTAGTCGACTCCCACTCCCAGTTGATATAGAGGATGAAGATATGTTCAACGAGGAAGAGGAGATGCCCATTGAGCAAGATCAACCACCACGACCTTCTAAAAAGAGGTCGTGGACATGGGAGCATTTCACCAAAATTCCTGGTGAAATTGCGAACCCAGTGGCAAGATGCCATTACTGTGGATCACTTTGTGGATGCCATTCGAAGAAGCAAGGTACCAGTGTGTTAATAGCACATCTAAATGGTTGCCAACGATATAAGATAGCGAAGGGATTGCAAGCCACTGATCAGACCAACCTCAGTTACCAAACTTCTACAGCCACTGATGGTACACAGACTAAGAAATTGGTCATCCCTCAATACAGTGAGAAGATGTTGAGGGACATGCTTGCAGAGATGATAATTACTGATGAGATGCCATTTACCACAGTCGAGAAAAGAGGCTTTCGAAAGTTTCTAAATTTTGTTGAGCCACGATTTCCCATTCCATCACGGTATACAGTGATGCGAGATTGTATGAAGAGGCATGCGAAGGACAAGGAGGAGATGAGGAAGATGTTTATTACCACTGGCCAGAGAGTGTCTTTTACGACTGACACATGGACTTCCATACAGAACGTCTGCTACATGTGTATCACAGCACACTACATTGACAGTGAGTAGATTTTGCATAAAAAAATTATTGGTTTTAAAGAAATTGTGGATCATAAAGGTGCATCCATTGGGGCGAAGATGGATGATTGTTTAAAGGACTGGGGAATTCGAAAAGTGCTGTGTATTACAGTTGACAATGCCAGTGCGAATGAAACAGCAATTGATTGGTTTAAGCGGAACACGACGGTGAGAGATGATGTCATTCGGGCCCACGAGTTTATTCACGTTCGATGCTGTGCTCATATCATTAACCTCATAGTTGTTGAGGGATTAAAAGAGGTTCATGATTCCATAACCCGAGTCCGCAACATTGTACGATATGTGAGGGGTTCCCCTCAAAAGCTTGCCAAGTTTAAGGCAATAGCAGAAGATTTGAAGATTGAATGTTCTAGTATGCTGTGCTTGGACGTTCCGACTCGATGGAATTCTACATACATGATGTTGGATGTGGCACAGAAGTACCAAAAAGCATTCGAGCGGATGGAGGTCGAGGATGGGGGCCTGAGGTATGCTTTGTTGGAGCCAGCAGGACAGGGGCTCGGTGCGCCAGACGCACATGATTGGACCAGTGTGAGTTATTTTGTTGAATTTTTAAGAACTTTTTATGAGATAACCATGCGACTATCTGGATCCAAATATACGACTGCGAACTCATTTTTCAGTGAGCTCTCAGAGCTTCACTTCCAGTTGGAAAATAGTTGTACTGACTCTGCTGGATTGTTATCTGATATGGCTACGAGGATGAAGATCAAATATGATAAATATTGGGGGAATATTGAGAAGATAAATAGATTGCTATTTGTGGCTGTGATCCTTGACCCCCGAGTTAAGTTGGCCGTTCTAGAATTTTGGGTAAATTCCGTCCTCGGGGCAGTGAAGGCTGGAGAGTTTATTAGATTGCTAAAAAGTGATGTTGATGACTTATATCATCACTACAGTACTAGTGCTCAGCCTTCATCCGCAGTTGGTAGCTCCTCACATTCGAGGCCGACAGGATCGACAGTTTCCTCAGGTGATACTGACCCATCTGTAGGGGTTAGAGGCAATCGTGTCATACGGCAGTATCATCAACTCATGTCAACAAGGAATATTATGCATTGTACATCTGAGGTTGAACGATATTTTATGGAAGCTGTCGAGGCACCTAGTGATGTATTTCAGTTATTAACTTGGTGGAAAGTTAATTCCACCAAGTATCCAGTCCTTTCCCGTGTGGCCCGAGATGTGCTAGCCATTCCTGTCACTACGGTTGCCTCAGAGTCGGCATTTAGCACTGGAGGTCGCGTGTTGGATGCTTATCGGAGTTCATTGTCACCGTCAACCGTGGAGGCCCTCGTTTGCACACAGAATTGGATAAGTGAAACGCCCATTGGACTAGATACCGTTGGCGTTGATGCCGAGAGCTATAGGCTTGAATCGGGTAAGTTTATATGCTTTTAAATGATGATTTAATTATTTTTAATGTTTCTAACTTCTACTTTTTATGATTTTATAGATCTAATTGTGAACCCTAACATAATTACCGATGATTGAGAGTTTGGAACGGACGCTACTTGAGAGTTGGGATGGAATTGAGAGAACCTCCTTTCTTGGTAAGAATCAAATTATTCTTTTATCGTATATAATTTTTTATTATCAATTTTTTTTCATCTATTGATTGCTACTTTCTATCTTCATTTCAGGCGTGACCAATGGAACATTGGGGTTTGAGTGAAACCCGTGTTTAATTTTTATGTAGTTATATTTCAAGACTGAGTCATATTGTTATTACGTTATAAATGAGACTGTTATAACTTATGGCTGCATCATACATGTTATTTACTTTTTAAACTATTTATATAGTTATATTTATGTACTTATATCCCGAGCAAATACGTGGGATAAGTACTCTTTATTCTATAATTTCTATTAGTACTTATCCATCCTCTCTCAAAAGTTTATAATTTATTATCCAACTGAAATTAATCGAATTATACAAATTCGTACCATCATTCTTTTCTATAAAATTTTAAATTTGTGTAATTTTCAACTCATGAGTCATGAGCACTTTTAATGCTAAATTTCAAGCGGACATAAAACAAATTAAAGATATAATCAAAATTCAGTAACAAAATCAGAACGAATATTTAAATTATTGAAAACTCTTGAATAAACCAAATATTTGTAGATGGTTCACTTTTAAAAAAATATATATATGTTGCCCACTATCTGAAACGAAATTGAACAACAAAATTTAAATAATAAAAAAAAAAAAAATCTGAAATTGAGTTCGGAGTCGGAGCTCCGACCTCCGTTCGGAACTCCCTCCGAACTCCAGTCGGAGTTCCGATAGGAGGTCGGAGCTCCGACCTCCGATCGGAATCGGACTCCGACTACGTTCGGAGTCGGAGTCGGAGGGGAACTTTGGCTCCGACTTTTGTCGGAGTCGGAGCCCACCCCTAGCCTAGTGTTCATGTAGGCCGGGAAAGATTGAAAGTGTTTGGAGTTGAGTCAAAGGATTCATGTGTGCTGGTGAGGCTTATGTGTCCTCCATGTGATCATCACAACACAAGCGCGCAAGAGTGCAAATAGAATTTCTCACTCGCAATTGATATTTTCGAACATGACATAATTTATATCTTTTGTGATGGAAAAAAACTGTCACTAAAAATACATTTTATGATCCACGTTATCATGAGGAACCATCATATAAGAAAGTAGGCAAAATTTCTATAACAGTATTCGAACGTACAATATTAGGAAAGAAAGTTCTATACAACAATAATATTTTTTGTGATGCTTTTTATTGTCAATTTGTCAAATATATTGTTTAAACCTATATTATATACTACGTACCATTAGAGTACGATCGAATTACAAGCGTTCTAGATTAGCGTTAAAGGAATCCAATTAACTCTCAGGTTACCTGTAACATCCCATATTTTAGTGTAATTTTAATAAAGAAATTATTTTTATTGATTCAAAATTTATTCTCTTGTTTTAAAATTATTAGATTTTTTTTAATTGGGTTATTTTATGATTTTTAGTTTACAAAAATTATTTTTTTTGAAGTGCTTTCTTTAAATTAATTACTGTTATCCGTTTAAATTTCTTCTCAAATTAAATTAACTTATTATTGGATTTAATTATTTAGTTTCATTGTAATCACTGCGTTTGAATTATTTTTATTTCATTGGCTGTTTTAAAATCATTTGGGTTCATTAATAATTTTTTTTAAAAGAGAGTTTAGGTTTAAGTATATTTATTTTATGTTATTTTCTTTATTTTTTTTTCTCTTTAGACTTAAGAACCCGTTCCTTGGAAGCACCCAGAGCACGTCTCACCCGTTTGCCATTTTCATGCATTCCCTTTTCATCCCCTTCATCTAGGTTTTTCCCTTTACTATTTATATCTCCTTTATATACATACTTACGGTTATCATCTCAACCCTAGACTAAGTGCCGCTCGTCCTCCTCTTCGCCAAACCGAGATCCCTTCTCCACTGCGCTAGCAAGTTTCATTGCTGTTTTTCTTTTTCTCTTCACGTCTCAGCCTCCATCAACCATTGTACCCACTCACTGCCGCTGCCCTCATTTTCACGCCCCAGCACACAAGAAACCGTGGCCTTGCAGCTAGTCCCTACACTTCCGTAAAGCACCAAACTGCAAGCCTCGGTTGCGTTCAGCAGCCCCGTCACTCCCCACAGCCAGGCCAACAAGTCGTTCTCCACCGAACTCAGTCCACGCACGGAACCTCAACCACCCAGGTCCACCACTCAAGCCGCGCGCCACCACCCTCTCCACGTAAACCCACCTCTGTTTGCACCACCGAAAAACAGAGCACCAGCCTTCCTCCATAGTGAACCCCAGCGCCGCCACCCAAACTGCTCAGCCTCAAGCGGGAACAACCGGAAGACGCCGGTCGTACGCTCAGGTCTGCCGTGACCACCCTCGGTAAGCCAAGCTCTGTCTCCCACTGTTCTCTCTCGCTCACCTCTCCCTCTCTCTCTCATGCTCAGCGCAGCTCGACGGAAGCTCCGCCGCACGCTTGCTCTCCAGCCGCTCCGCCACTGCCTACCCAGTCTAGTCATCGCACGCTGCCGCCTAGTTTCCTCTTGAGTAAGCCCCGCCGCAACTCATGTTTTAGTCTTCTTTAGTGTCTTTTAGTTGACTATAAGGGAAACAATATATATTAGATATTTCGGTAAAGAAGAAGAGTCTGTTTTTACCTTCCTACCCTTTTATTTTCTAAAACATGCTTTAAATTTTTGGAAAGGCTTTCAATGGACTACAAGACTTATGTTGATGGCTTAGTTTTAACTGATTAGTGTTTAAATCTAATGAGCTATTTTTTTTGTGGACTGGGCTTGAGATTAATGAGACATACGTCATTTTGAAAGACTTGTGTATTTTTTTTATTTTATCAGGCCTGATTTTATTATGTTTGATACACGGTTTTAGAAAAAAAAAAAATTTATTTGGGCTGCATGTGGGTTTATTTGGTTAAGTTGGTATTTTTAAGAGATTGATATTTTATCGGAATATTTATTAAGTAAATACTGATAAATTTTTTTTAGAATGATCAGTAAGTGCAAAATCTTATTTTGAATCCTTTTAAAAGAATATTTTTGATTTAAACAAAAGCTATGGTTTTAATGGTTTCGATATAGTTATGTTCTTTTTTTCAGTTTTATAATTTATAGTAAGGTCTCATTCGTAAATAAGTTAGAATTTAATGTTTTAGTCGGAGTTATTAAATTTTATATTGATGAGTTTAGAAAGTGATGCTAGTATTTTAGGAATAATGAGAATTTTCGATTTTGAGGAATTAAAAATAGGTTATTTTAGAAACTTAGGCTTAAATATCGAAATACGAGATTGAATAGAAATTTATGAAAATTTACGTGATTATTTTATAGGTGACGAATAAGTTTATTCGGCATTATTGAGGAATTTTCGAAAAAGCTAAGAAGTCCAAGTAAGCGGGGTTCCTATTCTAGATTTGCATAAAAATAAAATGGACTGAGGTTGATTTTTGAAAATAAACATGTTTTGTTATGAAAATATATTTGAACTACCTCAATTATTTGTTTCTGCATTACTTATGAGATTTTGTTTAAGAATAAAGTATTTTCTGGTATGACTGGTGTAGACATGAGGTATTTTACATTTTACTTCTAAACTCTGAAAAAGAGAGCAAATATGAAAGTTTGTGCATAAAATAATGTTTTGTGATTTCTGAAAACTCTGTTATATTCTGAAGATGGTCTGTACTCTGATATGATATGCTTTCTGAAAATTCTGTTCTGTTCTGAAGGTGTTCCGTATTCTGATATGATGTGATTTCTAAAAACTTTTGGCATGACATTCTGAATTGGGATGTGGTTTGTGGATGGTGACCTATTTGACCTACCACGGGTGCTAATAGTGGATTCTGTTTGGGTTGGTACCAACTGTTCTGTTTCTGGTGCACCCACTTTGGAAACAAAGTGGTTTTCTGGTGGTCTTTCCTGTGTGCACACTAGGGACTCCGAGAATAAATAAGGGGAAGATTCACATTCTGTTTCTGCTCGGTTAGCTACCGGGGTTTGCACAACCCTATCACGGGGGTTAAACATGGCCTCTGATGCGATATGATGATCTGGTACGATGGTGGTCAGTTATGCTATGCCAAAAGAATTTAAATAAGAATATTTTTGAACTTTCGCTCTGATATTTTTATAATATGTTTTGACTCTGCATTATGAAAATAAAGTGTTCTGTTCTGCATCATGAAATCTGTAAATGGTCATGTTTACATACTAGTATATGTTCTCTGCTTACTGAGTTGTTGATAACTCACCCCCCTCTTATCTCCAATATTTTCAGATGATTGTTGGATATTTTAGCTGAGGATCAGGACTATGAAGAATTGGGTGCGATGACTTAAGAATAGA
Source organism: Juglans regia (assembly GCF_001411555.2). Lineage (NCBI taxonomy): Eukaryota > Viridiplantae > Streptophyta > Magnoliopsida > Fagales > Juglandaceae > Juglans > Juglans regia. The sequence goes on along the minus strand of NC_049910.1, from coordinate 37,152,758 downwards.
AAACTTTCGATGAGTATTGGTAAAAAAAATTTATGATTATATTGTTGAAATGTGAGTATAAGTGATATGTAGAGAAGTTGGTAATTTTTGGGGTTACTGTATTGAGGATTTTATATACGAGTAGGTGTGGTTAATTAAATTTGAAGCGTTTACATTTGATTTGAATCTTTTGGAAGAGTATTAGCAACGTTGGAGTTGATTATCTGGTAATATGAGTTAACTCTCCGGACCCTCGAGGACGAGGCGTTAGATTACCTCTGGTTACGACATGGTTGAAGGAAGTAAACCTCTTGCCCTTATTTTTCAGATTTACTATCGTCTTTTAAAAACAAATTTAAATCCAAAAGTCATTGCAAAATCCACTGCAGGAAAGACTCTTTTGATCCAAAGTTCTACCCCATATGCCAATATTCAAGTTCCAAAGATGGTTTATTAGAAATATATTTCTCTTCCCAATGAATGGACTTTAGAACATGAAGCTCCCCCTGTCAGAAATATTCCTAATGATTGTAATCTTGATTACATTCAGCAATATTTAGATGGGACTATTAAAATTAGTTTTGATCAGACTAGTACTCCAAGCTTAAGAAGACATTCTTTTGCTGGGTCTGGATCTTCTTTCGCTGGTTCTGTTTCTAAAAATCTAGTAAGATGAGACCAAAATCTCAAACAATTTATAAAAGATTCTTTAAGACAGCCCAGCCTGTTAACTCTGTTTTAAAACTGAAAGGATTGTCTACATCCTCTCAGGTTACCTCTGCTTTTTATTCTGCCAAGGATGCTGAATCCTCTAAAGATAAATCTGTAAATGAAGAAGCTAATAAAGAAGAAGATAATTCATCTTTATCACCTACTGCTTCGGATATGGCAGCTTTTGTTGCTCCTATTTATCACAGTTTAACTGTTTTAAACAAAACTTTTGAGTTTGATTTGGTTGCTCTTGTGAATGAATATAGTTCAAAAGAAAATCGTGATAAGCGAAAGGCCTATCATGCAAAATTTTCTTCTGTTGAAAAATTACGTGTTAAGCGTAAATGGAAAGAAGAAATGAATAAGTTTCAAAGGCATATTATTTTCTTTGATTTTGTTGAAAACTATTATGTTTCTAAAAATACTTTAAATGTTGTTAAAACTGATTTTGTCAAGGAAGAAGGCAAAATGGTAGTTCAATCTAGCCATCCGCCTTTAAAGACAATACTTATTCCTTATAAAGGATCTGAAGTAGCTGCTTCCCCTTTCAAAATCTCCGAAACTGTTTCTAGAGATCTTGAAAATGGCAAGGTTTTAAAAGAAAGAAAAAAGGTTATTCGCCAGAATAATTTTGTAAATCTTGATCTTCATACAATTGGAAAACAGTTAGATCAGATAGAAGAAAAGGTTGAAAAACCTATTTTTACTTCAAATCTTGTTTTCAAAATGGAAAATCCTTTGGTTCCTCCTAAAGATCACCCAAAGAAAAATTTGCAAACTTTTGAACAACCTTTGATAGTCTTACCATCAAGTCGGCCTAAAATTGATTTTCAAAATCCACAGGCTAAGACTCTTGAAAAGATTGATTAAATGCTAGCTGATCTGAAAAAACAACAACCTTCTACCAGTAGTCTAACGAGTACAGGAAAAGAGGAAGTTCTTGTAGAAACCATAGAAAAATCATCTGATGATGATTCATCTAAGGATATTGATTTACTTGAAAATAATTTTCAAGATTTTGATTTTAAACCTGAAATTGCCAGATTTTCTTCAAAAGGACCCAAACCAATGAGTCTCACGAAGAATTGGCATTCCAGACCTACTCCTCTTGATTTACAATTCGAATAAAAACTTTTCCAAAACCAATCTTCTTACTCTGCAGACAAAGTTTACGAATGGAATATTGACGGGTTATCTAAATAGGAAATCCTCAATACCATGAGTAAAATGTATTTAGTTGCAAATGCTTATATTAACAATAATATCAGACAACCTGATATTATTATGATTTTAACCCATTGTTTTTCTGGTGTACTTCGTCATTAGTGGGATAAACATCTCACAACTGACATGAAAGAAACCATTCAGAATGCTGTCAAGCATACTGATGAAGAATTACCTATTTTTTATGACACAATAGAGATGGCACATTCTGATGGTGTTAACACCTTGATTTACACTATTTTAAAACATTTTATTGGTACACCATCTAATATCACTAATCGCATCAGCGATCAGTTGAATAATCTTCAATGTCACCAGATGTCAGATTATAGATGGTATCAAGATGTTTTCATCTCTAGAATAATGCTTCGAGATAATAGCCAGAAGCCTTACTGGAAGGAGAAATTTATTGATAGTCTACCTCGTTTATTTGCTTACGAAGTGAAGAAAGAACTTACAGATATCTCGAGATTTCTTAATTACGAAAATTATACCTATGGTGATATTTTTAGCGTAATAAATAAACTTGGTATTAGTATGTGCAATGATCAAAGAATGCTTCGTGAACAGATGAAAAATAGTAAGAAAGCCAAATATGAAATAAGAACTTTTTGTGAATAATTTGACATTCCTTCTATTGCTCCATCTAAAAGAAAGCATAAACATTTTACTAAGTTTTCTAAACCTCATGGTGGTACAAGGGGAAAACCCCATGATGATTTTTATAAGAAAAATTCTAAAAAACCATTTTTTAAGAAAAAGAATTTTCAAAATTCTTCAAAAGGAAAATGTTTCAATTGTGGCAAATCTGGTCATTTTGCTAATAAATGTCCCAAGAAGCCCAATAAATTGAAAAACAAGCTTAACCAATTGAATATCGATAGCAATGATCAAGAAGAACTGTTTCGACTCCTAGAAACAGGACCCTCTTCATCATCTGATATCCAAGAGATTAGTTCTAGTGATTTTGAGTATCACTCAGAAACTGAATCTCCAGTTTCTCCTGGTATTAAGCATGGTTGCAACTGCAATTGATTATTGTTGCAAAACTTTGAGTAAAACAATCAATATTTTAACCAAAACAGAAGAACAAGAAAATATTTTATTAACTTTGATTTCACAAATCACAAATCCTAAACTTAAAGAATAATATCTTCTTAAACTTAATAAGACTATGGTTCATCAAGAACCAGAAACTTCTAAGCAAATGATTAGTTTTCAAGACACTTTGGAAAGATTTCAAAAGAAAAAACCCAAAAATGTTTTTACCTCTAATTTACAACACGAAATAAATTCTATTAAAAAAGAAATCGTTGAACTCAGAACTGAGATTAATAATCTTAAGTCTGAAAATGAAATGTTGAAACAAGAATTTTTGTGTTTTAAAATGGATAAACAACTTGATCAAGATGTTCTTTCTGACAATGAGCAAACGAATAAATCTGATTCTAACCAAAATGATAAGGCTAATGATAATCAGAAATGTTTGATCTATCAAACTATTCCTCCTAAATGGTTTTCACGAGTTACTATTGTTGTTTATCGAGATTTTCAATTTTCTGTAGTTTCTATGATCGATTTTGGATTAGACTTGAATTGCATTCAAGAATGATTAATGCCTAGCAAATATTTTGAAAAATCTACTCAAAGGTTATTTTCGGCAAATGGATCACAGATGAAGATCAATTATGAGCTTAACAATACTCATGTTTGCCAAGATAATGTTTGTTTTAAAATCCCTTCTGTTTTAGTCAGAAACATGTCTGACAAAGTAATCTTAGGGATTCCTTTCATTTCCCCTTTATATCCTTTTTTGACTGAAAATGATGATATTACTACTGACCCTTTTGGTCAAAATGATAAGTTTCAATTTACTTCTTGTTTTGAAATTGATATGGATAGAAGTTTGAAATCTTTGTTTTCTGTAAAAACCAAACATTTGAATTTCCTCCAACAGGAAATCAAATACAAAAAGATTTCAGAACAATTATCCAATAATTTAATGATTTCAAAAATTGCTGATTTTAACAAACGTTTGATTTCAGATGTTTGTTCTGATTTACCCAATGTTTTTTGGTATAGGAAGAAGCATGTTGTTACTCTTCCATATATCAAAGATTTTGATGAGAAAAATATTTCCGCTATAACCTGACCTATTCAAATGAATAGTCAGACTTTAGAATTTTGTCAAATTGAAATTGCTGATCTTCTTAAAAAATGGATAATTGGACATAACAAGTCTCATTGATCTTGTGCTGCCTTCTATGTCCAGAAAAATGCTGAACTAGAAATGAACAAAATCTTAGAGTGGATTAGATACCTTATTCCCAATAAAAATGACTTGATTCATAGATTTAGCAATGCGATTGTCTTCTCCAGATTTGACCTAAAATCAGGATTCTGGCAAATCCAGATAGCTGAGTCAGATAAGTATAAGACTGCTTTTAACACCCATTTTAGTCACTATGAGTGGAATGTGGTGCATTTTGGCCTAAAAAATGCCCCTAGTGAATTCTAAAATATCATGAACGATATTTTTAATTCGTTCACCCATTTCATCATTGTCTACATTGGCAGTGTCCTTGTTTTCTCCAAATCTATTAATAATCACTGAAAACACTTGAATTCGTTTCTTGACATCATTAGATTAAATAGTCTTGTCGTTTCTGTGAAAAAGATCAAATTATTCCAAATCAAGATCATATTCATTGGTTATGATATTTCTGAAGGTAAAATCAGACCCATTCAATGGGCCATTGCTGACAAATTCCCTGATGTCATCACTGATAAAAAATAATTATAGAGATTCTTAGGATCTCTAATTAAAATAAGATTTAAGATCTAATTATAGAGATTCTTAGGATCTCTAGTTAGGATTTAATAATACTTAAATACTTAATTCTAAATTAATAAAATTAAGTTTGTAAATTAAAATACTACTAAATCTTTAAATTAAAATACAAATAGTTAGGATTTAATAACACTTAAATAGTTAATTCTAAATTAATAAGATTTAAGTATTTAAATTAAAATACTATTAAATCTTTAAATTAAAATTCAAATAGTTAAGATTTAATAATACTTAAATACTTAATTCTAAATTAATAAAATGAAGTTTGTAAATTAAAGTACTACTAAATCTTTAAATTAAAATACAAATAGTTAGATTTAATAACACTTAAATAGTTAATTCTAAATTAATAAAATTAACATTTTAATTAAAATACTATTAAATCTTTAAATAATACCTACTAATTATGTTTTTGTTGTATTGTTGTATAAATAATATGTTGTTATTGTTTGACATATGTTAGCATATCTTGCATTATTTGTTTATCAAAATAAACCTTAGACCCGTTCAAGAGTTATTAATCCAGATGAATGCCTGATTGATAAGTTTTGAATTGTCCAGAATGGACAATTTGTGATTGTAAGATCATTCTCGCAAACTATCGAACTATATCTGTTGTCGTCCAACATTATGATTTTGGTAGATTCATCCATTGTTCTCCAGATATGCAGTTTCGTTGATTAACACAACGACGTGTTAATCAACCCGATCGAGACGCGCTGCTTGATATTCTACATGTATTTATCGGAAAAATAGGTATCACACAATGGATCGAGATTGTTAAAGGAAAATCCAAAATAGTGGTGTCCTAGTCGAAAAAAGTCATGATGAAGAAAATATTGATTTCTATGGGGTTATTGTCGATATAATTGGAATGAAATATTTGGGAGAGCTTGCGGTGTATTTGTTTAAGTGTGATTGGTAGGATTTAAGCAATCCTCGTATTGGAGTCCGTGATGGTGAATATTTTTTGAGTGTTAATACATCAAAAAAAATGGTATGAAGATGATTCTTTTATTTTGGCTTCTCAAGTATTCTACTTAGATGACCCAAAGTTAGGAAAGCAATGGCGAGTAGTACAAAAATATTCTCCAAGAAATATATATGATGTTATCCCTCAGGCGGAATGACAAGATGAAGAAAAAGATGACCCCTCTACTCAAGAAACATACCAAGAGAGTCAACCCGCCTTAAATTTGTTTGTAGATTTGAATCTGTATGAGATGATTCCATTAAATAGAGAAGATATTGAGGGTGAAATTGTTGATGCGACAGTTGAGGAAAATGTTGAATCATCTGAACTATCTATAAATGATGAGAGCGAATTGTCAAATTAAACTGATACAGATTATGATTGACCAATTATGTGTTAACATTACACTTGATGACAAATATTTTACTTATTGAATGTATTAGTAATTTGAAATTATGCTGCCAAAGAGGAAGGAAGTTCGCAACCCATCTTCACTTGTTCATAACCCACATTCAGACTCACCATTAGAGATTGACTCTACAGAACAAGGTAAAAATCTAATACTCATAAAAGTTATTAATTAAGGTCCTATAATAGACATATAAATGAAATTGATTACAATGTTATATTTTATAAAATGTACAGTACAATCTCATCAAGGTCGAGGCACCACTAGAAGGGTAATGTTGGAAAAATATCGTAAGGTGGGTAAGATCAAGGTTAACATTCCTGACGAACATACCGGGTGCGAAGAACAACCAGCAGCTTGGCTTGCATCGCATGTGGGTGCTCTTACACGAACTTACGCTCATTTCGCAACGACTTCATAGAAGAAAATCTCCCAAGATGTTAAAGAGCTTATCAAGAAGCGTTGTTTGGAAATTTTTAAAACATTAATTTAGTAGAATAAATTTTTATATTTTACTTAAATTTAGAATATTATAAATGATAATGTATTTGTGACTATTTTTTTCAATGATGATTTCGAATTAAATTTTGGTCGGAGAGATGAGCGTAAGACTGTGGAAGAGCTTATGGGTAATGCATTCCGTACATATAAGTCGAAGTGTCATGAGCATTATAATAAGTTTGAGAATAAGGAAGATGCACGCCAACATCCTTTTCAGGATGTCCGACCTTCTGAGTGGGAAAAACTTTGTGACATGTTTGAGGATCCATCATATCAGGTATAATTAAATTTAATTATTTTAATTGTCCTATTTGTCATTTCGCTTCATAATATTTTCAATTTCTTTGCAGGAGCGAAGTTCTAAACAAATAGATCAAAATTGAAAATTAATCATCATGCAAGCTCAAGATCTTTCCATTGCCTCTCTAAAAAATTGGTATTTCTATTTTTTTTTATTGGATATAGTTAATTAATTGGATTAATCATAATGACTTTATATCTTAATACATTTATTGTAGCAAGATTCAAATACCAATTATGATATGACAAAATTATATGCTGCATCACACACTGATCGTAATGGAGAGTGGACTCATCCTGATGCCCGCAAAAATTTTTTAAGTATTATAAACTGTTTTAATTAAATATATTAGAATATTTATGACGGTATTCATTCTTTATCCTATATATGTATAGGATAAAATGATTGTCCTACGTGCTGAATCTGCGTCAGATCAAGATTCCTCAACAAGTGATATTGATATTTTTACACAAATCCTGGGTCAACGTTTAGGATATTTGATGGTTTGGGTTGTTGTGTAAAGCCTTCTTCCTCTTCCTCTTCTTCTGGGAATGCATCTATTACTTCTATAGCGCTAGAAAATATGAATTCCAAAATCGAAGAATTGACTGCAAGGCAGCATTAGTTAAAGGTTCAATTGGCAAAATAAGTAGATATGGAAATGCGCCTCAAACAACATGAAGAACAACAAGAAGAGTTCAGAAGACATGCAACTCCAAATGCAACAGCTTATGCAACAGTACAGGCCTCCAAGCAACTGATGGTTTTTTGCTACAGTGGTGGAACCATAAATCTCTTTGAGGGGCCCAACTTTTCTTCAGTGACACGTTTATATAAAATAGAAAAATCATAAAAATATAACTGTATATATATATAAAGTTAGGTATCAATAATTTGTTACAATATACACGTAGAAATAAAAATCTAAAAAATACAACTTAATATATGTTTTAGATTTTTTACGATAATGTGCCATGGAATAATATTAATCTATTATTATTTTTGTAATGACATATTTAGAATATATTTTATTCATAGAAACTATCAAGTGGTTTTTTAGAAGATCATCTTTTATTCTAATATGTAAGCTAGTTTGTCTCATACAAAATCTAGATATTTTCAAATCACATTAAGCATATAATAGTATAACTGAGATCACCTTAAATAAATTCTTTTATTGCTCAATGAACTCTAGAGGATAAGACCTCACAACTATTTTTTATATAAATCATCAACTTTAAATGGTTTTTCTTATATTCTCATGACTTTGAATTCCATATATATTAAAAAGCTTAATATTGAATAACAAAAAACTTTGCATGGGATTCATATTAATAAGTTTATTATTTTTCCTAAACTTAGTTTTAATTTAATTTTGATGAGGCCATATCATTGAAAATGGATAATATATATAAATTATATAAAATTAATTTGGGACTATAGGAAAACAAATTGGAGAGAAACATTTCTAGGTATATCGAAGTTTTAGAAACTTTACATGAGGTTTGCTTTGCATGGTATAATTAATCATGTGCATGGTTGGCGCGCGGCCGGTACTAAGATAATTTAGGAAGAAGATTAGATCGTGAAGGCAAAAAATAGTACACATAATTGCGGAAAACCATGCAAAAGGTGGTTTGAGATTTTAGTGGTGATGAGCTTCTGTGTTGCACTATAAATATTGAAACCAAAGTACTACTGGTCAGCCAACTCAGGATCGATCATCTTTTTCCCCCAAATGTCATGTTTTCAAACCAATATTATAATAATAATATCATGGGTTTGAAAATCAATATGGGAAGTACTATAGCATTGCTGTTGTTGTTAGCATATGCTGCCAATGCCCAACCTGGTGTCTTTGATATCAGAAAGTACGGTGGCAAGTCGAATGGAGATATCACCCAGGTACGTACGTACGTACGTATATAGTACTTACGTATATATATTTGCATGCATGCATGCATGCATTAATCTCACTTTCATTATTATTCTAATTAATTTTGTGGGTGTTTAATTAATATATTAATTAGGCTGTGATAAAAGCTTGGCAAGGAGCCTGCCAAACAGCGGGAAGGAGCAAAGTAGTGATTCCAAAAGGGATATACAGAATGGGGGCTGTAACATTTAGTGGACCGTGTAAGGGTAGGATCGAGTTTCAGATTCAAGGAACCGTACAAGCCCCAGGCGGTCGCGGTTACTTCAAGTCGGGAAGTTGGGTCACTTTTTTACGCATTGACGGCTTCACTTTGTCTGGCGGTGGAACTTTTGATGGTAAAGGCAAAAGCGTATGGGGAACGAAATCGTGTTCCGGTATTAAATACTGCGGTGACCTTCCCATCGTAAGTACTACGTAGTAGTAGTACTTCATTTTCAATAACATGATCAATTAATATATATTTTTCCCAACATCTTCTCTTCTTTTTATATTCCTGTAAATTAAGAACGTACGCGCGCGCTTATTCATGAAAATCTACTTTGATCATCATGTACAGAGTCTCAGGTTTGATTTCATCAGCAACGGACTGATTCAGGGCATAACATCTTTGGATAGCAAACAATTCCACATTAATTTGTTGGGTTGCAAAAATGTTACCTTCCAACGCGTAAATATCATAGCACCTGGAAATAGTCCCAACACTGATGGAATTCATCTTGGGCGATCATCTGGAATCAGAATACTCGATACAAAGATTGCAACTGGTGATGATTGTGTTTCCATTGGTGATGGCAGTCGGGATATACTTGTCCAAAGAGTAACTTGTGGACCTGGCCATGGAATCAGCATCGGAAGTCTTGGCAAGTACACGAATGAAGAACCTGTGGTTGGAGTCAAAGTTCTTGATTGCACAATGACAAACACACAGAATGGCGTGAGAATCAAGACATGGCCTAATTCCTTTGCTGGCACCGCCTCTGATCTGCATTTCGAGAATCTCGTCATGAACAATGTCGACTATCCTGTCCTCATAGATCAATCATACTGCCCATGGCGTCAGTGCAAAGCACAAGTACGTACTTACAATATTATATCAAACTACTAGCTAGTTACGTTTTGATCAGCTGTAGACTTCTTAATGTTCAAACTTTATGAATATTACTAATTCTTTAATTTGATGGTGTTTGTTTGATCTGCTATATAGATCCCCTCCAAGATCAAGATCAGCGATGTCAGCTTCAAGAACATAAAAGGTACAGCTAATACAAAGGGGGCAGTGAAGCTTATTTGCAGTAAGGCAGTACCGTGTAAGAATGTGAAGGTCACTGACATAGACATCCGATACCAAGGAAAAGACGGTCCTGCTACTTTCCAATGCACTAATGTCAATCCAACCCTCGGTGGGAAACATAATCCTCCTCCTTGTACGGTTAAATAAATTCCTAAAGTTACCAAATAAATCACAATAAGATCATTACAATATAATTTAATTAAACTTCTTGTTCTTGTGTACTACGTTAATATATATATAATCTTGCATGCATGCATGCATTCATGCAGTTTGTTTGTCGTAAAATACATGATCAATTGTGGTTATGGAAGTGATGAAGTTGATAATGTTGATGGAAAGAGACATGCAAGATGTTATAACTTCAGATATATTGCAACAGCCCCGACCTTGAAGACCAAAACGTCCAACTACTATAAGAAGTAAAAACAAACGGATCAAAAGCACTAACCCATAGCTTATATATGGACTTAACAACAAATTAACATGCTTGCTTCATCAGCGCTAAGCTTCATCAAGATCGAACGCACCTAGCTAATTCTCAATACTGATATTATTCCAAGGTAGTCAAACATGCAGCATGCGAACCTTAAGAACACAAACAAGTGATTTTCTTTTTCTACCTAATTACCAATTACTTCGCATTGAATTAAAGTGGGAAGGTAAAAAAAAGATGGGAATGAAGGCCGTTCCAATAAAAACCTCTTGATAATATTATTGAGAAGTACTTTCTAATTTTATTCCTTTTCTTCACCTCTTGGGTACGATGATGCTATTTTAATAATCCTGATTAGAAGATTAAAGGAAACTAACTTTGTTGTATGTTGAAAATTGATCACTATCAAGTAACTTAGTGCATGTACAAAATTCTATTACAAAAAAGCTTCCATCTCGATAATGATTTCTCTCTGTAATCGTCCTCGTTATTTTCTTTGTTCCCTAGTTTAAAATTAGGCATGAGTAGTTATAGAGACACGTGGAGTTTATCAAGTGATCTATACAAGAAGAATAAAATGTTTGTGAAATGATAAGCACACAGGGACCAGACCGGGGAAACAGGGGGAAGGGAGTGGGGAGCTGGGACAAGACGCGGATTCACACAAAAGAGAGAGGCTTGTGGATTAGGTGACAGAGATAGCGGGAAGAGTGACTCACTCACGTTCAACATAAAAAGAAAAAAGAAAAAAAAAGGCCTTAAACATGAAATAAACAGAAGATGCAACAGAACTAATGAAAGTTACGTACACATCAGTCAATCATAAACGAAAATGCCTTAATTTTCCTTTGTAGACGCACTTCATGAATTTCTTTGATCCACCGAACAATGCTCCTGTTGTTTTGGCTTGAGAATATTCAGACATTCAATTTATGACAATCTTTAAACGAATCGTCAACTTCTTTATACGGTACCCAATTTAGTGAGTGGTTGATCAAGTACATGAGCAACAAGGTAACTTTGCAATTCCATCGAGCATGATGAATGTCGTTTCGCTCCTTGCACCTTTTATCAAAAGGGCACACTTTTGTTGAAGAGATTTTTATCCTTAGGGAAATTGAAACGTCCATCGTGCCCTACGTCTCAAAACCAACGTGTTAACCCCCGATGCTAGGTTCTTATGATCCGCTAGAACCTTTTGTTTAGCAATCTCGGGTATGTCGTCAGCCTTTCAGGGTCGATTGATCTCAGATTCTCAGTGATCCCAAGCGGGTCCAAGAGACATTCACGTTTCTATTGAGAGAATGCCTATTAAAAAACTTGGGAGAAAAATGATCCTAGAGCCAGCCTCAAGTTTCATGACAATAACATTCTCAGTGATATATACCAAAATACGAAACTGACTATAAACTCCTAAAGTGGGAATATGAGGTAATACTTTTTTCGATAGTACAAACGCCACTTTTGATTTTTGAGATTACGGGCGAGTCATTGACAACAAGGCCACCAATTCATTGACAAAGAACTTTGTTTCATTTTCACTAAGGATAGCAAAAACCAACCTTTTTCCAATAAAATTATTCGGCTTTGGCTCTTGCATACTTCCCTTGTGGTTTCCTTCTCTTCATATATTAACTCTTATCAAAGGGCATTTTACTGCAGACTTTTTTGTAGGCTGTCTTCCCTCGGGATCTTAGCTCTTGTTTTTCCTAATTTGTATTGTAAACCTTCACATTGTCATTGACTCGGACTTGGAAAGAGACCTTGAAAGAAAGAGAAGCAAGCTAGAAGGAGGACCACCAACAGCCGGAATGGAAAGTCTCCCATGCGAACTCATGATCCTGAATATAGTTTCACGGCTTTCTGTATCATTTTTAGTACAATTCAAGTCTGTATGCAAAGGTTGGCGCATGTTAGCACAAGATCCTAATCTTGTTAATATGCACAGCACACGCATAGCTGAGAGCAATCTTTGCCTCATCTTCCACTATGATTATCTAATCAGAAACCAGCTTTACTATGTAGAGCTCCCTGCTTGCATCGACAAGAAGGAAAAGGTGAAAAAGCTACATGTGCCTTTCTCGGCCTGAGTTTGATGTTGTAGGCTCATGTAACGGTTTGCTCTGCTTATCTGATCCATTGTTTAGTGATGCACTCTGCAAACATAATCTGTAACACCCGGGCTAGCCAAGCGACTTTACAAAAATTTTTGAGTTTTAGTTAAAATCATTTGGGATTACGAGTAAAATATTTACAAGAGAGTTTGAGCCTAAAATATTTTTTGCGGTGTATAATTTTTTTTATAAGTTTGATATTTAGGTTTTAAAGCTTAATGGATCAAGTGGATATTCATCGAAATTTATGAGATAATTATATCTATACATATATATATATATATATATATTTTAGTTGATTAGAGACCCAAAACTTCAGATAAAAGCAATGCCTTAATCTCGTTCAGAGCCCAGCCGTGAGATCGCGCGGGTCCAGACTCCATCGCACGGTTTGCGTCCAATTTCCTTTTTCATGCACGTATCTCCCTTCTCCATCTTTAGGTTTCATCTGTTTCCCTCTTATAGCTCTTGTATATATTAAGCATTTCTCAACCCTAGAATAAGTGCCGCTGCCCCTCTTCATCACCCTCAGCCATCCGAACTCCTAGCATCCATCCTCCACTGTGAACCACGGCTACCACCCCAACCAAGAGACAAACGACCGAAACCACCTTGTTCTTGCAGCTCAAATCAGAGCATTTCCTTCCTCCACGTCATTGTCCAACGAACTCAGTCCACACACGGAACCTCAGCCACCCAGGTCCACCACTCAAGCCGCGCGCCACCACCCTCTCCACGTAAACCCACCTCTGTTTGCACCACCGAAAAACAGGGCAGCAGCCTTCCTCCTTAGTGAACCCCAGCGCCGCCACCCAAACTGCTCAGCCTCAAGCGGGAACAACAGGAAGACGCCGGTCGTACGCTCAGGTCCGCCGTGACCACCCTCGGTAAGCCAAGCTCTGTCTCCGTGCTCTGTCTCCCACCGTTCTCTCTCGCTCACCTCTCCCTCTCTCTCTCGTGCTCAGCGCAGCTCGACGGAAGCTCCGCCGCACGCCTGCTCTCCAGCTGCTCCGCCACTGCCTACCCAGTCGAGTCATCGCACGCTGCCGCCTAGTTTCCCCTTGAGTAAGCCCTGCCGCAACTCATGTTTTAGTGTCTGTTAGTTGACTATAAGGGAAACAGTATATATTAGATATTTCGGTAAAGAAGAAGAGTCTGTTTTTACCTTCCTACCCTTTTATTTTCTAAAACATGTTTTAAATTTTTGGAAAGGCTTTCAATGGACTACAAGACTTATGCTGATGGCTTAGTTTTAACTGATTAGTGTTTAAATGTAATGAGCTTTTTTTTTGTGGACTGGGCTTGAGATTAATGAGACATACGTCATTTTGAAAGACTTGTGTATTTTTTTTATTTTATCAAGCCTGATTTTATTATGTTTGATACACGGTTTTAGTAAAATTTTTTTTATTTGGGCTGCATGTGGGTTTATTTCGCTAAGTTGGTATTTTTAAGAGACTGATATTTTATCGAAATATTTATTAAGTAAATACTGATAAATTTTTTTTTTAGAACGATCAGTAAGTGCAAAATCTTATTTTGAATCATTTTAAAAGAATATTTTTGATTTAAACAAAAGCTGTGGTTTTAATGGTTTCGATATAGTTATGTTCTTTTTTTTTTTTTTTTATAATTTATAGTAAGGTCTCATTCGTAAATAAGTTAGAATTTAATATTTTAGTCGGAGTTATTAAATTGGATATTGATGAATTTAGAAAGTGATGCTAGTATTCTAGGAATAATGAGAATTTTCGATTTTGAGGAATTAAAAATAGGTTATTTTAGAAGTTTAGGCTTAAATATCGAAATACAAGATTGAATAGAAATTTATGAAAATTTACGTGATTATTTTATAGGTGACGATTAAGTTTGTTCGGCATTATTTAGGAAATTTTTGAAAAAGCTAAGAAGTCCAGGTAAGCGGGGTCCCTATGCTAGATTTGCATAAAAATAAAATAGACTGAGGTTGATTTTTGAAAATATGCATGTTTTGTTATGAAAAGAGATTTGAAATACCTCAGTTATTTTTTTTCTGCATTACTCATGAGATTCTATTTAAAAAAAATAAAGTATTTTCTGGCATGACTGGTGTAGACATGAGCTATTTTGCATTTTGTTTCTGAACTGTGCAAAAGAGAGCGAATATGAAAGTTTATGCATAAAATTATGTTTTGTAACTTTCTGAAAACTCTGTTCTATTCTGAATATATTCTGTACTCTGATAAGATATGATTTCTGAAAATTCTGTTATGTTTTGAAAACGTTCTGTACCCTGATATGATGAAATTTCTAAAAGCTTTTGGCATGACATTCTGAATCGGGATGTGGTTTGTGGATGGTGACCTATTTGACCTACCACGGGTGCTAATAGTGGCTTCTGTTTAGGTTGGTACCAACTGTTCTGTTTCTGGTGCACCCACTTTGGAAACAAAGTGGTTTTCTGGTTGTCTTTCCTGTGTGCACACTCGGGGTTTCGAGAATAAATAAGGGGAAGATTCATATTCTGTTTCTGCTCGGTTAGCTACTGGGGTTTGCACAACCCTACCACGGGGGTTAAACATGGCCTCTGATGCGATATGATGCTCTGGTACGAGGGTGGTCAGTTATGCTATGCCAAAAGAATTTGAATAAGAATATTTTTGAACTTTCGCTCTGATATTTTTATAACATGTTCTTACTCTGCATTCTGAAAATAAAAAGTGTTTTGTTTTGCATTATGAAATCTGTAAATGCTCATGTTTGCATACTAGTATATGTTCTCTGCTTACTGAGTTGTTGATAACTCACCTCTATCTCCACAATATGTTTCAGATAATTTTTTATACAACAGCTGGAAATCAGGAATAGAGAATACTTGCAAATTTTGTGGATCATAGAAGACTATGTGCCCTAGGGTACAATGACTTTTGGAGAGTCTTTTGGTAGCGTTGATATTTTATGTGGCTTTGGTATGTTGAGTATTGGATATTTTTAGTCCTTGTGGAAAAGTTTATCTATATCAATGAGACACCACTGATGTGCCCTTATGTAGGAACATGGATATTTGTGTTGAACAAATAGGTTAATATGTTATGGAGATTTTGGTTTATTTTAAAAGTATTATTTGGAAATGATTTTTAAGTGATATGAGTTAACTCTTCGGACCCTCTGGGTCGAGGCGTTACATAATCCCTTCTCCAGGAATTACCAAGTGCTCCCTAAATCCATACAGTATTTGAATCAAGAGTTGGATTTTGGATTTGGGTTTCATCCCACAACCAAGGAATACAAGGTGCTTAAGTGTATTATAAGAATGCAGATAGAGACTACCAATGTGGGTTTAGGCTCCGTTTGTGTAGTGAGAACACTCCCCTACTATTGTTACAGAATTCTAGGGTGCAATATCACCATAACAATTATTCATTATTTTATCATTACTTTTTACCTATTTTTTACAACTTTTTACTACTATTCACTACTATTCAATATTTTATCATTACTTTTTCACTGTTATACACAGAATATCTGAGATCATCTCACTACCCAAATGCAACCTTAGACTCACTAATATGAATTCAGAGGTTCAAATCTTCACTCTTGGTGACAATTATGTGTTAACATTACACTTGATGACAAATATTTTACTTATTGAATGTATTAGTAATTTGAAATTATGCCGCCAAAGAGGAAGGAAGTTCGCAACCCATCTTCACTTGTTCATAACCCTCATTCAGACTCACTATTAGAGATTGACTCCACAGAACAAGGTAAAAATCTAATACTCATAAAAGTTATTAATTAAGGTCCTATAATAGACATATAAATGAAATTGATTACAATGTTATATTTTATAGAGTCTACAGTACAATCTCATCAAGGTCGAGGCACCACTAGAAGGGTAATGTTGGAAAAATATCGTAAGGTGGGTAAGATCAAGGTTAACATTCCTGACGAACATACCGGGGGTGAAGGACAACCAGCGGCTTGGCTTGCATCGCATGTGGGTGCTCTTACACGAACTTACGCTCCTTTGTCAACGACTTCAGGGAAGAAAATCTCCCAAGATGTTAAAGAGCTTATCAAGAAGCGTTGTTTGGAAATGTTTAAAATATTAATTTAGTAGAATAAATTTTTATATTTTACTTAAATTTAGAATATTATAAATGATAATGTATTTATGACTATTTTTTTCAAGGATGATTTCGAATTAAATTTTGGTCGGAGAGATGAGCGTAAGACTGTGGAAGAGCTTATGGGTAATGCATTCCGTACATATAAGGCGAAGTGTCATGAGCATTATAATAAGTTTGAGAATAAGGAAGATGCACGCCAACATCCTTTTCAGGATGTCCGACCTTCTGAGTGGGAAAAACTTTGTGACATGTTTGAGGATCCATCATATCAGGTATAATTAAATTTAATTATTTTAATTGTCCTATTTGTCATTTCGCTTCATAATATTTTCAATTTCTTTGCAGGAGCGAAGTTCTAAACAAATAAATCAAAATTGAAAATTAATCATCATGCAAGCACAAAATCTTTCCACTGCCTCTCTAAGAAATTGGTATTTCTATTTTTTTTTATTGGATATAGTTAATTATTTGGATTAATCATAATGACTTTATATCTTAATACATTTATTGTAGCAAGATTCAAATACCAATTATGATATGACAAAATTATATGCTGCATCGCACACTGATCGTAATGGAGAGTGGACTCATCCTGATGCCCGCAAAAATTTTTTAAGTATTATAAACTGTTTTAATTAAATATATTAGAATATTTATGACGATATTAATTCTTTATCTTATATATGTATAGGATAAAATGATTGTCCTACGTGCTGAATCTGCGTCAGATCAAGATTCATCAACAAGTGATATTGATATTTTTACACAAATCCTGGGTCAACGTTTAGGATATTTAAGGGTTTGGGTTGCTGTGTAAAGCCTTCTCCCTTTTCCTCTTCTTCTAGGAATGCATCTATTACTTCTATAGCGCTAGAGAATGTGAATTCCAAAATCGAAGAATTGACTGCAAGATAGCATTAGTTAAAGGCTCAATTGGCAAAATAAGTAGATATGGAGATGTGCCTCAAACAACATGAAGAACAACAAGAAGAGTTCAGAAGACATGCAACTCCAAATGCAGCAGCTTATGCAACAGTACAGGCCTCCAAGCAACTGATGGTTTTTTGCTACAGTGGTGGAACCATAAATCTCTTTGAGGGGCCCAACTTTTCTTCAGTGACACGTTTATATAAAATAGAAAAATCATAAAAATATAACTGTATATATATATAAAGTTAGGTATCAATAATTTGTTACAATATACACGTAGAAATAAAAATCTAAAAAATACAACTTAATATATGTTTTAGATTTTTTTACGATAATGTGCCATGGAATAATATTAATCTATTATTATTTTTGTAATGACATATTTAGAATTTATTTTATTCATAGAAACTATCAAGTGGTTTTTTAGAAGATCATCTTAATATGTAAGCTAGTTTGTCTCATACAAAATCTAGATATTTTCAAATCACATTAAGCATATAATAGTATAACTGAGATCACCTTAAATAAATTCTTTTATTGCTCAATGAACTCTAGAGGATAAGACCTCACAACTATTTTTTATATAAATCATCAACTTTAAATGGTTTTTCTTATATTCTCATGACTTTGAATTCCATATATATTAAAAAGCTTAATATTGAATAACAAAAAACTTTGCATGGGATTCATATTAATAAGTTTATTATTTTTCCTAAACTTAGTTTTAATTTAATTTTGATGAGGCCATATCATTGAAAATGGATAATATATATAAATTATATAAAATTAATTTGGGACTATAGGAAAACAAATTGGAGAGAAACATTTCTAGGTATATCGAAGTTTTAGAAACTTTACATGAGGTTTGCTTTGCATGGTATAATTAATCATGTGCATGGTTGGCGCGCGGCCGGTACTAAGATAATTTAGGAAGAAGATTAGATCGTGAAGGCAAAAAATAGTACACATAATTGCGGAAAACCATGCAAAAGGTGGTTTGAGATTTTAGTGGTGATGAGCTTCTGTGTTGCACTATAAATATTGAAACCAAAGTACTACTGGTCAGCCAACTCAGGATCGATCATCTTTTTCCCCCAAATGTCATGTTTTCAAACCAATATTATAATAATAATATCATGGGTTTGAAAATCAATATGGGAAGTACTATAGCATTGCTGTTGTTGTTAGCATATGCTGCCAATGCCCAACCTGGTGTCTTTGATATCAGAAAGTACGGTGGCAAGTCGAATGGAGATATCACCCAGGTACGTACGTACGTACGTATATAGTACTTACGTATATATATTTGCATGCATGCATGCATGCATTAATCTCACTTTCATTATTATTATAATTAATTTTGTGGGTGTTTAATTAATATATTAATTAGGCTGTGATAAAAGCTTGGCAAGGAGCCTGCCAAACAGCGGGAAGGAGCAAAGTAGTGATTCCAAAAGGGATATACAGAATGGGGGCTGTAACATTTAGTGGACCGTGTAAGGGTAGGATCGAGTTTCAGATTCAAGGAACCGTACAAGCCCCAGGCGGTCGCGGTTACTTCAAGTCGGGAAGTTGGGTCACTTTTTTACGCATTGACGGCTTCACTTTGTCTGGCGGTGGAACTTTTGATGGTAAAGGCAAAAGCGTATGGGGAACGAAATCGTGTTCCGGTATTAAATACTGCGGTGACCTTCCCATCGTAAGTACTACCACGTAGTAGTACTTCATTTTCAATAACATGATCAATTAATATATATTTTTCCCAACATCTTTTCTTCTTTTTATATACCTGTAAATTAAGAACGTACGCGCGCGCTTATTCATGATAATCTACTTTGATCATCATGTACAGAGTCTCAGGTTTGATTTCATCAGCAACGGACTGATTCAGGGCATAACATCTTTGGATAGCAAACAATTCCACATTAATTTGTTGGGTTGCAAAAATGTTACCTTCCAACGCGTAAATATCATAGCACCTGGAAATAGTCCCAACACTGATGGAATTCATCTTGGGCGATCATCTGGAATCAGAATACTCGATACAAAGATTGCAACTGGTGATGATTGTGTTTCCATTGGTGATGGCAGTCGGGATATACTTGTCCAAAGAGTAACTTGTGGACCTGGCCATGGAATCAGCATCGGAAGTCTTGGCAAGTACACGAATGAAGAACCTGTGGTTGGAGTCAAAGTTCTTGATTGCACAATGACAAACACACAGAATGGCGTGAGAATCAAGACATGGCCTAATTCCTTTGCTGGCACCGCCTCTGATCTGCATTTCGAGAATCTCGTCATGAACAATGTCGACTATCCTGTCCTCATAGATCAATCATACTGCCCATGGCGTCAGTGCAAAGCACAAGTACGTACTTACAATATTATATCAAACTACTAGCTAGTTACGTTTTGATCAGCTGTAGACTTCTTAATGTTCAAACTTTATGAATATTACTAATTCTTTAATTGGATGGTGTTTGTTTGATCTGCTATATAGGTCCCCTCCAAGATCAAGATCAGCGATGTCAGCTTCAAGAACATAAAAGGTACAGCTAATACAAAGGGGGCAGTGAAGCTTATTTGCAGTAAGGCAGTACCGTGTAAGAATGTGAAGGTCACTGACATAGACATCCGATACCAAGGAAAAGACGGTCCTGCTACTTTCCAATGCACTAATGTCAATCCAACCCTCGGTGGGAAACATAATCCTCCTCCTTGTACGGTTAAATAAATTCCTAAAGTTACCAAATAAATCACAATAAGATTATTACAATATAATTTAATTAAACTTCTTGTTCTTGTGTACTACGTTAATATATATATAATCTTGCATGCATGCATGCATTCATGCAGTTTGTTTGTCGTAAAATACATGATCAATTGTGGTTATGGAAGTGATGAAGTTGATAATGTTGATGGAAAGAGACATGCAAGATGTTATAACTTCAGATATATTGCAACAGCCCCGACCTTGAAGACCAAAACGTCCAACTACTATAAGAAGTAAAAACAAACGGATCAAAAGCACTAACCCATAGCTTATATATGGACTTAACAACAAATTAACATGCTTGCTTCATCAGCGCTAAGCTTCATCAAGATCGAACGCACCTAGCTAATTCTCAATACTGATATTATTCCAAGGTAGTCAAACATGCAGCATGCGAACCTTAAGAACACAAACAAGTGATTTTCTTTTTCTACCTAATTACCAATTACTTCGCATTGAATTAAAGTGGGAAGGTAAAAAAAAGATGGGAATGAAGGCCGTTCCAATAAAAACCTCTTGATAATATTATTGAGAAGTACTTTCTAATTTTATTCCTTTTCTTCACCTCTTGGGTACGATGATGCTATTTTAATAATCCTGATTAGAAGATTAAAGGAAACTAACTTTGTTGTATGTTGAAAATTGATCACTATCAAGTAACTTAGTGCATGTACAAAATTCTATTACAAAAAAGCTTCCATCTCGATAATGATTTCTCTCTGTAATCGTCCTCGTTATTTTCTTTGTTCCCTAGTTTAAAATTAGGCATGAGTAGTTATAGAGACACGTGGAGTTTATCAAGTGATCTATACAAGAAGAATAAAATGTTTGTGAAATGATAAGCACACAGGGACCAGACCGGGGAAACAGGGGGAAGGGAGTGGGGAGCTGGGACAAGACGCGGATTCACACAAAAGAGAGAGGCTTGTGGATTAGGTGACAGAGATAGCGGGAAGAGTGACTCACTCACGTTCAACATAAAAAGAAAAAAGAAAAAAAAAGGCCTTAAACATGAAATAAACAGAAGATGCAACAGAACTAATGAAAGTTACGTACACATCAGTCAATCATAAACGAAAATGCCTTAATTTTCCTTTGTAGACGCACTTCATGAATTTCTTTGATCCACCGAACAATGCTCCTGTTGTTTTGGCTTGAGAATATTCAGACATTCAATTTATGACAATCTTTAAACGAATCGTCAACTTCTTTATACGGTACCCAATTTAGTGAGTGGTTGATCAAGTACATGAGCAACAAGGTAACTTTGCAATTCCATCGAGCATGATGAATGTCGTTTCGCTCCTTGCACCTTTTATCAAAAGGGCACACTTTTGTTGAAGAGATTTTTATCCTTAGGGAAATTGAAACGTCCATCGTGCCCTACGTCTCAAAACCAACGTGTTAACCCCCGATGCTAGGTTCTTATGATCCGCTAGACCCTTTTGTTTAGCAATCTCGGGTATGTCGTCAGCCTTTCAGGGTCGATTGATCTCAGATTCTCAGTGATCCCAAGCGGGTCCAAGAGACATTCACGTTTCTATTGAGAGAATGCCTATTAAAAAACTTGGGAGAAAAATGATCCTAGAGCCAGCCTCAAGTTTCATGACAATAACATTCTCAGTGATATATACCAAAATACGAAACTGACTATAAACTCCTAAAGTGGGAATATGAGGTAATACTTTTTTCGATAGTACAAACGCCACTTTTGATTTTTGAGATTACGGGCGAGTCATTGACAACAAGGCCACCAATTCATTGACAAAGAACTTTGTTTCATTTTCACTAAGGATAGCAAAAACCAACCTTTTTCCAATAAAATTATTCGGCTTTGGCTCTTGCATACTTCCCTTGTGGTTTCCTTCTCTTCATATATTAACTCTTATCAAAGGGCATTTTACTGCAGACTTTTTTGTAGGCTGTCTTCCCTCGGGATCTTAGCTCTTGTTTTTCCTAATTTGTATTGTAAACCTTCACATTGTCATTGACTCGGACTTGGAAAGAGACCTTGAAAGAAAGAGAAGCAAGCTAGAAGGAGGACCACCAACAGCCGGAATGGAAAGTCTCCCATGCGAACTCATGATCCTGAATATAGTTTCACGGCTTTCTGTATCATTTTTAGTACAATTCAAGTCTGTATGCAAAGGTTGGCGCATGTTAGCACAAGATCCTAATCTTGTTAATATGCACAGCACACGCATAGCTGAGAGCAATCTTTGCCTCATCTTCCACTATGATTATCTAATCAGAAACCAGCTTTACTATGTAGAGCTCCCTGCTTGCATCGACAAGAAGGAAAAGGTGAAAAAGCTACATGTGCCTTTCTCGGCCTGAGTTTGATGTTGTAGGCTCATGTAACGGTTTGCTCTGCTTATCTGATCCATTGTTTAGTGATGCACTCTGCAAACATAATCTGTAACACCCGGGCTAGCCAAGCGACTTTACAAAAATTTTTGAGTTTTAGTTAAAATCATTTGGGATTACGAGTAAAATATTTAGAAGAGAGTTTGAGCCTAAGATATTTTTGGCGGTGTATAATTTTTTTTATAAGTTTGATATTTAGGTTTTAAAGCTTAATGGATCAAGTGGATATTCATCGAAATTTATGGGATAATTATATCTATACATATATATATATATATATATATTTTAGTTGATTAGAGACCCAAAACTTCAGATAAAAGCAATGCCTTAATCTCGTTCAGAGCCCAGCCGTGAGATCGCGCGGGTCCAGACTCCATCGCACGGTTTGCGTCCAATTTCCTTTTTCATGCACGTATCTCCCTTCTCCATCTTTAGGTTTCATCTGTTTCCCTCTTATAGCTCTTGTATATATTAAGCATTTCTCAACCCTAGAATAAGTGCCGCTGCCCCTCTTCATCACCCTCAGCCATCCGAACTCCTAGCATCCATCCTCCACTGTGAACCACGGCTACCACCCCAACCAAGAGACAAACGACCGAAACCACCTTGTTCTTGCAGCTCAAATCAGAGCATTTCCTTCCTCCACGTCATTGTCCAACGAACTCAGTCCACACACGGAACCTCAGCCACCCAGGTCCACCACTCAAGCCGCGCGCCACCACCCTCTCCACGTAAACCCACCTCTGTTTGCACCACCGAAAAACAGGGCAGCAGCCTTCCTCCTTAGTGAACCCCAGCGCCGCCACCCAAACTGCTCAGCCTCAAGCGGGAACAACAGGAAGACGCCGGTCGTACGCTCAGGTCCGCCGTGACCACCCTCGGTAAGCCAAGCTCTGTCTCCGTGCTCTGTCTCCCACCGTTCTCTCTCGCTCACCTCTCCCTCTCTCTCTCGTGCTCAGCGCAGCTCGACGGAAGCTCCGCCGCACGCCTGCTCTCCAGCTGCTCCGCCACTGCCTACCCAGTCGAGTCATCGCACGCTGCCGCCTAGTTTCCCCTTGAGTAAGCCCTGCCGCAACTCATGTTTTAGTGTCTGTTAGTTGACTATAAGGGAAACAGTATATATTAGATATTTCGGTAAAGAAGAAGAGTCTGTTTTTACCTTCCTACCCTTTTATTTTCTAAAACATGTTTTAAATTTTTGGAAAGGCTTTCAATGGACTACAAGACTTATGCTGATGGCTTACTTTTAACTGATTAGTGTTTAAATGTAATGAGCTTTTTTTTTGTGGACTGGGCTTGAGATTAATGAGACATACGTCATTTTGAAAGACTTGTGTATTTTTTTTATTTTATCAGGCCTGATTTTATTATGTTTGATACACGGTTTTAGTAAAAAAATTTTTATTTGGGCTGCATGTGGGTTTATTTCGCTAAGTTGGTATTTTTAAGAGACTGATATTTTATCGAAATATTTATTAAGTAAATACTGATAAATTTTTTTTTTAGAATGATCAGTAAGTGCAAAATCTTATTTTGAATCATTTTAAAAGAATATTTTTGATTTAAACAAAAGCTATGGTTTTAATGGTTTCGATATAGTTATGTTCTTTTTTTTTTTTTTTTATAATTTATAGTAAGGTCTCATTCGTAAATAAGTTAGAATTTAATATTTTAGTCGGAGTTATTAAATTGGATATTGATGAGTTTAGAAAGTGATGCTAGTATTCTAGGAATAATGAGAATTTTCGATTTTGAGGAATTAAAAATAGGTTATTTTAGAAGTTTAGGCTTAAATATCGAAATACAAGATTGAATAGAAATTTATGAAAATTTACGTGATTATTTTATAGGTGACGATTAAGTTTGTTCGGCATTATTTAGGAAATTTTTGAAAAAGCTAAGAAGTCCAGGTAAGCGGGGTCCCTATGCTAGATTTGCATAAAAATAAAATAGACTGAGGTTGATTTTTGAAAATATGCATGTTTTGTTATGAAAAGAGATTTGAAATACCTCAGTTATTTTTTTCTGCATTACTCATGAGATTCTATTTAAAAATAAAGTATTTTCTGGCATGACTGGTGTAGACATGAGCTATTTTGCATTTTGTTTCTGAACTGTGCAAAAGAGAGCGAATATGAAAGTTTATGCATAAAATTATGTTTTGTAACTTTCTGAAAACTCTGTTCTATTCTGAATATATTCTGTACTCTGATAAGATATGATTTCTGAAAACTCTGTTATGTTTTGAAAACGTTCTGTACCCTGATATGATGAAATTTCTAAAAGCTTTTGGCATGACATTCTGAATCGGGATGTTGTTTGTGGATGGTGACCTATTTGACCTACCACGGGTGCTAATAGTGGCTTCTGTTTAGGTTGGTAC
This sequence comes from Juglans regia, assembly GCF_001411555.2. Lineage (NCBI taxonomy): Eukaryota > Viridiplantae > Streptophyta > Magnoliopsida > Fagales > Juglandaceae > Juglans > Juglans regia. The sequence goes on along the minus strand of NC_049910.1, from coordinate 37,127,470 downwards.
CAACTGTTCTGTTTCTGGTGCACCCACTTTGGAAACAAAGTGGTTTTCTGGTTGTCTTTCCTGTGTGCACACTCGGGGTTTCGAGAATAAATAAGGGGAAGATTCACATTCTGTTTCTGCTCGGTTAGCTACTGGGGTTTGCACAACCCTACCACGGGGGTTAAACATGGCCTCTGATGCGATATGATGCTCTGGTACGAGGGTGGTCAGTTATGCTATGCCAAAAGAATTTGAATAAGAATATTTTTGAACTTTCGCTCTGATATTTTTATAACATGTTCTTACTCTGCATTCTGAAAATAAAAAGTGTTTTGTTCTGCATTATGAAATCTGTAAATGCTCATGTTTGCATACTAGTATATGTTCTCTGCTTACTGAGTTGTTGATAACTCACATCTATCTCCACAATATGTTTCAGATAATTTTTGATGCAACAGCTGGAAATCAGGAATAGAGAATACTTGCAAATTTTGTGGATCATAGAAGACTATGTGCCCTAGGGTACAATGACTTTTGGAGAGTCTTTTGGTAGCGTTGATATTTTATGTGGCTTTGGTATGTTGAGTATTGGATATTTTTAGTCCTTGTGGAAAAGTTTATCTATATCAATGAGACACCACTGATGTGCCATTATGTAGGAACATGGATATTTGTGTTGAACAAATAGGTTAATATGTTATGGAGATTCTGGTTTATTTTAAAAGTATTATTTGGAAATGATTTTTAAGTGATATGAGTTAACTCTCCGGACCCTCTGGGTCGAGGCGTTACATAATCCCTTCTCCAGGAATTACCAAGTGCTCCCTAAATCCATACAGTATTTGAATCAAGAGCTGGATTTTGGATTTGGGTTTCATCCCACAACCAAGGAATACAAGGTGCTTAAGTGTATTATAAGAATGCAGATAGAGACTACCAATGTGGGTTTAGGCTCCGTTTGTGTAGTGAGAACACTCCCCTACTATTGTTACAGAATTCTAGGGTGCAATATCACCATAACAATTATTCATTATTTTATCATTACTTTTTACCTATTTTTTACAACTTTTTACTACTATTCACTACTATTCAATATTTTATCATTACTTTTTCACTGTTATTCACAGAATATCTGAGATCATCTCACTACCCAAATGCAACCTTAGACTCACTAATATGAATTCAGAGGTTCAAATCTTCACTCTTGGTGACAATTATGTGTTAACATTACACTTGATGACAAATATTTTACTTATTGAATGTATTAGTAATTTGAAATTATGCCGCCAAAGAGGAAGGAAGTTCGCAACCCATCTTCACTTGTTCATAACCCTCATTCAGACTCACTATTAGAGATTGACTCCACAGAACAAGGTAAAAATCTAATACTCATAAAAGTTATTAATTAAGGTCATATAATAGACATATAAATGAAATTGATTACAATGTTATATTTTATAGAGTCTACAGTACAATCTCATCAAGGTCGAGGCACCACTAGAAGGGTAATGTTGGAAAAATATCGTAAGGTGGGTAAGATCAAGGTTAACATTCCTAACGAACATACCGGGGGTGAAGGACAACCAGCGGCTTGGCTTGCATCGCATGTGGGTGCTCTTACACGAACTTACGCTCCTTTGTCAACGACTTCAGGGAATAAAATCTCCCAAGATGTTAAAGAGCTTATCAAGAAGCGTTGTTTGGAAATGTTTAAAATATTAATTTAGTAGAATAAATTTTTATATTTTACTTAAATTTAGAATATTATAAATGATAATGTATTTGTGACTATTTTTTTCAAGGATGATTTCGAATTAAATTTTGGTTGGAGAGATGAGCGTAAGACTGTGGAAGAGTTTATGGGTAATGCATTCCGTAAATATAAGGTGAAGTGTAATGAGCATTATAATAAGTTTGAGAATAAGGAAGATGCACGCCAACATTCTTTTCAGGATGTCCAACCTTCTGAGTGGGAAAAACTTTGTGACATATTTGAGAATCCATCATATCAAGTATAATTAAATTTAATTATTTTAATTGTCCTATTTGTCATTTCGCTTCATAATATTTTCAATTTCTTTGCAGGAGCGAAGTTCTAAATAAATAGATCAAAATTGAAAATTAATCATCATGCAAGTTCAAGATCTTTCCATTGCCTCTCTAAGAAATTGGTATTTCTATTTTTTTTTATTGGATATAGTTAATTATTTGGATTAATCATAATGACTTTATATCTTAATACATTTATTGTAGCAAGATTCAAATACCAATTATGATATGACAAAATTATATGTTGCATCGCACACTGATCGTAATGGAGAGTGGACTCATCCTGATGCCCGCAAAAATTATTTAAGTATTATAAATTGTTTTAATTAAATATATTAGAATATTTATGACGATATTAATTCTTTATCTTATATATGTATAGGATAAAATGATTGTCCTACGTACTGAATTTGCGTCAGATCAAGATTCCTCAACAAGTGATATTGATATTTTTACACAAGTCCTGGGTCAACGTTTAGGATATTTAAGGGTTTGGGTTGCTGTGTAAAGCCTTCTCCCTCTTCCTCTTCTTCTGGGAATGCATCTATGACTTCTATTGCGCTAGAAAATGTGAATTCCAAAATCGAAGAATTGACTGCAATGCAGCATTAGTTAAAGGCTCAATTGGCAAAATAAGTAGATATGGAGATGCGCCTCAAACAACATGAAGAACAACAAGAAGAGTTCAGAAGACATGCAACTCCAGATGCAGCAGCTTATGCAACAGTACAGGCCTCCAAGCAACTGATGGTTTTTTGCTACAGTGGTGGAACCATAAATCTCTTCGAGGGGCCCAACTTTGGGATTCATATTAATAAGTTTATTATTTTTCCTAAACTTAGTTTTAATTTAATTTTGATGAGGCCATATCATTGAAAATGGATAATATATATAAATTATATAAAATTAATTTGGGACTATAGGAAAACAAATTGGAGAGAAACATTTCTAGGTATATCGAAGTTTTAGAAACTTTACATGAGGTTTGCTTTGCATGGTATAATTAATCATGTGCATGGTTGGCGCGCGGCCGGTACTAAGATAATTTAGGAAGAAGATTAGATCGTGAAGGCAAAAAATAGTACACATAATTGCGGAAAACCATGCAAAAGGTGGTTTGAGATTTTAGTGGTGATGAGCTTCTGTGTTGCACTATAAATATTGAAACCAAAGTACTACTGGTCAGCCAACTCAGGATCGATCATCTTTTTCCCCCAAATGTCATGTTTTCAAACCAATATTATAATAATAATATCATGGGTTTGAAAATCAATATGGGAAGTACTATAGCATTGCTGTTGTTGTTAGCATATGCTGCCAATGCCCAACCTGGTGTCTTTGATATCAGAAAGTACGGTGGCAAGTCGAATGGAGATATCACCCAGGTACGTACGTACGTACGTATATAGTACTTACGTATATATATTTGCATGCATGCATGCATGCATTAATCTCACTTTCATTATTATTCTAATTAATTTTGTGGGTGTTTAATTAATATATTAATTAGGCTGTGATAAAAGCTTGGCAAGGAGCCTGCCAAACAGCGGGAAGGAGCAAAGTAGTGATTCCAAAAGGGATATACAGAATGGGGGCTGTAACATTTAGTGGACCGTGTAAGGGTAGGATCGAGTTTCAGATTCAAGGAACCGTACAAGCCCCAGGCGGTCGCGGTTACTTCAAGTCGGGAAGTTGGGTCACTTTTTTACGCATTGACGGCTTCACTTTGTCTGGCGGTGGAACTTTTGATGGTAAAGGCAAAAGCGTATGGGGAACGAAATCGTGTTCCGGTATTAAATACTGCGGTGACCTTCCCATCGTAAGTACTACGTAGTAGTAGTACTTCATTTTCAATAACATGATCAATTAATATATATTTTTCCCAACATCTTCTCTTCTTTTTATATTCCTGTAAATTAAGAACGTACGCGCGCTTATTCATGAAAATCTACTTTGATCATCATGTACAGAGTCTCAGGTTTGATTTCATCAGCAACGGACTGATTCAGGGCATAACATCTTTGGATAGCAAACAATTCCACATTAATTTGTTGGGTTGCAAAAATGTTACCTTCCAACGCGTAAATATCATAGCACCTGGAAATAGTCCCAACACTGATGGAATTCATCTTGGGCGATCATCTGGAATCAGAATACTCGATACAAAGATTGCAACTGGTGATGATTGTGTTTCCATTGGTGATGGCAGTCGGGATATACTTGTCCAAAGAGTAACTTGTGGACCTGGCCATGGAATCAGCATCGGAAGTCTTGGCAAGTACACGAATGAAGAACCTGTGGTTGGAGTCAAAGTTCTTGATTGCACAATGACAAACACACAGAATGGCGTGAGAATCAAGACATGGCCTAATTCCTTTGCTGGCACCGCCTCTGATCTGCATTTCGAGAATCTCGTCATGAACAATGTCGACTATCCTGTCCTCATAGATCAATCATACTGCCCATGGCGTCAGTGCAAAGCACAAGTACGTACTTACAATATTATATCAAACTACTAGCTAGTTACGTTTTGATCAGCTGTAGACTTCTTAATGTTCAAACTTTATGAATATTACTAATTCTTTAATTTGATGGTGTTTGTTTGATCTGCTATATAGATCCCCTCCAAGATCAAGATCAGCGATGTCAGCTTCAAGAACATAAAAGGTACAGCTAATACAAAGGGGGCAGTGAAGCTTATTTGCAGTAAGGCAGTACCGTGTAAGAATGTGAAGGTCACTGACATAGACATCCGATACCAAGGAAAAGACGGTCCTGCTACTTTCCAATGCACTAATGTCAATCCAACCCTCGGTGGGAAACATAATCCTCCTCCTTGTACGGTTAAATAAATTCCTAAAGTTACCAAATAAATCACAATAAGATTATTACAATATAATTTAATTAAACTTCTTGTTCTTGTGTACTACGTTAATATATATATAATCTTGCATGCATGCATGCATTCATGCAGTTTGTTTGTCGTAAAATACATGATCAATTGTGGTTATGGAAGTGATGAAGTTGATAATGTTGATGGAAAGAGACATGCAAGATGTTATAACTTCAGATATATTGCAACAGCCCCGACCTTGAAGACCAAAACGTCCAACTACTATAAGAAGTAAAAACAAACGGATCAAAAGCACTAACCCATAGCTTATATATGGACTTAACAACAAATTAACATGCTTGCTTCATCAGCGCTAAGCTTCATCAAGATCGAACGCACCTAGCTAATTCTCAATACTGATATTATTCCAAGGTAGTCAAACATGCAGCATGCGAACCTTAAGAACACAAACAAGTGATTTTCTTTTTCTACCTAATTACCAATTACTTCGCATTGAATTAAAGTGGGAAGGTAAAAAAAAGATGGGAATGAAGGCCGTTCCAATAAAAACCTCTTGATAATATTATTGAGAAGTACTTTCTAATTTTATTCCTTTTCTTCACCTCTTGGGTACGATGATGCTATTTTAATAATCCTGATTAGAAGATTAAAGGAAACTAACTTTGTTGTATGTTGAAAATTGATCACTATCAAGTAACTTAGTGCATGTACAAAATTCTATTACAAAAAAGCTTCCATCTCGATAATGATTTCTCTCTGTAATCGTCCTCGTTATTTTCTTTGTTCCCTAGTTTAAAATTAGGCATGAGTAGTTATAGAGACACGTGGAGTTTATCAAGTGATCTATACAAGAAGAATAAAATGTTTGTGAAATGATAAGCACACAGGGACCAGACCGGGGAAACAGGGGGAAGGGAGTGGGGAGCTGGGACAAGACGCGGATTCACACAAAAGAGAGAGGCTTGTGGATTAGGTGACAGAGATAGCGGGAAGAGTGACTCACTCACGTTCAACATAAAAAGAAAAAAGAAAAAAAAAAGGCCTTAAACATGAAATAAACAGAAGATGCAACAGAACTAATGAAAGTTAGGTACACATCAGTCAATCATAAACGAAAATGCCTTAATTTTCCTTTGTAGACGCACTTCATGAATTTCTTTGATCCACCGAACAATGCTCCTGTTGTTTTGGCTTGAGAATATTCAGACATTCAATTTATGACAATCTTTAAACGAATCGTCAACTTCTTTATACGGTACCCAATTTAGTGAGTGGTTGATCAAGTACATGAGCAACAAGGTAACTTTGCAATTCCATCGAGCATGATGAATGTCGTTTCGCTCCTTGCACCTTTTATCAAAAGGGCACACTTTTGTTGAAGAGATTTTTATCCTTAGGGAAATTGAAACGTCCATCGTGCCCTACGTCTCAAAACCAACGTGTTAACCCCCGATGCTAGGTTCTTATGATCCGCTAGACCCTTTTGTTTAGCAATCTCGGGTATGTCGTCAGCCTTTCAGGGTCGATTGATCTCAGATTCTCAGTGATCCCAAGCGGGTCCAAGAGACATTCACGTTTCTATTGAGAGAATGCCTATTAAAAAACTTGGGAGAAAAATGATCCTAGAGCCAGCCTCAAGTTTCATGACAATAACATTCTCAGTGATATATACCAAAATACGAAACTGACTATAAACTCCTAAAGTGGGAATATGAGGTAATACTTTTTTCGATAGTACAAACGCCACTTTTGATTTTTGAGATTACGGGCGAGTCATTGACAACAAGGCCACCAATTCATTGACAAAGAACTTTGTTTCATTTTCACTAAGGATAGCAAAAACCAACCTTTTTCCAATAAAATTATTCGGCTTTGGCTCTTGCATACTTCCCTTGTGGTTTCCTTCTCTTCATATATTAACTCTTATCAAAGGGCATTTTACTGCAGACTTTTTTGCAGGCTGTCTTCCCTCGGTATCTTTGCTCTTGTTTTTCCTAATTTGTATTGTAAACCTTCACATTGTCATTGACTCGGACTTGGAAAGAGACCTTGAAAGAAAGAGAAGCAAGCTAGAATGGAAAGTCTCCCATGCGAACTCATGATCCTGAATATAGTTTCACGGCTTTCTCCCACACCGGTTCTCCACCTTCAATCATGAATTTCAAGCCGCTGAGCAACGGTTTATCTACTGGAAAAGTAACTCGATCTAGCAAATATTCCCCCCAGTCCATCTCCCCTTCCTCATCATCCACCTCCTTAACAACTCCAATTTCCCACCCAGTAAGCCATTAAAGGTAAATCATGAAGCCTTACATAAAATGTAGCCGATGTTAACTGGATCAGCTGGACTTGTCTCCGACTATCAACTTTAGACATTAAGACCATATGTTTATCAAAAGACCAAGGGCTCTTGTGGAGCACATTTTCCTTATCCCTTATATCTTCGAATTCAACAAGCATGAGAGTGGAATTCCGGTTTCTAAACTTCACCCCTAGCCCCAAATGCCATGCTTTCCTCATCGTACTCTTGAAAATATCTTTATTATAGTGTTTCGCAGTGAACACCTTCATAATCAAGCACTTTACCCCACTTAGAAAAGCATCCGCCAACTTCTCTGATTCCACCACCACCTCCGCATTTTCCTTCTCGGTCAATGAGAGGCGCTGGTAGAGATCGTTGAGAGACTCCTCCATAAAACCAATTAAGCCAAACCAAGAACAGAAACTGCACGAGACGGCAGTGGTAATGGCCTCTATGTAGATAACCCACGGGAACCTAGAGAGGAAAAAACCTTATCCTAGAATTAAGTCATGATTAATCTCACTTGTAGATTTTCTATTATCTACATCACTTTCAAAATCAACGTCATTATAGCCGATTAATTCTAAATTTTTTATTCTAAAGCACAATTTTATATTTTTCGTACCTAGATCACTGATTGCAAAGTCATTTTTCATATTCTCATATAGCTTTAGTGTTTTTAATGTATATAAGGTCTTTTATTGGTTTGAAGAAAAGTTATATACCTTTTCCAGACCCAGAATTTCCTTCCATTTAGTTTTTCAATCCTCGAGGGATCAATACTTTCCTTCGGTGCCACTAATAAAAAACCTTAATATTAACAATAAAGATACAACATAATATATATGTTTTCACATAAGTTGAATAATGTAAGTATTGCCTTGGTCGAGTGTTCCCATGAAGTTTTCTTGAAGTTTATCCTCTTTCAAGGAGTTTCTTGTGATTTTCAGCAATAAAAAATGTTCTAAAAAGATTTGACACATAACAAGAACCGAAACGGCTTTTGAACGGACCAAATTGGGTTTAAAATGACTCAAAATGGCCAAAAACACCAAAATTGGTCTGAACCAGTCAAAAAACTGATTCAAACGGCTAGACCGAGCTTCGGCACAATGGACCAGTCAGTGGCTCTGTACTTGTCTCCACTCACAGCTCGGCATGCAAGTTCAATACGTGGGTCAGCTCGATTCTTGGAATGATGTCATGTTCAATTTTGTTTGGAACGACACCATTTGTTGTCGGAGTAGAATCTACAGGTGTAAAGCAAAAAAAGACGCTTTGATCATTTTTCTCCTTAGTCGACTAAGCGACAATGTTGTTTAGTACATAATTATTTCAATTCTGATGACTGTTGGTCGAAACAACATCATTTCGACCAAGAGTGTTGTCTTCTTCCTTACCCAGACTGGGGGCCAATTCCAAAAAACTCCAACTTTCACCCTCTTCTGGCATGATGGACAGCAATGTGTAACGTTTGAAGTGTCCCCAACACTCTACCCCTTGGGGGGCAAGGGAATCTGGCAACCAGCAAGAAAATTTTCTGAAGAATCTTTGGACTTCCCTGTTTCGGGCGATCCCTTCCACCATGATTTGGACTTCTTTGATGCCTCTTGAAGTGTCTCAGATACCAATGTTAGAAAATGAAGAACAAAAATAGTTGTTGGTGTTTTCACAAAATGGTGACAATCTCAGTAGGGTATTTGTCTCATAGATTGATAATAGACATAAGAATTGCAAGTACTCAAATTGTGCACAAACGGTCTGTATTAGTTTATAGACCACAAGGCACTTGTTGGCAGATCGCACAACCAATGCCCACTTGACACTTTCTCAACTAACACCCCTATAGGAACAATCACTATAGAGAGGATGTAAATCCAAAAGGTACACTGTTTGGTGTGTGATCATAATCCCTCAAATCTACATAGTTGGATAACAGTAGGATGGTGGTGTAATTTATGAAGTTTCCATATTATAAATTTAATAATGTACCTCTATTTAATAACATAAATTTTTGTAACAAGAGATCATTTCATTGGAAGAACTCTTAATCTATCGCAATCACTTTTCTCACTTTGGCTCCGTAAATGGAAAGTACCGTCATTTTATTTTTGACCTTTTATTATAACTCATACTCTTTTTTCTAAGTTTATATTATCATTGGATTATAAAACAATCCTAGGAGTGTAACCGGAACGATTCGGCCCCATTTTGGACAAATTTGTTAACCGAACCGGTATACATTGATTTTGAAAATTTAAGAACCGATACAGATGGATTCATCACCGAAACAGGAACTTTTGATTTTTCGGTTTTAGTCCGGTTTGATCTGATTTTCCAGTTTATCGTTTACACGTGTGACACTATATAAGTTTAGTATTATAATTTTTCAATTCTAAACTTAATTATTAGAATTTAGTTCTTATTATTAACAATTACTAATTCATTAATGTTCAATTATATTAGTATAGTATAAGTAATGTCTAACTTATTAGTGAGAGTAATAAACTTGAATAATAATATTAAAATACTATAAATAGTGTCTAATTATAATAGTATAAGTAGTGTCTAACTTACATAAAATGTTATATTAATTTTATATTATAAGATTAATAGACTTGAATAATAATATTAGAATTTCATGTTATATTAATTAGCAATTTAGCATATAATATAATATAAAAAATTAAAATTATATATACTGGTCTTGTTTGGTTTATACCGGTTTTTAAAATATGAAAATCAGCACTGCACAGGTTTATGACCGGTTTCGATTCTTAAGAACTAGTACTGCACTACACCGCTAACAAACTGGACCGCTGGTACGGTCCAGTTCAACCGATTTTCCAATTTTTACTTACACCCCTAAACAACCCCAACCATTGATATATAGAAATTAAAATGTTTGAATTTTGCAACCTCATGTGTGCCCCGGCCATTTAACAATTCAACATTTATCACATCTCATGGTAACGGATTAATATATGCTATAAGTCAATTTTATCTGAAAAATCCCGTAATAGTACTATATATAATCCAATTTGAATTGTAACAACTAGAATTTAGTTAGAATAGATATATTTTGACGGCTAGTTTATGATCAACAGAGACTGAGGATTGAGATTGAGAAAATATGCAACACATAGATAAAACTTTGAAAATATGGTTTGTTTATAAAATCCGAAAATTGGTTCTGAAACCACAGGTTGTGCTCAATAGGTAAGGAAATCGGAGATTCTAATAATATTTTCCAAAATGGAAAAATCTCAATTTTCGTATAAAAATAGAAAACGTAATAAAATAATATCTCATCAAAAATCTAGACCAAATCAAAATAAGAATCATTTCAAAAAAGTAACAACAAAAATTATTATAAAAGGAGCAAATAACTTAAATTGAAGATTTAAGGGAAAAAAATTTTGACTTCAAGGTCGAAACGGGGACCGCTGAATGCATGCAGCCTGGTGTCCATGACTTGCGCGCTTAAAATATTTCTGAATTGTGGTAATATGTGGGATTCATAATTTTTAATACATATAGCCAAAGTTATTGTCAAAATACTTCACGTGAGTAATATTAGCTCAATCCGAGTAGTCTTCACTTTTTTCTACCATATTTAAGATGATCTATCTTCTAGAGTTACAGTGCTATCAACAGAGAATCAATCAACTCAACATCATCAAATTCAAATCCCCCTGCATCATAACTTTACGTGGTACATATATATATATATATATATATATATATAAGGACCTATATAATTAGCAAATCTAAATGAATTCTTTTGTTCCCTTGAAAGTAAGCTCAAGTGAAAAAGTTGTGATAAGGAAATTAATGCTATCACCGAATGTGCACCAGACAAGGCCACGTGATTCATGCAATAGACCAATATAGGATTGTAGTCTTTCCATGTATAACCTAGTTTCCTAAAGCTGTATATTCCTTCACCTTACACGTGTAATTATATAAATATATATATATATATATATATATTGGAATAGATGACAGATGTCTAAGTTTGGTGAGATTACAAAATTCTTTTCTCTATCAATACTTGTTTATGGTATCAAGAGCCAACTAAAAGACAAACGTCTAAAGATTTTTTTTTTTCCTTTCCAATGGCCTCATTTCACTCTATCGGTTCTTCTTGAACCTCACAGTCCTCCATTGCTTCCCAGATAGCATCCATCTCCATCCTGAACCTACAAAATCCTGTCACTATAAAATTGACAAAGGATAATTACCTCCTTTGGCGAGCCCAAATCCTACCGTACCTTAGAGGCCAACAATTGATCAGATATGTAGATGGCACAATCCCATGTCCACCGCCAATTCTTCATATCACGTCCAAAGAAAATTAAAAAATTCAAACTGCTCCAAATCCTGAGTACTCTCACTGGTACAATCAGGATAAAGTCATACTCGATGCTCTAATGTCCTCTCTCTCAGAATCAGTTATTACCCACATGGTAGGACTTGAAACTTCCAAGGATGTGTGGAATGCTCTTGAGCGAATGTTCTCTAACCATACCCCAGCACGCGTGGTAGGAATTCACATTGAACTATCAACCCTCAAGAAGGGTAATATGTCCATTTCTGAGTATTATCAGAAAGTGAAATCGTTTGCCGATACATTGGCTGCAATGGGAGAGCCCCTTCGAGACTCAGAATTTCTGACATATCTACTTGCAAACCTAGATTCTACATACAACTCCATAGTCACCTCTCTCTCAACTCGGGTTAATCAAGTCTCTCTTGAAGATGCATTTGCTCACTTAATGAGTTTTGAATTAAGACTTGAGCAGCACAATACTGCTCTTGATATCTCTATTGGATCAGTGAATATTGTAACTCGCCATACTCAAACTCATGGCTGTGGAGGTAGACATGCCCAACGCTCATTTCCTAACAATCGAGGCCAAGGCAATCGTGGTCATGGAAGGGGGCTCCCAAGGACATTATTCTAGAGGATCACAAATGGTTTGTCAAGTATGTGGCAAGAATGGCCACAATGCAGTGCAGTGTTACCATAGGCTCGACCTTTCTTATCAGGGTACACAGCCAACCATGCAGGCCTACACTCAACCTCTTTGTTTTACACCTATAGATTCTACTCCGGCAACAAATGGTTTCATTCCAAACAAAATTGAACATGACATCATTCCAAGAATCGAGCCGACCCACATATTGAACTCGCATGTCGAGCTGTGAGTGGAGACAAGTATAGAGCCACTGACTGGTCCATTGTGCCTGAGCTCTGTCTAAGACGTTTGAATTAGGTTTTTGACCGGTTCAGACTAATTTTGGTGTTTTTGGCCATTTTGAGTCATTTTAAACCCAATTGGGTCCGTTCAAAGGCTGTTACTCTTCTTGTTATGTGTCAAATCTTTTTAGAACATTTTTTATTGCTGAAAATCACAAGAAACTCCTTGAAAGAGGATAAACTTCAAGAAAACTTCATGGGAACACTCGACCAAGGCAATACTTACATTATTCAACTTATGTGAAAACACATCTATTATTGTTGTATCTTTATTGTTAATATTAAGGTTTTTTATTAGTGGCACCGAAGGAAAGTATTGATCCCTCGAGGATTGAAAAACTAAATGGAAGGAAATTCTGGGTCTGGAAAAGGTATATAACTTTTCTTCTAACCAATAAATGACCTTATATACATTAAAAACACTAAAGCCATATGAGAATATGAAAAAATGACTTTGCAATCAGTGATCTAGGTACCAAAAATATAAAATTGTGCTTTAGAATTAGAAATTTAGAATTAATCGGCTATAATGATGTTGATTTTGAAAGTGATGTAGATAATAGAAAATCTACAAGTGAGATTAATCATGACTTAATTCTAGGATAAGGTTTTTTCCTCTATCGGTTCCCGTGGGTTATCTACATAGAGGCCATTACCACTGTCGTCCCGTGCAGTTTCTGTTCTTTGGTTTGGCTTAATTGGTTTTATGGAGGAGTCTCTCAACGATCTCTACCAGTGCCTCTCATTGACCGGGAAGGAAAATGCAGAGGTGGTGGTGGAATTAGAGAAGTTGGCGGATGCTTTTCTAAGTGGGGTAAAGTGCTTGATTATGAAGGTGTTCACTGGGAAACACTCTAATAAAGATATTTTCAAGAGTACGATGAGGAAAGCATGGTATTTGAGGCTAAGGGTGAAGTTTAGAGACCTGAATTCCACTCTCATGCTTGTTGAATTCGAAGATATAAGGGATAAGGAAAATGTGATAGCCCTTGGTCCTTTGATAAACATCTGGTCTTAATGGCTGAAGTAGACAGTCGGAGACAAGTCCAGCAGATCCAGTTAACATCGGCTACATTTTATGTAAGGTTTCATGATTTTCCTTTAATGGCTCATATTGAGTATGTGGGTCACTTACAGGGTGGAAAATTAGAGTTGTTAAGGAGGTGGATGACGAGCAAGGGGAGATGGAGTGGGGGGAATATTTGTGAGTTCGGGTTACTTTGCCAGTAGATAAACCGTTGCTCAGAGGCTCGAAATTCATGATTGAAGGTGGAGAACTGGTGTGGGTTTGTGTCTCCTATTAGAGATGCCTGCAGTGAAGGACTTTCCATATGGGTGTAGCTTCATGCATGTAGTGGTCTTGGTAATCGTCCATTTGCAGGGAAAAACAAAGCTAACGGTTTGCCAAAATCCTCTCCTGTTTCTATTTCTAGTGATCAAAATGTACCTGGGGAGAAGGAATTTAAGGGCAAGGCGGTGGAAGAGACTAGACCTGACACGGTGGTGGAAGGAGGTCGACGGCCTTGAGAAGGTTGTTGTGCCAAAGCCAAATGGGCTTAGTAGTAAGAAGTGGAAACACATGTTTATGATTTATGAAACGACATCACTCCTTTCTCTAGAATTGAGGCCTGTGTAGATCAGTTGCAATGGATTTCCAAAAAGAGAAAAGGGGTTTTAGAGGAGGGGATTTCAAAAGGAAGGTTGGTTAAGTGTATTCAAGTGGAACAAATTCGGGATGGTGCGACTTGTGATACGAACTCTGCGAGATCGACAGTGGCTGTGGAACAGCACCTCTCGGAGCCATGAAACTCCTCAGTTGGAATGCCCGTGGGCTTGGGAACCCACGTGATATTCGTACCTCTATGACTTATATTAACGTAGTACACAAGAACAAGAAGTTTAATTAATTAAATTATATTGTAATAATCTTATTATAATTCAGTCGGTAACTAATTTTGGAATTTATTTAACCGTACAAGGAAGAGGATTATGTTTCCCACCGAGGGTTGGATTGACATTAGTGCATTGGAAAGTAGCAGGACCGTCTTTTCCTTGGTATCGGATGTCTATGTCAGTGACCTTCACATTCTTACACGGTACTGCCTTACTGCAAATAAGCTTCACTGCCCCCTTTGTATTAGCTGTACCTTTTATGTTCTTGAAGCTGACATCGCTGATCTTGATCTTGGAGGGGATCTATATAGCAGATCAAACAAACACCATCAAATTAAAGAATTAGTAATATTCATAAAGTTTGAACATTAAGAAGTCTACAGTTGATCAAAACGTAACTAGCTAGTAGTTTGATATAATATTGTAAGTACGTACTTGTGCTTTGCACTGACGCCATGGGCAGTATGATTGATCTATGAGGACAGGATAGTCGACATTGTTCATGACGAGATTCTCGAAATGCAGATCAGAGGCGGTGCCAGCAAAGGAATTAGGCCATGTCTTGATTCTCACGCCATTCTGTGTGTTTGTCATTGTGCAATCAAGAACTTTGACTCCAACCACAGGTTCTTCATTCGTGTACTTGCCAAGACTTCCGATGCTGATTCCATGGCCAGGTCCACAAGTTACTCTTTGGACAAGTATATCCCGACTGCCATCACCAATGGAAACACAATCATCACCAGTTGCAATCTTTGTATCGAGTATTCTGATTCCAGATGATCGCCCAAGATGAATTCCATCAGTGTTGGGACTATTTCCAGGTGCTATGATATTTACGCGTTGGAAGGTAACATTTTTGCAACCCAACAAATTAATGTGGAATTGTTTGCTATCCAAAGATGTTATGCCCTGAATCAGTCCGTTGCTGATGAAATCAAACCTGAGACTCTGTACATGATGATCAAAGTAGATTTTCATGAATAAGCGCGCGCGTACGTTCTTAATTTACAGGAATATAAAAAGAAGAGAAGATGTTGGGAAAAATATATATTAATTGATCATGTTATTGAAAATGAAGTACTACTACTACGTAGTACTTACGATGGGAAGGTCACCGCAGTATTTAATACCGGAACACGATTTCGTTCCCCATACGCTTTTGCCTTTACCATCAAAAGTTCCACCGCCAGACAAAGTGAAGCCGTCAATGCGTAAAAAAGTGACCCAACTTCCCGACTTGAAGTAACCGCGACCGCCTGGGGCTTGTACGGTTCCTTGAATCTGAAACTCGATCCTACCCTTACACGGTCCACTAAATGTTACAGCCCCCATTCTGTATATCCCTTTTGGAATCACTACTTTGCTCCTTCCCGCTGTTTGGCAGGCTCCTTGCCAAGCTTTTATCACAGCCTAATTAATATATTAATTAAACACCCACAAAATTAATTATAATAATAATGAAAGTGAGATTAATGCATGCATGCATGCATGCAAATATATATACGTAAGTACTATATACGTACGTACGTACGTACCTGGGTGATATCTCCATTCGACTTGCCACCGTACTTTCTGATATCAAAGACACCAGGTTGGGCATTGGCAGCATATGCTAACAACAACAGCAATGCTATAGTACTTCCCATATTGATTTTCAAACCCATGATATTATTATTATAATATTGGTTTGAAAACATGACATTTGGGGGAAAAAGATGATCGATCCTGAGTTGGCTGACCAGTAGTACTTTGGTTTCAATATTTATAGTGCAACACAGAAGCTCATCACCACTAAAATCTCAAACCACCTTTTGCATGGTTTTCCGCAATTATGTGTACTATTTTTTGCCTTCACGATCTAATCTTCTTCCTAAATTATCTTAGTACCGGCCGCGCGCCAACCATGCACATGATTAATTATACCATGCAAAGCAAACCTCATGTAAAGTTTCTAAAACTTCGATATACCTAGAAATGTTTCTCTCCAATTTGTTTTCCTATAGTCCCAAATTAATTTTATATAATTTATATATATTATCCATTTTCAATGATATGGCCTCATCAAAATTAAATTAAAACTAAGTTTAGGAAAAATAATAAACTTATTAATATGAATCCCATGCAAAGTTTTTTGTTATTCAATATTAAGCTTTTTAATATATATGGAATTCAAAGTCATGAGAATATAAGAAAAACCATTTAAAGTTGATGATTTATATAAAAAATAGTTGTGAGGTCTTATCCTCTAGAGTTCATTGAGCAATAAAAGAATTTATTTAAGGTGATCTCAGTTATACTATTATATGCTTAATGTGATTTGAAAATATCTAGATTTTGTATGAGACAAACTAGCTTACATATTAAGATGATCTTCTAAAAAACCACTTGATAGTTTCTATGAATAAAATAAATTCTAAATATGTCATTACAAAAATAATAATAGATTAATATTATTCCATGGCACATTATCGTAAAAAATCTAAAACATATATTAAGTTGTATTTTTTAAATTTTTATTTCTACGTGTATATTGTAACAAATTATTGATATCTAATTTTATATATATATATACAGTTATATTTTTATGATTTTTCTATTTTATATAAATGTGTCACTGTAGAAAAGTTGGGCCCCTCAAAGAGATTTATGGTTCCACCAATTAGTATTATATATATAGTTGCGGCAAGCAGACAATTACTATTTGATCATCATTGATAGCCGTATATATAACTTGCCCAAATTAATAATTAATTCCATATATGTCAAATTTATAGTAATAAAACTAGAGTTGTAAACAAATATTGATAGAGAAAAGAATTTTGTAATCTCACCAAACTTAGACATCTGTCGTCTATTCCAATATGTATATATATATATATATATATATATATAATTACACGTGTATGGTGAAGGAATATACAGCTTTAGGAAACTAGGCTAGACATGGAAAGACTACAATCCAATAATGGTCTATTGCATGAATCACGTGGCCTTGTCTGGTTCACATTGGGTGATAGCATTAATTTCCTTATTATTCCCCCTCAAGCTGAGCGGGAGTGAGCGGACGCACAGCTTGGTGTGTAGATCTTGAAATCTGGCTGTAGGCAATGGCTTGGTCAGTGCATCTACGAGTTGTGATTCACTTGGTAGAAAATGAACAGATAATGAACGCCTTTGAACTTGCTTCCGGACAAAATGGTAATCGAGCTCAACATGCTTAGTTCGAGCATGAAGAATAGGATTTGCAGACAAGTACGTAGCCCCAAGATTGTCACACCATAGGGGAGGGCATTGAGCGCATGAAATACCAAGTTCGCGCAAGAGAGTTTTAATCCATAACAATTCAGACGTAGCATTTGCAAGGGCCTTATACTCCACCTTCGTACTTGAATGAGCCACAATGGGTTGTTTTTTTGAACTTCAGGAAACCAAAGATTGACCAAAAAATACAAAATAACCCTTGTTGATTTCCGATCGTCAGGACTCCCTGCCCAATCAACATTGAAAAATACTGATAAAACAAAGCTCTTACCTGGGTGTAGTAAGAGTCCAAAATTAGCGGTATCACGCAAGTAGCACAAAATGCGTTTGACTGCAGCCCAATGCTTATTCGTCGACTTGTGCATAAATTGGCACACTTTGTTCACAAAAAAGGCAATATTAGGTTGAGTAAGAGAGAGGTATTGGAGAGCACCCACCACACTTCGATACAAACTCGAGCCCGAGAAATTTGCACCATCAAAAAGCGACAACTAAGTACTTGATGACATAGGAGAATGCATGGCTTTTGCATTAGCCATATTATTCCAATCAAGAAGATCCATAATGTACCGCTTTTGGCTAAGGAGTTGACCTTCAGGAGTGGAAGTAGCTTCAATGCCAAGGAAGAAATGAAGAGGACCAAGATCCTTGACCGCAAACTCCAAACTGAGAGACTTGATGAGTGATGTCACGGCGGAAGGTGGTGAGCTAGTAATGAAGATGTCATCGACATACACACGAACAAAGAGTTGGGTGCCATGATAGTTGAAAATAAACAATGAGGTGTCAGACTTGGAATTGTAAAATCCATAGTCAAGAAGTTTGGCACTTAAACTAACATACCACGCACGAGGGGCCTACTTTAACCCATAAAGAGCTTTGTTGAGACGACAAACATGATGGGGAAGAGTCTTGTCAACATAACCTGTTGGTTGAATCATGAAGACTTCCTCCTCAAGAAAACCATGAAGGAAGGCATTAGAGATATCATTTTGCCTTACAGGCCATTGTTGTGAAATGGCGAAAGTGAGTACCAAGCGGATAGTGGTAGGCTTGATCACGGGACTAAAAGTATCACCATAGTCAATGCAGGTTGTTGGTGGTACCCTTTAGCAACCAGGCGTGCCTTATGGCGAACCGGCTTGCCCTTGCAATCCCTCTTGACACAGTACACCCATTTGTTTCCAATTAAGTTCATTCCTTCTTGAAAAGGAACTAGTTGCCATGTGTCATTTTTCATCAAGGTCGAGTACTCATCATCCATGGCTTGTCTCCATGGGGCAAAAATGACAGCACGTGAGTAGCACCCCAGGTCATAAGGAATGTGATCAGTATTTGCCATAAAAGCCTGTGGTTCTAAATAAGGAATGGTACCAACAAAAAAAAAATTTGGTTTGAAAATTTTATTTTGTGCACGGGTGCGCATTGGATGAACTCATGCAGGAGAAGCAGCTGTAGCGGCATGAGAGGAAGGTCCTTGATTTGGGGAAGGTTCCACGGAATGAAAGAGATTTTGGGAGTTGAAGTTGGAATTTGACTGAGATGGGATAGGTACCGAGTAATAATGGGAATAAGAAACTATGGAATTAGAGTCGGTCAAATATGCACTTGATGATGGAGAATGATTTGTGGAAGTAGTGATCGAGATATGAGGAGTGGATGAAGGTGATTGTGCTGAAAAAGGAAGGGAGACTGAATGAGGTGATGTGCATGAATCACGTGGCCTTGATTGTGGAAGGATTGGATGGGATTTTAATGAGACTTGACCCGTGGAAGAGGGAAGGATATTATTGCCAAGTTGAAAAGTCAAGATATGTGGCTGTGAAGAAGTGATTGGTTGCATGGATTTTTGGCTTGATTATGAACAAATGGGATGCGATTTTAATGAGGATTGACTTGTGGAAGTAAGAGAAATATTATCGTGATTAGATGGAGACAAATTGGTGAAAGGGAATTCAGACTCATCGAATAGGACATGTCGATAAATAAAGATACGTCCCGAGTGTATATCCAAACATTGATAGCCACGATGATGAATACTAAATCCAAGGAAGACACATTTTTTAGACCGAAAATCAATTTTGTGATGATTGTATGGTCTAAGAAGTGGCCAGTAAGCACAACAAAAAATGCGGAGAATAGAATAATCTGATTTTTGATTGAACAATTTTTCTAACGGAGAAATAGTGTGTAGGGGAGAAGTAGGCAATCGATTGATAATAAAAGTGGCCATTGAAAATGCTTCATCCCAATAAGAGTGAGGAACCGCAAATTTAGACAAGAGAGAAAGACCACTATCTACAATATGCCTATGTTTACGTTCCACAATCCCATTTTGTTGGGAGGTATGAGGACATGTGAGACGATGTGTGATGCCATGTTGGCCAAAGAAGGGATGAGGGGAACTAAATGCTCCCCCCCAGTCAGTTTGAACACACTTTATCTTACGATCCAATAATCGTTCAATTCATTTTTGGAATGAAATGAAAATAGAATATACTGATGATTTAGTAGGCATTGGAAAGATCCATGTGAATTTGCTAAAATGGTCAACAAAAGAAACATAATATTTATTTCATTTTTACGACATTATAGAAGAAGGGCCCCATACATCTGAAAAGATTAAATCTAAGGGACCCTTGGAAACATGATTGGACGGAAAAAAAGGAAGACGATGGCTCTTGCCCTGCTGACAGGAGTTACAAACCACTGGTGTTTTATTTGAAGAAATTGGAAGAGACGCCCTGGAAGTTAGATGCTTGAAAGTTTTGAATGAAGCATGACCAAGACAAGAATGCCAAACATCTAACGGGACACGCTGACAGGAAAAAGCTTGAAATATTTGGTAGGTCGCAAAGGATAAAGACCACCCTCAGTTTTGCCGCTAAACAGGAGCTTCTGCGTGCATTCGTCCTTCACAGAAAAATACCCGGCATGAAATTCAATAAAACATTGTTATCAGCAGTTAATTGACTTACCGAAACCGAAATTTTCTTAATGTGAAGAACATGTAAAACTGAATTTAATTTAAAAGTAGTATTGGGGAGAGCAGGTTTATAAGAACCAATATGGCGAATTGGCAAACCTGTTCCATCCCCAACTTGGATAGTGCCGGTCCCTTGGAAAGGTTATGCACCAAGATTCAAGTTTTGAAACGAACCTGTGTCAGTGTACCAAGTAAGATCATTTGATGACCGAGGTTGAGTGTGAGCCATATGGGCCTGCATGGTTGGTTGTGTACCCTGATAAGAAAGGTCGAGCCTATGATAACACTGCACTGCATTGTGGCCATTCTTGCCACATACTTGACAAACCATTTGTGATCCTCCAGAATAATGTCCTTGGGAGCCCCTTCCACGACCACGATTGCCCTGGCCTCGATTGTTAGGAAATGAGCGTTGGGCATGTCTACCTCCACGGCCACGAGTTTGAGTATGGCGAGTTGCCATATTCGCTGATCCAATAGAGATATCAAGAGCAGTATTGTGCTGCTCAAGTCTTAATTCAAAACTCATTAAGTGAGCAAATTCATCTTCAAGAGAGACTTGATCAACTCGAGTTGAGAGAGAGGTGACTATGGAGTTGTATGTAGAATCTAGGTCTGCAAATAGATATGTCAGAAATTCTGAGTCTCGAAGGGGCTCTCCCACTACAGCCAATGTATCGGCAGACGATTTCCCTTTCTGATAATACTCAGAAATGGACATATTACCCTTCTTGAGGGTTGATAGTTCAATGTGAATTACTACCACGCGTGCTCGGGTATGGTTAGAGAACATTCACTCAAGAGCATTCCACACATCCTTGGAAGTTTCAAGTCCTACCATGTGGGTAATAACTGATTCAGAGAGAGAGGACATTAGAGCATCGAGTATGACTTTATCCTGATTGTACCAGTGAGAGTACTCAGGATTTGGAGCAGTTTGAATTTTTTCATCTTCTTTGGACGTGATATGAAGAATTGCCAATGGACATGAGATTGAACCATCCACATATCCGATCAATTGTTGGCCTCTAAGGTACGGTAGGATTTGGGCTCGCCAAAGGAGGTAATTATCCTTTGTCAGTTTTATAGTGACAAGATTTTGTAGGTTCAGGATGGTGACGGATGCTATCTGGGAAGCAATGGAGGACTGTGAGGTTGAAAAAGAACCGACAGAGTGAAAAGAGGCCATTGGAAAGAAAAAAAAAAATCTTTAGACGTTTGTCTTTTAGTTGGCTCTTGATACCATGAACAAGTATTGATAGAGAAAAGAATTTTGTAATCTCACCAAACTTAGACATCTGTCGTCTATTCCAATAGATATATATATATATATATAATTACACATGTAAGCTGATGGAAAATACAGCTTTAGGAAACTAGGTTATACATGGAAAGACTACAATCCTATAATGGTCAATTGCATGAATCACGTGGCCTTGTCTGGTGCACATTCGGTGATAGCATTAATTTCCTTATTACAACCTTTTCACTTGAGTTTACTTTCAAGGGAACAAAAGAATTCCTTTAGATTTGCTAATTATATAGGTCCTTATATATATATATATATATATATATATATATATATATATATATACCACGTAAAGTTATGATGCAGGGGGATTTGAATTTGATGATGTTGAGTTGATTGATTCTATGTTGATAGCACTGGACTAACTCTAGAAGATAGATCATCTTAAATATGGTAGAAAAAAGTGAAGACTACTCAGATTGAGCTAATATTACTCAAGTGAAGTATTTTGACAATAACTTTGGCTATATGTATTAAAAATTCTGAGTCACACATATTACCACAATTCAAAATTATTTTAAGCGCGCAAGTCATGAACACCAGGCAACATGCATTCAACGGTCCCTGTTTCGACCCCGAAATCAAAAACTTTTTCCCTTAAATCTTCGATTTAAGTTATTTGCTCCTTTTATAATAATTTTCATTGTTACTTTTTTTAGATGATTCTTATTTTGATTTGGTCTAGATTTTTGAAGAGATATTATTTTATTACGTTTTCTATTTTTATACAAAAATTGAGATTTTTCTATTTTGGAAAATATTATTAGAATCTCCGATTTCCTTACCTATTGAGCCCAACTTGTGGTTTCAGAACCAATTTTTGGATTTTATAAACAAACCATATTTTCAAAGTTTTATCTATGTGTTGCATATTTTCTCAATCTCAATCCTTAGTCTCTATTGATCATAAACTAGCCGTCAAAATAATTTCTATTCTAACTAAATTCTAGTTGTTACAATTCAAATTGGATTATATATAGTACTATTATGGGATTTTTCAGATAAAATTGACTTATAGCATATATTAATCCGTTACCATGAGATGTGATAAATGTTGAATTGTTAAATGGCCGGGGCACACATGAGGTTGCAAAATTCAAACATTTTAATTTCTATATATCAATGGTTGGGGTTGTTTAGGAGTGTAAGAAAAAATTGAAAAATCGGTTGAACTGGACCGTACCAACAGTCCAGTTTGTTAGCGGTGTAGTGCAATACTAGTTCTTAAGAATCGAAACCGGTCATAAATCCA
This sequence comes from Juglans regia, assembly GCF_001411555.2. NCBI lineage: Eukaryota > Viridiplantae > Streptophyta > Magnoliopsida > Fagales > Juglandaceae > Juglans > Juglans regia. The sequence goes on along the minus strand of NC_049910.1, from coordinate 37,104,319 downwards.
TGCAGTACTGATTTTCATATTTTGAAAACCGGTATAAACCAAACTAGACCAAAATATATAATTTAATTTTTTATATTATATTATATGCTAAATTGCTAATTAATATAACATGAAATTCTAATATTATTATTCAAGTCTATTAATCTTATAACATAAAATTAATATAACATTTTATTTAAGTTAGACATTACTTGCACTATTATAATCTATTATAATTAGACACTATTTATAGTATTTTAATATTATTATTCAAGTTTATTAATCTCACTAATAAGTTAGACATTACTTATACTATACTAATATAATTGAACATTAATGAATTAGTAATTGTTAATAATAAGAACTAAATTTTAATAATTAAGTTTAGAATTGAAAATTTATAATACTAAACTTATATAGTGTCACACGTGTAAACGATAAACTGGAAAACCGGACCAAACCAGATTGAAACCGAAAAAATCAAAAGTTCCTGTTTCGGTGATGAATCCATATGTACCGATTCTTAAATTTTCAAAACCAATGTATACCGATTCGGTTAACAAATTTGTCCAAAACGGGACCGAATCATTCCTGTTACACCCCTAGGATTGTTTTATAATCCAATGATAATATAAACTTAGAAAAAAAAGTATGAGTTATAATAAAAAGTCAAAAATAAAATGACGGTACTTTCCATTTACGGAGCCAAAGTGAGAAAAGTGATTGCGATAGGTTCAGAGTTCTTCCAATGAAATGATCTCTTGTTACAAAAGTTTATGTTAGTAAATAGAGGTACATTATTAAATTTATAATATGGAAACTTCATAAATTACACCACCATCCTACTATTATCCAACTATGTAGATTTGAGGGATTATGATCACACAGTAAATGGTATACCTTTTGGATTTACATCCTATCTATAGTGATTGTTCCTATAGGGGTGTTAGTTCAGAAAGTGTCAAGTGGGCAATGGTTGTGCGATCTGCCAACAAGTGCCATGTGGTCTATAAACTAATACAGACCATTTGTGCACAATTTGAGTACTTGCAATTCTTATGTCCATTATCAATCTATGGGTCAAATACCCTAATGAGACTGTCACCATTTTGCGAAAACACCAACAACTATTTTTGTTCTTCATTTTCCAACATTGGTATCGGAGACACTTCAAGAGGCATCAAACAAGTCCAAATCATAGTGGAAGAGATCGCCCGAAACAGGGAAGTCCAAAAATTCTTCAGAAAATTTTCTTCTTGGTTGCCAGATTCCCCTGCCCCCCAAGGGGTAGAGTGTTGGGGACACTTCAAATGTTACACATTGCTGTCCATCATGCCGGAAGAGGGTGAAAGTTAGAGTTTTATGGAATTGGCCTCCAGTGTGCACAAGGAAGAAGACAACACTGTTGGTTGAAATGATGTTGTTTCGACCAACAGTCATCAGAATTGAAATAATTATGTACTAAACAACATTGTCGCTTAGTCGACCAAGGAGAAAAATGACCAAATCGGTCATCAAATGATCTTACTTGGTACACTGACACAAGTTCGACAAATCATCTCACCAATGAGTTTCAAAACTTGAATCTTGGTGCAGAACCTTTCTAAGGGACCGACACTATCCAAGTTGGGGATGGAACAGGTTTGCTAATTCGCCATATTGGTTCTTCTAAACTTTCTCTCCCTAACACTACTTTTAAATTAAATTCAGTTTTACATGTTCCTCACATTAAGAAAATTTCGGTTTCGGTAAGCCAATTCACTGCTGATAACAATGTTTTTATTGAATTTCATGCCGGGTATTTTTCTATGAAGGACGAATGCACGCAGAAGCTCCTGTTCAGCGGCAAATCTTTTCAAGCTTTTTCCTGCCAGCGTGTCCCGTTAGATGTTTGGCATTCTCATCTTAGTCATGCTTCATTCAAAACTTTCAAGCATCTGACTTCCAGGGCGTCTCTTCCAATTTCTTCAAATAAAACACCAGTGGTTTGCAACTCCTGTCTGCAGGGCAAGAGCCATCGTCTTCCTTTTTTTTTTTTTTTCCCTCCAATCATGTTTCCAAGGGTCCCTTAGATTTAATATTTTCATATGTATGGGGCCATTCTTCTATAATGTCCGAAAAATGAAATAAATATTATGTTTCTTTTGTTGACCATTTTAGCAAATTCACATGGATCTTTCCAATGCCTACTAAATTATCAGTATATTCTATTTTCATTTCATTCCAAAAACGAATTGAACGATTATTGGATCGTAAAATAAAGTGTGTTCAAACTGACTGGGGGGGGGGAGAGAATTTAGTTCCCTTCATCCCTTATTTGGCCAACAAGGCATCACACATCGTCTCACATGTCCTCATACCTCCCAACAAAATGGGATTGTGGAACGTAAACATAGGCATATTGTAGAGAGTGGTCTTTCTCTCTTGTCTAAATCTGCGGTTCCTCACTCTTATTAGGATGAAGCATTTTCAATGGCCACATTTATTAACAATCGATTGCCTACTTCTCCCCAACACACTGTTTCTCCATTTGAAAAATTGTTCAATCAAAAACCAGATTATTCAATTCTCTGCATTTTTGTTGTGCTTGCTGGCCATATCTTAGACCATACAATCATCACAAAATTGATTTTCGGTCTAAAAAATGTGTCTTCCTTGGATTTAGTAGTCATCATCGTGGCTATCAATGTTTGGATATACACTCGGGACGTATCTTTATTTATGGACATGTCCTATTCGATGAGTCTGAATTCCCTTTCTCCAATTTGTCTCCATCTGATCACGATAATATTTCTCTAACTTCCACGGGCCAAGCTTCATTAAAATCGCATCCCATTTGTTCACAATCAAGACAAAAATCCATGCAACCAATCACTTCTTCACAGCCACATATCTTGACTTTTCAACTTGGCAATAATATAATTCCCTCTTCCAAGGGTCAAGCCTCATTAAAATCCCATCCAGTCCTTCCACAATCAAGGCCACGTGATTCATGCACATCACCTCATTCGGTCTCCCTTTCTTTTTTAGCACAATCACCTTCATCCACTCCTCATATCTCGGTCACTCCTTCCACAAATCATTCTCCATCATCAAGTGCATCTTTGACCGACTCTAATTCCATAGTTTCTTCCCATTATTACTCGATACCTATCCCAAAATCTTTCTCATTCTGTGGACCCTTCCCCAAATCAAGGACCTTCCTCTCATGCCGCTACAGCTGCTTCTCCTGCAAGACTTCATCCAAAGCGCACCCGTGCACAAAATAAAATTTTCATACCAAAAAATTTTTTTGTTGGTACCATTCCTTATTCAAAACCATAGGCTTTTATGGCAAATACTGATCACATTCCTGATGACCCTGGGTGTTACTCACGTGCTGTCATTTTTGTCCCATGGAGACAAGCCATGGATGATGAGTACTCGGCCTTGATGAAAAATGACACACGGAAACTAGTTCCTTTTCAAGAAGGAATGAACTTAATTGGAAACAAATGAGTTTACTGTGTCAAGAGGGATTCCATGGGCAAGCCGGTTCGCCACAAGGCACGCCTGGTTGCTAAAGGGTACCACCAACAACCTGCATTAACTATGGTGGTACTTTTAGTCCCGTGATCAAGCCTACCACTATCCGCTTGGTACTCACTTTCGCCATTTCACAACAATGGCCTATAAGGCAAATTGATATCTCTAATGCCTTCCTTCATGGTTTTCTTGAGGAGGAGGTCTTCATGGTTCAACCAACAAGTTATGTTGACAAGACTCTTCCCCATTTATGGGTTAAAGCAGGCCCCTCGTGCGTGGTATGCTAGTTTAAGTGCCAAACTTCTTGACTATGGATTTTACAATTCCAAATCTGACACCTCATTGTTTATTTTGAACTATCATGGCACCCAACTCTTTGTTCGTGTGTATGTCGATGACATCCTCATTACTCTTTGTTCGTGTGTATGGTGTGACAATCTTGGGGATATGTACTTGTCTGTGAATCCTGTTCTTCATGCTCGAACTAAGCATGTTGAGATCGATTACCATTTTGTCTGGAAGCAAGTTCAAAGGCGTTCATTATCTGTTCATTTTCTACCAAGTGAATCCCAACTCGCAGATGCACTAACCAAATCATTGCCTACTACCAGATTTCAAGATCTACACACCAAGTTGTGCGTCCTCTCACTCTCGCTCAGCTTGAGGGGGAATAATAAGGAAATTAATGCTATCACCGAATGTGCACCAAACAAAGCCATGTGATTCATGCAATAGACCATTATAGGATTGTAGTCTTTCCATGTATAGCCTAGTTTCCTAAAGTTGTATATTCCTTCACCATACACGTGTAATTATATATATATATATATATATATATATTGGAATAGACGGAAGATGTCTAAGTTTGGCGAGATTACAAAATTCTTTTCTCTATCAATATTTGTTTACAACTCTAGTTTTATTACTATAAATTTGACATATATGGAATTAATTATTAATTTGGGCAAGTTATATATATGGCTATCAATGATGATCAAATACTAATTGTGTGCTTGCCGCAACTATATATATAACAGCTAGCTGAATGAAATTGCAACAGCCAATTTTATTAACCGATCTATTTTTTATTTTTATTTTTTCTTTCAAAATTTTTTATATTTATCTTAAATTTTATCATCTCCAACTATACAGTGGTGGAACCATAAATCTCTTTGAGGGGCCCGACTTTTCTACAGTGACACGTTTATATAAAATAGAAAAATCATCAAAATATAACTGTATATATATAAAGTTAGATATCAATAATTTGTTACAATATACACGTAGAAATAAAAATCTAAAAAATACAACTTAATATATGTTTTAGATTTTTTACGATAATGTGTCATGGAATAATATGAATCTATTATTATTTTTGTAATGACATATTTAGAATTTATTTTATTCATAGAAACTTTCAAGTGGTTTTTTAGAAGGTCATATTTTATTCTAATATGTAAGCTAGTTTGTCTCATACAAAATCTAGATATTTTCGAATCACATTAAGCATATAATAGTATAACTAAGATCATCTTAAATAAATTCTTTTATTGCTCAATGAACTCTAGAGGATAAGACCTCTCAACTATTTTTAATATAAATCATCAACTTTAAATGGTTTTTCTTATATTCTCATGACTTTGAATTCCATATATATTAAAAAGCTTAATATTGAATAACAAAAAACTTTGCATGGGATTCATATTAATAAGTTTATTATTTTTCCTAAACTTAGTTTTAATTTAATTTTGATGAGGCCATATCATTGAAAATGGATAATATATATAAATTATATAAAATTAATTTGGGACTATAGGAAAACAAATTGGAGAGAAACATTTCTAGGTATATCGAAGTTTTAGAAACTTTACATGGATTGTAAATCTTCTGCAAATACACGATAGAACCTCACAATCTCGCTCTCCTCCTGCGCGCCACTCTCAGTCTCTCACGAAACGGACCCTTCGCGACACCAGGTATAACTCTTCCTCAATCTAGCTCCCAAACTCAAAAGAGTTTTCATCTCACTCAATTATTCTTGGATTACAACTTGTTGGGGAGAACCTTGGCACGGCATATAATCTAATCTCCCTGCCTTTTCATCTCCAAAAATTCAGGTATGCCTTTTATATTCTCATTTTGATTTGAATATAATATTTTGTAATGTTGAAAATTTGTATGCTCTTGATATTTGTTGTTTGTGTTGCTGTGAGTTCGTGATTAATGGGGTTTTCCGTTGTTGAAGAAGACTGAAATTTGAAATGAATCCGATCGAACGGGTTAATCTTACCGTCCGAACGTATATGTTATCTTCGAACATAGTTTATCACCGTTCGAACGTAAACTATACATTAATGTATTTACAATTATAATACAAATATATAAGGATAGTTGTAAATTATATGTACTACTAAATGTTTAAATTAAAATACAAATAGTTAGGATTTAATAACACTTAAGTAGTTAATTCTAAATTAATAAGATTTAAGTATTTAAATTAAAATATTATGAAATCTTTAAATTAAAATACAAATAGTTAAGATTTAATAATACTTAAATACTTAATTCTAAATTAATAAAATTAAGTTTGTAAATTAAAATACTACTAAATCTTTAAATTCAAATACAAATAGTTAGGATTTAATAACACTTAAATAGTTAATTCTAAATTAATAAGATTTAAGTATTTAAATTAAAATACTATTAAATCTTTAAATTAAAATGCAAATAGTTAAGATTTAATAACACTTAAATAGTTAATTCTAAATTAATAAAATTAACATTTTAATTAAAATACTATTAAATCTTTAAATAATACCTACTAATTATGTTTTTGTTGTATTGTTGTACAAATAATATGTTGTTATTGTTTGACATATGTTAGCATATCTTGCATTATTTGTTCATCAAAATTAACCTTAGACCTGTGTAAGAGTTATCAATTCAGATGAATGCTTGATTGATAACTCTTGAATTGTCCAGAATGGACAATTTGTGATTATAAGATCATTTTCGTAAACTATCGAATTATATTTGTTGTCGTCCAACATTATTATTTTAGTAGATTCATCCTTTGTTCTCCGGATATGCAGTTTCGTTGATTAACACAACGACGTGTTAATCAACCCCATCGAGACGCGCTGCTTGATATTCTGCATGTATTTATCGGGAAAGTAGGTATCATACAATGGATCGAGATTGTTATAGGAAAATCTAAAATAGTGGTGTCCTAGTCGAAAAAAGTCATGATTGAGAAAATATTGATTTCTATGGGGTTATTGTCGATATAATTGGAATGAAATATTTGGGAGAGCTTGCGGTGTATTTGTTTAAGTGTGATTGGTAAGATTTAAGCAATCCTTGTACTGGAGTCTGTGATGGTGAATATTTTTTGAGTGTTAATATATCAAAAAAATGGTATGAAGATGATTATTTTATTTTGGCTTCTCAAGCATCTCAAGTATTCTACTTAGATGACCCAAAGTTAGGAAAACAATGGCGAGTAGTACAAAAATATTCTCCAGGAAATATATATGACGTTATCTCTCAGGCAGAATGACAACATGAAGAAAAAGATGACCCCTCTACTCAAGAAGCATACCAAGAGAGTCAACCCGCCTTAAATTTGTTTGTAGATTTAAACCAGTATGAGATTATTCCATTAAATAGAGAAGATATTGAGGCTGAAATTGTTGATGCGACAGTTGAGGAAAATGTTGAATCATCTGAACTATCTATAGATGATGAGAGCGAATTGTCAAATTAAACTGATACAGATTATGATTGACCAATTATGTGTTAACATTACACTTGATGACAAATATTTTACTTATTGAATGTATTAGTAGTTTGAAATTATGCCGCCAAAGAGGAAGGAAGTTCGCAACCCATCTCTACTTGTTCATAACCCTCATTCAGACTCACCATTAGAGATTGACTCTACAGAACAAAGTAAAAATCTAATACTCATAAAAGTTATTAAATAAGGTCCTATAATAGACATATAAATGAAATTGATTACAATGTTATATTTTATAGAGTCTATAGTACAATCTCATCAAGATCGAGGCACCACTAGAAGGGAAATGTTGGAAAAATATCGTAAGGTGGGTAAGATCAAGGTTAACATTCCTGACGAACATACCGGGGGCGAAGGACAACCAGCAGCTTGGCTTGCATCGCATGTGGGTGCTCTTACACGAACTTACGCTCCTTTGGCAACGACTTCATGGAAGAAAATCTCCCAATATGTTAAAGAGCTTATCAAGAAGCGTTGTTTGGAAATGTTTAAAACATTAATTTAGTAGAATAAATTTTTATATTTTACTTAAATTTAGAATATTATAAATGATAATGTATTTGTGACTATTTTTTTCAAGGATGATTTCGAATTAAATTTTGGTCGGAGAGATGAGCGTAAGACTGTGGAAGAGCTTATGGGTAATGCATTCCGTAAATATAAGGCGAAGTGTCATGAGCATTATAATAAGTTTGAGAATAAGGAAGATGCACGCCAACATCCTTTTCAGGATGTCCGACCTTCTGAGTGGGAAAAACTTTGTGACATGTTTGAGGATCCATCATATCAGGTATAATTAAATTTAATTATTTTAATTGTCCTATTTGTCATTTCGCTTCATAATATTTTCAATTCCTTTGCAGGAACGAAGTTCTAAACAAATAGATCAAAATTGAAAATTAATCATCATGCAAGCTCAAGATCTTTCCATTGCCTCTCTAAGAAATTGGTATTTCTATTTTTTTTTATTGGATATAGTTAATTATTTGGATGAATCATAATGACTTTATATCTTAATACATTTATTTTAGCAAGATTCAAATACCAATTATGATATGACAAAATTATATGCTGTATCGCACACTGATCATAATGGAGAGTGTACTCAATCTGCGTCAGATCAAGATTCCTCAACAAGTGATATTGATATTTTTACACAACTCCTGGGTCAACGTTTAGGATATTTGAGGGTTTGGGTTGCAGTGTAAAGCCTTCTCCCTCTTCCTCTTCTTCTGGGAATGCATCTATGACTTCTATAGCGCTAGAGAATGTGAATTCCAAAATCGAAGAATTGACTGCAAGACAGCATTAGTTAAAGGCTCAATTGGCAAAATAAGTAGATATGGAGATGCGCCTCAAACAACATGAAGAACAACAAGAAGAGTTCAGAAGACATGCAACTCCAAATGCAGCAGCTTATGCAACAGTACAGGCCACCAAGCAACTGATGGTTTTTTGCTACAGTGGTGGAACCATAAATCTCTTTGAGAGGCCCAACTTTTCTTCAGTGACACGTTTATATTAAATAGAAAAATCATAAAAATATAACTGTATATATATAAAGTTAGATATCAATAATTTGTTACAATATACACGTAGAAATAAAAATCTAAAAAATACAACTTAATATATGTTTTAGATTTTTTACGATAATGTGCCATGGAATAATATTAATCTATTATTATTTTTGTAATGACATATTTAGAATTTATTTTATTCATAGAAACTATCAAGTGGTTTTTTAGAAGATCATCTTTTATTCTAATATGTAAGCTAGTTTGTCTCATACAAAATCTAGATATTTTCAAATCACATTAAGCATATAATAGTATAACTGAGATCACCTTAAATAAATTCTTTTATTGCTCAATGAACTCTAGAGGATAAGACCTCACAACTATTTTTTATATAAATCATCAACTTTAAATGGTTTTTCTTATATTCTCATGACTTTGAATTCCATATATATTAAAAAGCTTAATATTGAATAACAAAAAACTTTGCATGGGATTCATATTAATAAGTTTATTATTTTTCCTAAACTTAGTTTTAATTTAATTTTGATGAGGCCATATCATTGAAAATGGATAATATATATAAATTATATAAAATTAATTTGGGACTATAGGAAAACAAATTGGAGAGAAACATTTCTAGGTATATCGAAGTTTTAGAAACTTTACATGAGGTTTGCTTTGCATGGTATAATTAATCATGTGCATGGTTGGCGCGCGGCCGGTACTAAGATAATTTAGGAAGAAGATTAGATCGTGAAGGCAAAAAATAGTACACATAATTGCGGAAAACCATGCAAAAGGTGGTTTGAGATTTTAGTGGTGATGAGCTTCTGTGTTGCACTATAAATATTGAAACCAAAGTACTACTGGTCAGCCAACTCAGGATCGATCATCTTTTTCCCCCAAATGTCATGTTTTCAAACCAATATTATAATAATAATATCATGGGTTTGAAAATCAATATGGGAAGTACTATAGCATTGCTGTTGTTGTTAGCATATGCTGCCAATGCCCAACCTGGTGTCTTTGATATCAGAAAGTACGGTGGCAAGTCGAATGGAGATATCACCCAGGTACGTACGTACGTACGTATATAGTACTTACGTATATATATTTGCATGCATGCATGCATGCATTAATCTCACTTTCATTATTATTCTAATTAATTTTGTGGGTGTTTAATTAATATATTAATTAGGCTGTGATAAAAGCTTGGCAAGGAGCCTGCCAAACAGCGGGAAGGAGCAAAGTAGTGATTCCAAAAGGGATATACAGAATGGGGGCTGTAACATTTAGTGGACCGTGTAAGGGTAGGATCGAGTTTCAGATTCAAGGAACCGTACAAGCCCCAGGCGGTCGCGGTTACTTCAAGTCGGGAAGTTGGGTCACTTTTTTACGCATTGACGGCTTCACTTTGTCTGGCGGTGGAACTTTTGATGGTAAAGGCAAAAGCGTATGGGGAACGAAATCGTGTTCCGGTATTAAATACTGCGGTGACCTTCCCATCGTAAGTACTACGTAGTAGTAGTACTTCATTTTCAATAACATGATCAATTAATATATATTTTTCCCAACATCTTCTCTTCTTTTTATATTCCTGTAAATTAAGAACGTACGCGCGCTTATTCATGAAAATCTACTTTGATCATCATGTACAGAGTCTCAGGTTTGATTTCATCAGCAACGGACTGATTCAGGGCATAACATCTTTGGATAGCAAACAATTCCACATTAATTTGTTGGGTTGCAAAAATGTTACCTTCCAACGCGTAAATATCATAGCACCTGGAAATAGTCCCAACACTGATGGAATTCATCTTGGGCGATCATCTGGAATCAGAATACTCGATACAAAGATTGCAACTGGTGATGATTGTGTTTCCATTGGTGATGGCAGTCGGGATATACTTGTCCAAAGAGTAACTTGTGGACCTGGCCATGGAATCAGCATCGGAAGTCTTGGCAAGTACACGAATGAAGAACCTGTGGTTGGAGTCAAAGTTCTTGATTGCACAATGACAAACACACAGAATGGCGTGAGAATCAAGACATGGCCTAATTCCTTTGCTGGCACCGCCTCTGATCTGCATTTCGAGAATCTCGTCATGAACAATGTCGACTATCCTGTCCTCATAGATCAATCATACTGCCCATGGCGTCAGTGCAAAGCACAAGTACGTACTTACAATATTATATCAAACTACTAGCTAGTTACGTTTTGATCAGCTGTAGACTTCTTAATGTTCAAACTTTATGAATATTACTAATTCTTTAATTTGATGGTGTTTGTTTGATCTGCTATATAGATCCCCTCCAAGATCAAGATCAGCGATGTCAGCTTCAAGAACATAAAAGGTACAGCTAATACAAAGGGGGCAGTGAAGCTTATTTGCAGTAAGGCAGTACCGTGTAAGAATGTGAAGGTCACTGACATAGACATCCGATACCAAGGAAAAGACGGTCCTGCTACTTTCCAATGCACTAATGTCAATCCAACCCTCGGTGGGAAACATAATCCTCCTCCTTGTACGGTTAAATAAATTCCTAAAGTTACCAAATAAATCACAATAAGATCATTACAATATAATTTAATTAAACTTCTTGTTCTTGTGTACTACGTTAATATATATATAATCTTGCATGCATGCATGCATTCATGCAGTTTGTTTGTCGTAAAATACATGATCAATTGTGGTTATGGAAGTGATGAAGTTGATAATGTTGATGGAAAGAGACATGCAAGATGTTATAACTTCAGATATATTGCAACAGCCCCGACCTTGAAGACCAAAACGTCCAACTACTATAAGAAGTAAAAACAAACGGATCAAAAGCACTAACCCATAGCTTATATATGGACTTAACAACAAATTAACATGCTTGCTTCATCAGCGCTAAGCTTCATCAAGATCGAACGCACCTAGCTAATTCTCAATACTGATATTATTCCAAGGTAGTCAAACATGCAGCATGCGAACCTTAAGAACACAAACAAGTGATTTTCTTTTTCTACCTAATTACCAATTACTTCGCATTGAATTAAAGTGGGAAGGTAAAAAAAAGATGGGAATGAAGGCCGTTCCAATAAAAACCTCTTGATAATATTATTGAGAAGTACTTTCTAATTTTATTCCTTTTCTTCACCTCTTGGGTACGATGATGCTATTTTAATAATCCTGATTAGAAGATTAAAGGAAACTAACTTTGTTGTATGTTGAAAATTGATCACTATCAAGTAACTTAGTGCATGTACAAAATTCTATTACAAAAAAGCTTCCATCTCGATAATGATTTCTCTCTGTAATCGTCCTCGTTATTTTCTTTGTTCCCTAGTTTAAAATTAGGCATGAGTAGTTATAGAGACACGTGGAGTTTATCAAGTGATCTATACAAGAAGAATAAAATGTTTGTGAAATGATAAGCACACAGGGACCAGACCGGGGAAACAGGGGGAAGGGAGTGGGGAGCTGGGACAAGACGCGGATTCACACAAAAGAGAGAGGCTTGTGGATTAGGTGACAGAGATAGCGGGAAGAGTGACTCACTCACGTTCAACATAAAAAGAAAAAAGAAAAAAAAAGGCCTTAAACATGAAATAAACAGAAGATGCAACAGAACTAATGAAAGTTACGTACACATCAGTCAATCATAAACGAAAATGCCTTAATTTTCCTTTGTAGACGCACTTCATGAATTTCTTTGATCCACCGAACAATGCTCCTGTTGTTTTGGCTTGAGAATATTCAGACATTCAATTTATGACAATCTTTAAACGAATCGTCAACTTCTTTATACGGTACCCAATTTAGTGAGTGGTTGATCAAGTACATGAGCAACAAGGTAACTTTGCAATTCCATCGAGCATGATGAATGTCGTTTCGCTCCTTGCACCTTTTATCAAAAGGGCACACTTTTGTTGAAGAGATTTTTATCCTTAGGGAAATTGAAACGTCCATCGTGCCCTACGTCTCAAAACCAACGTGTTAACCCCCGATGCTAGGTTCTTATGATCCGCTAGAACCTTTTGTTTAGCAATCTCGGGTATGTCGTCAGCCTTTCAGGGTCGATTGATCTCAGATTCTCAGTGATCCCAAGCGGGTCCAAGAGACATTCACGTTTCTATTGAGAGAATGCCTATTAAAAAACTTGGGAGAAAAATGATCCTAGAGCCAGCCTCAAGTTTCATGACAATAACATTCTCAGTGATATATACCAAAATACGAAACTGACTATAAACTCCTAAAGTGGGAATATGAGGTAATACTTTTTTCGATAGTACAAACGCCACTTTTGATTTTTGAGATTACGGGCGAGTCATTGACAACAAGGCCACCAATTCATTGACAAAGAACTTTGTTTCATTTTCACTAAGGATAGCAAAAACCAACCTTTTTCCAATAAAATTATTCGGCTTTGGCTCTTGCATACTTCCCTTGTGGTTTCCTTCTCTTCATATATTAACTCTTATCAAAGGGCATTTTACTGCAGACTTTTTTGCAGGCTGTCTTCCCTCGGTATCTTTGCTCTTGTTTTTCCTAATTTGTATTGTAAACCTTCACATTGTCATTGACTCGGACTTGGAAAGAGACCTTGAAAGAAAGAGAAGCAAGCTAGAATGGAAAGTCTCCCATGCGAACTCATGATCCTGAATATAGTTTCACGGCTTTCTCCCACACCGGTTCTCCACCTTCAATCATGAATTTCAAGCCGCTGAGCAACGGTTTATCTACTGGAAAAGTAACTCGATCTAGCAAATATTCCCCCCAGTCCATCTCCCCTTCCTCATCATCCACCTCCTTAACAACTCCAATTTCCCACCCAGTAAGCCATTAAAGGTAAATCATGAAGCCTTACATAAAATGTAGCCGATGTTAACTGGATCAGCTGGACTTGTCTCCGACTATCAACTTTAGACATTAAGACCATATGTTTATCAAAAGACCAAGGGCTCTTGTGGAGCACATTTTCCTTATCCCTTATATCTTCGAATTCAACAAGCATGAGAGTGGAATTCCGGTTTCTAAACTTCACCCCTAGCCCCAAATGCCATGCTTTCCTCATCGTACTCTTGAAAATATCTTTATTATAGTGTTTCGCAGTGAACACCTTCATAATCAAGCACTTTACCCCACTTAGAAAAGCATCCGCCAACTTCTCTGATTCCACCACCACCTCCGCATTTTCCTTCTCGGTCAATGAGAGGCGCTGGTAGAGATCGTTGAGAGACTCCTCCATAAAACCAATTAAGCCAAACCAAGAACAGAAACTGCACGAGACGGCAGTGGTAATGGCCTCTATGTAGATAACCCACGGGAACCTAGAGAGGAAAAAACCTTATCCTAGAATTAAGTCATGATTAATCTCACTTGTAGATTTTCTATTATCTACATCACTTTCAAAATCAACGTCATTATAGCCGATTAATTCTAAATTTTTTATTCTAAAGCACAATTTTATATTTTTCGTACCTAGATCACTGATTGCAAAGTCATTTTTCATATTCTCATATGGCTTTAGTGTTTTTAATGTATATAAGGTCTTTTATTGGTTTGAAGAAAAGTTATATACCTTTTCCAGACCCAGAATTTCCTTCCATTTAGTTTTTCAATCCTCGAGGGATCAATACTTTCCTTCGTTGCCACTAATAAAAAACCTTAATATTAACAATAAAGATACAACATAATATATATGTTTTCACATAAGTTGAATAATGTAAGTATTGCCTTGGTCGAGTGTTCCCATGAAGTTTTCTTGAAGTTTATCCTCTTTCAAGGAGTTTCTTGTGATTTTCAGCAATAAAAAATGTTCTAAAAAGATTTGACACATAACAAGAACCGAAACGGCTTTTGAAATGACTCAAAATGGCCAAAAACACCAAAATTGGGTTTAAAATGACTCAAAATGGCCAAAAACACCAAAATTGGTCTGAACCGGTCAAAAAACTGATTCAAACGGCTAGACCGAGCTTCGGCACAATGGACCAGTCAGTGGCTCTGTACTTGTCTCCACTCACAGCTCGGCATGCGAGTTCAATACGTGGGTCAGCTCGATTCTTGGAATGATGTCATGTTCAATTTTGTTTGGAACGACACCATTTGTTGTCGGAGTAGAATCTACAGGTGTAAAGCAAAAAAAGACGCTTTGATCATTTTTCTCCTTAGTCGACTAAGCGACAATGTTGTTTAGTACATAATTATTTCAATTCTGATGACTGTTGGTCGAAACAACATCATTTCGACCAAGAGTGTTGTCTTCTTCCTTACCCAGACTGGGGGCCAATTCCAAAAAACTCCAACTTTCACCCTCTTCTGGCATGATGGACAGCAATGTGTAACGTTTGAAGTGTCCCCAACACTCTACCCCTTGGGGGGCAAGGGAATCTGGCAACCAGCAAGAAAATTTTCTGAAGAATTTTTGGACTTCCCTGTTTCGGGCGATCCCTTCCACCATGATTTGGACTTCTTTGATGCCTCTTGAAGTGTCTCAGATACCAATGTTAGAAAATGAAGAACAAAAATAGTTGTTGGTGTTTTCACAAAATGGTGACAATCTCAGTAGGGTATTTGTCTCATAGATTGATAATGGACATAAGAATTGCAAGTACTCAAATTGTGCACAAACGGTCTGTATTAGTTTATAGACCACAAGGCACTTGTTGGCAGATCGCACAACCAATGCCCACTTGACACTTTCTCAACTAACACCCCTATAGGAACAATCACTATAGAGAGGATGTAAATCCAAAAGGTACACTGTTTGGTGTGTGATCATAATCCCTCAAATCTACATAGTTGGATAACAGTAGGATGGTGGTGTAATTTATGAAGTTTCCATATTATAAATTTAATAATGTACCTCTATTTAATAACATAAACTTTTGTAACAAGAGATCATTTCATTGGAAGAACTCTTAATCTATCGCAATCACTTTTCTCACTTTGGCTCCGTAAATGGAAAGTACCGTCATTTTATTTTTGACCTTTTATTATAACTCATACTCTTTTTTCTAAGTTTATATTATCATTGGATTATAAAACAATCCTAGGAGTGTAACCGGAACGATTCGGCCCCATTTTGGACAAATTTGTTAACCGAACCGGTATACATTGATTTTGAAAATTTAAGAACCGATACAGATGGATTCATCACCGAAACAGGAACTTTCGATTTTTCAGTTTTAGTCCGGTTTGATCTGATTTTCCAGTTTATCGTTTACACGTGTGACACTATATAAGTTTAGTATTATAATTTTTCAATTCTAAACTTAATTATTAGAATTTAGTTCTTATTATTAACAATTACTAATTCATTAATGTTCAATTATATTAGTATAGTATAAGTAATGTCTAACTTATTAGTGAGAGTAATAAACTTGAATAATAATATTAAAATACTATAAATAGTGTCTAATTATAATAGTATAAGTAGTGTCTAACTTACATAAAATGTTATATTAATTTTATATTATAAGATTAATAGACTTGAATAATAATATTAGAATTTCATGTTATATTAATTAGCAATTTAGCATATAATATAATATAAAAAATTAAAATTATATATACTGGTCTTGTTTGGTTTATACCGGTTTTTAAAATATGAAAATCAGCACTGCACAGGTTTATGACCGGTTTCGATTCTTAAGAACTAGTACTGCACTACACCGCTAACAAACTGGACCGCTGGTACGGTCCAGTTCAACCGATTTTCCAATTTTTACTTACACCCCTAAACAACCCCAACCATTGATATATAGAAATTAAAATGTTTGAATTTTGCAACCTCATGTGTGCCCCGGCCATTTAACAATTCAACATTTATCACATCTCATGGTAACGGATTAATATATGCTATAAGTCAATTTTATTTGAAAAATCCCGTAATAGTACTATATATAATCCAATTTGAATTGTAACAACTAGAATTTAGTTAGAATAGATATATTTTGACGGCTAGTTTATGATCAACAGAGACTGAGGATTGAGATTGAGAAAATATGCAACACATAGATAAAACTTTGAAAATATGGTTTGTTTATAAAATCCGAAAATTGGTTCTGAAACCACAGGTTGTGCTCAATAGGTAAGGAAATCGGAGATTCTAATAATATTTTCCAAAATGGAAAAATCTCAATTTTTGTATAAAAATAGAAAACGTAATAAAATAATATCTCATCAAAAATCTAGACCAAATCAAAATAAGAATCATTTCAAAAAAGTAACAACAAAAATTATTATAAAAGGAGCAAATAACTTAAATTGAAGATTTAAGGGAAAAAAATTTTGACTTCAAGGTCGAAACGGGGACCGCTGAATGCATGCAGCCTGGTGTCCATGACTTGCGCGCTTAAAATATTTCTGAATTGTGGTAATATGTGGGATTCATAATTTTTAATACATATAGCCAAAGTTATTGTCAAAATACTTCACGTGAGTAATATTAGCTCAATCCGAGTAGTCTTCACTTTTTTCTACCATATTTAAGATGATCTATCTTCTAGAGTTACAGTGCTATCAACAGAGAATCAATCAACTCAACATCATCAAATTCAAATCCCCCTGCATCATAACTTTACGTGGTATATATATATATATATATATATATATATATATATATATATATATAAGGACCTATATAATTAGCAAATCTAAATGAATTCTTTTGTTCCCTTGAAAGTAAGCTCAAGTGAAAAAGTTGCGATAAGGAAATTAATGCTATCACCGAATGTGCACCAAGGCCACGTGATTCATGCAATAGACCAATATAGGATTGTAGTCTTTCCATGTATAACCTAGTTTCCTAAAGCTGTATATTCCTTCACCTTACACGTGTAATTATATATATATATATATATATATATATATATATTGGAATAGATGACAGATGTCTAAGTTTGGTGAGATTACAAAATTCTTTTCTCTATCAATACTTGTTTATGGTATCAAGAGCCAACTAAAAGACAAACGTCTAAAGATTTTTTTTTTTTCCTTTCCAATGGCCTCATTTCACTCTATCGGTTCTTCTTGAACCTCACAGTCCTCCATTGCTTCCCAGATAGCATCCATCTCCATCCTGAACCTACAAAATCCTGTCATTATAAAATTGACAAAGGATAATTACCTCCTTTGGCGAGCCCAAATCCTACCGTACCTTAGAGGCCAACAATTGATCAGATATGTAGATGGCACAATCCCATGTCCACCGCCAATTCTTCATATCACGTCCAAAGAAAATGAAAAAATTCAAACTGCTCCAAATCCTGAGTACTCTCACTGGTACAATCAGGATAAAGTCATACTCGATGTTCTAATGTCCTCTCTCTCAGAATCAGTTATTACCCACATGGTAGGACTTGAAACTTCCAAGGATGTGTGGAATGCTCTTGAGCGAATGTTCTCTAACCATACCCCAGCACGCGTGGTAGAAATTCACATTGAACTATCAACCCTCAAGAAGGGTAATATGTCCATTTCTGAGTATTATCAGAAAGTGAAATCGTTTGCCGATACATTGGCTGCAATGGGAGAGCCCCTTCGAGACTCAGAATTTCTGACATATCTACTTGCAAACCTAGATTCTACATACAACTCCATAGTCACCTCTCTCTCAACTCGGGTTAATCAAGTCTCTCTTGAAGATGCATTTGCTCACTTAATGAGTTTTGAATTAAGACTTGAGCAGCACAATACTGCTCTTGATATCTCTATTGGATCAGTGAATATTGTAACTCGCCATACTCAAACTCGTGGCTGTGGAGGTAGACATGTCCAACGCTCATTTCCTAACAATCGAGGCCAAGGCAATCGTGGTCATGGAAGGGGGCTCCCAAGGACATTATTCTAGAGGATCACAAATGGTTTGTCAAGTATGTGGCAAGAATGGCCACAATGCAGTGCAGTGTTACCATAGGCTCGACCTTTCTTATCAGGGTACACAGCCAACCATGCAGGCCTACACTCAACCTCTTTGTTTTACACCTATAGATTCTACTCCGGCAACAAATGGTTTCATTCCAAACAAAATTGAACATGACATCATTCCAAGAATCGAGCCGACCCACATATTGAACTCGCATGTCGAGCTGTGAGTGGAGACAAGTATAGAGCCACTGACTGGTCCATTGTGCCTGAGCTCTGTCTAAGACGTTTGAATTAGGTTTTTGACCGGTTCAGACTAATTTTGGTGTTTTTGGCCATTTTGAGTCATTTTAAACCCAATTGGGTCCGTTCAAAGGCTGTTACTCTTCTTGTTATGTGTCAAATCTTTTTAGAACATTTTTTATTGCTGAAAATCACAAGAAACTCCTTGAAAGAGGATAAACTTCAAGAAAACTTCATGGGAACACTCGACCAAGGCAATACTTACATTATTCAACTTATGTGAAAACACATCTATTATTGTTGTATCTTTATTGTTAATATTAAGGTTTTTTATTAGTGGCACCGAAGGAAAGTATTGATCCCTCGAGGATTGAAAAACTAAATGGAAGGAAATTCTGGGTCTGGAAAAGGTATATAACTTTTCTTCTAACCAATAAATGACCTTATATACATTAAAAACACTAAAGCCATATGAGAATATGAAAAAATGACTTTGCAATCAGTGATCTAGGTACCAAAAATATAAAATTGTGCTTTAGAATTAGAAATTTAGAATTAATCGGCTATAATGATGTTGATTTTGAAAGTGATGTAGATAATAGAAAATCTACAAGTGAGATTAATCATGACTTAATTCTAGGATAAGGTTTTTTCCTCTATCGGTTCCCGTGGGTTATCTACATAGAGGCCATTACCACTGTCGTCCCGTGCAGTTTCTGTTCTTTGGTTTGGCTTAATTGGTTTTATGGAGGAGTCTCTCAACGATCTCTACCAGTGCCTCTCATTGACCGGGAAGGAAAATGCAGAGGTGGTGGTGGAATTAGAGAAGTTGGCGGATGCTTTTCTAAGTGGGGTAAAGTGCTTGATTATGAAGGTGTTCACTGGGAAACACTCTAATAAAGATATTTTCAAGAGTACGATGAGGAAAGCATGGTATTTGAGGCTAAGGGTGAAGTTTAGAGACCTGAATTCCACTCTCATGCTTGTTGAATTCGAAGATATAAGGGATAAGGAAAATGTGATAGCCCTTGGTCCTTTGATAAACATCTGGTCTTAATGGCTGAAGTAGACAGTCGGAGACAAGTCCAGCAGATCCAGTTAACATCGGCTACATTTTATGTAAGGTTTCATGATTTTCCTTTAATGGCTCATATTGAGTATGTGGGTCACTTACAGGGTGGAAAATTAGAGTTGTTAAGGAGGTGGATGACGAGCAAGGGGAGATGGAGTGGGGGGAATATTTGTGAGTTCGGGTTACTTTGCCAGTAGATAAACTGTTGCTCAGAGGCTCAAAATTCATGATTGAAGGTGGAGAACTGGTGTGGGTTTGTGTCTCCTATTAGAGATGCCTGCAGTGAAGGACTTTCCATATGGGTGTAGCTTCATGCATGTAGTGGTCTTGGTAATCGTCCATTTGCAGGGAAAAACAAAGCTAACGGTTTGCCAAAATCCTCTCCTGTTTCTATTTCTAGTGATCAAAATGTACCTGGGGAGAAGGAATTTAAGGGCAAGGCGGTGGAAGAGACTAGACCTGACACGGTGGTGGAAGGAGGTCAACGGCCTTGAGAAGGTTGTTGTGCCAAAGCCAAATGGGCTTAGTAGTAAGAAGTGGAAACACATGTTTATGATTTATGAAACGACATCACTCCTTTCTCTAGAATTGAGGCCTGTGTAGATCAGTTGCAATGGATTTCCAAAAAGAGAAAAGGGGTTTTAGAGGAGGGGATTTCAAAAGGAAGGTTGGTTAAGTGTATTCAAGTGGAACAAATTCGGGATGGTGCGACTTGTGATACGAACTTTGCGAGATCGACAGTGGCTGTGGAACAGCACTTCTCGGAGCCATGAAACTCCTCAGTTGGAATGCCCGTGGGCTTGGGAACCCACGTGATATTCGTACCTCTATGACTTATATTAACGTAGTACACAAGAACAAGAAGTTTAATTAATTAAATTATATTGTAATAATCTTATTATAATTCAGTCGGTAACTAATTTTGGAATTTATTTAACCGTACAAGGAAGAGGATTATGTTTCCCACCGAGGGTTGGATTGACATTAGTGCATTGGAAAGTAGCAGGACCGTCTTTTCCTTGGTATCGGATGTCTATGTCAGTGACCTTCACATTCTTACACGGTACTGCCTTACTGCAAATAAGCTTCACTGCCCCCTTTGTATTAGCTGTACCTTTTATGTTCTTGAAGCTGACATCGCTGATCTTGATCTTGGAGGGGATCTATATAGCAGATCAAACAAACACCATCAAATTAAAGAATTAGTAATATTCATAAAGTTTGAACATTAAGAAGTCTACAGCTGATCAAAACGTAACTAGCTAGTAGTTTGATATAATATTGTAAGTACGTACTTGTGCTTTGCACTGACGCCATGGGCAGTATGATTGATCTATGAGGACAGGATAGTCGACATTGTTCATGACGAGATTCTCGAAATGCAGATCAGAGGCGGTGCCAGCAAAGGAATTAGGCCATGTCTTGATTCTCACGCCATTCTGTGTGTTTGTCATTGTGCAATCAAGAACTTTGACTCCAACCACAGGTTCTTCATTCGTGTACTTGCCAAGACTTCCGATGCTGATTCCATGGCCAGGTCCACAAGTTACTCTTTGGACAAGTATATCCCGACTGCCATCACCAATGGAAACACAATCATCACCAGTTGCAATCTTTGTATCGAGTATTCTGATTCCAGATGATCGCCCAAGATGAATTCCATCAGTGTTGGGACTATTTCCAGGTGCTATGATATTTACGCGTTGGAAGGTAACATTTTTGCAACCCAACAAATTAATGTGGAATTGTTTGCTATCCAAAGATGTTATGCCCTGAATCAGTCCGTTGCTGATGAAATCAAACCTGAGACTCTGTACATGATGATCAAAGTAGATTTTCATGAATAAGCGCGCGCGTACGTTCTTAATTTACAGGAATATAAAAAGAAGAGAAGATGTTGGGAAAAATATATATTAATTGATCATGTTATTGAAAATGAAGTACTACTACTAAGTAGTACTTACGATGGGAAGGTCACCGCAGTATTTAATACCGGAACACGATTTCGTTCCCCATACGCTTTTGCCTTTACCATCAAAAGTTCCACCGCCAGACAAAGTGAAGCCGTCAATGCGTAAAAAAGTGACCCAACTTCCCGACTTGAAGTAACCGCGACCGCCTGGGGCTTGTACGGTTCCTTGAATCTGAAACTCGATCCTACCCTTACACGGTCCACTAAATGTTACAGCCCCCATTCTGTATATCCCTTTTGGAATCACTACTTTGCTCCTTCCCGCTGTTTGGCAGGCTCCTTGCCAAGCTTTTATCACAGCCTAATTAATATATTAATTAAACACCCACAAAATTAATTAGAATAATAATGAAAGTGAGATTAATGCATGCATGCATGCATGCAAATATATATACGTAAGTACTATATACGTACGTACGTACGTACCTGGGTGATATCTCCATTCGACTTGCCACCGTACTTTCTGATATCAAAGACACCAGGTTGGGCATTGGCAGCATATGCTAACAACAACAGCAATGCTATAGTACTTCCCATATTGATTTTCAAACCCATGATATTATTATTATAATATTGGTTTGAAAACATGACATTTGGGGGAAAAAGATGATCGATCCTGAGTTGGCTGACCAGTAGTACTTTGGTTTCAATATTTATAGTGCAACACAGAAGCTCATCACCACTAAAATCTCAAACCACCTTTTGCATGGTTTTCCGCAATTATGTGTACTATTTTTTGCCTTCACGATCTAATCTTCTTCCTAAATTATCTTAGTACCGGCCGCGCGCCAACCATGCACATGATTAATTATACCATGCAAAGCAAACCTCATGTAAAGTTTCTAAAACTTCGATATACCTAGAAATGTTTCTCTCCAATTTGTTTTCCTATAGTCCCAAATTAATTTTATATAATTTATATATATTATCCATTTTCAATGATATGGCCTCATCAAAATTAAATTAAAACTAAGTTTAGGAAAAATAATAAACTTATTAATATGAATCCCATGCAAAGTTTTTTGTTATTCAATATTAAGCTTTTTAATATATATGGAATTCAAAGTCATGAGAATATAAGAAAAACCATTTAAAGTTGATGATTTATATAAAAAATAGTTGTGAGGTCTTATCCTCTAGAGTTCATTGAGCAATAAAAGAATTTATTTAAGGTGATCTCAGTTATACTATTATATGCTTAATGTGATTTGAAAATATCTAGATTTTGTATGAGACAAACTAGCTTACATATTAAGATGATCTTCTAAAAAACCACTTGATAGTTTCTATGAATAAAATAAATTCTAAATATGTCATTACAAAAATAATAATAGATTAATATTATTCCATGGCACATTATCGTAAAAAATCTAAAACATATATTAAGTTGTAATTTTTAAATTTTTATTTCTACGTGTATATTGTAACAAATTATTGATATCTAATTTTATATATATATATATATATACAGTTATATTTTTATGATTTTTCTATTTTATATAAATGTGTCGCTGTAGAAAAGTTGGGCCCCTCAAAGAGATTTATGGTTCCACCAATTAGTATTATATATATAGTTGCGGCAAGCAGACAATTAGTATTTGATCATCATTGATAGCCGTATATATAACTTGCCCAAATTAATAATTAATTCCATATATGTCAAATTTATAGTAATAAAACTAGAGTTGTAAACAAATATTGATAGAGAAAAGAATTTTGTAATCTCGCCAAACTTAGACATCTTCCGTCTATTCCAATATATATATATATATATATATATATATATATTATATATATAATTACACGTGTATGGTGAAGGAATATACAACTTTAGGAAACTAGGCTATACATGGAAAGACTACAATCCTATAATGGTCTATTGCATGAATCACATGGCTTTGTTTGGTGCACATTCGGTGATAGCATTAATTTCCTTATTATTCCCCCTCAAGCTGAGCGAGAGTGAGAGGACGCACAACTTGGTGTGTAGATCTTGAAATCTGGTAGTAGGCAATGATTTGGTTAGTGCATCTGCGAGTTGGGATTCACTTGGTAGAAAATGAACAGATAATGAACGCCTTTGAACTTGCTTCCAGACAAAATGGTAATCGATCTCAACATGCTTAGTTCGAGCATGAAGAACAGGATTCACAGACAAGTACATATCCCCAAGATTGTCACACCATACACACGAACAAAGAGTAATGAGGATGTCATCGACATACACACGAACAAAGAGTTGGGTGCCATGATAGTTCAAAATAAACAATGAGGTGTCAGACTTGGAATTGTAAAATCCATAGTCAAGAAGTTTGGCACTTAAACTAGCATACCACGCACGAGGGGCCTGCTTTAACCCATAAATGGGGAAGAGTCTTGTCAACATAACCTGTTGGTTGAATCATGAAGACTTCCTCCTCAAGAAAACCATGAAGGAAGGCATTAGAGATATCATTTTGCCTTATAGGCCATTGTTGTGAAATGGCGAAAGTGAGTACCAAGCGGATAGTGGTAGGCTTGATCACGGGACTAAAAGTATCACCATAGTCAATGCAGGTTGTTGGTGGTACCCTTTAGCAACCAGGCGTGCCTTGTGGCGAACCGGCTTGCCCTTGCAATCCCTCTTGACACAGTACACCCATTTGTTTCCAATTAAGTTCATTCCTTCTTGAAAAGGAACTAGTTGCCATGTGTCATTTTTCATCAAGGTCGAGTACTCATCATCCATGGCTTGTCTCCATGGGGCAAAAATGACAGCACGTGAGTAGCACCCCAGGTCATAAGGAATGTGATCAGTATTTGCCATAAAAGCCTGTGGTTCTGAATAAGGAATGGTACCAACAAAAAAAAATTTTGGTTTGAAAATTTTATTTTGTGCACGGGTGCGCATTGGATGAACTCATGCAGGAGAAGCAGCTGTACCGGCATGAGAGGAAGGTCCTTGATTTGGGGAAGGTTCCACGGAATGAAAGAGATTTTGGGAGTTGAAGTTGGAATTTGACTGAGATGGGATAGGTACCGAGTAATAATGGGAATAAGAAACTATGGAATTAGAGTCGGTCAAATATGCACTTGATGATGGAGAATGATTTGTGGAAGTAGTGATCGAGATATGAGGAGTGGATGAAGGTGATTGTGCTGAAAAAGGAAGGGAGACTGAATGAGGTGATGTGCATGAATCACGTGGCCTTGATTGTGGAAGGATTGGATGGGATTTTAATGAGACTTGACCCGTGGAAGAGGGAAGGATATTATTGCCAAGTTGAAAAGTCAAGATATGTGGCTGTGAAGAAGTGATTGGTTGCATGGATTTTTGGCTTGATTATGAACAAATGGGATGCGATTTTAATGAGGATTGACTTGTGGAAGTAAGAGAAATATTATCGTGATTAGATGGAGACAAATTGGTGAAAGGGAATTCAGACTCATCGAATAGGACATGTCGATAAATAAAGATACGTCCCGAGTGTATATCCAAACATTGATAGCCACGATGATGAATACTAAATCCAAGGAAGACACATTTTTTAGACCGAAAATCAATTTTGTGATGATTGTATGGTCTAAGAAGTGGCCAGTAAGCACAACAAAAAATGCGGAGAATAGAATAATCTGATTTTTGATTGAACAATTTTTCTAACGGAGAAATAGTGTGTAGGGGAGAAGTAGGCAATCGATTGATAATAAAAGTGGCCATTGAAAATGCTTCATCCCAATAAGAGTGAGGAACCGCAAATTTAGACAAGAGAGAAAGACCACTCTCTACAATATGCCTATGTTTACGTTCCACAATCCCATTTTGTTGGGAGGTATGAGGACATGTGAGACGATGTGTGATGCCATGTTGGCCAAAGAAGGGATGAGGGGAACTAAATGCTCCCCCCCAGTCAGTTTGAACACACTTTATCATTATGATCCGCTAGAACCTTTTGTTTAGCAATCTCGGGTATGTCGTCAGCCTTTCAGGGTCGATTGATCTCAGATTCTCAGTGATCCCAAGCGGGTCCAAGAGACATTCACGTTTCTATTGAGAGAATGCCTATTAAAAAACTTGGGAGAAAAATGATCCTAGAGCCAGCCTCAAGTTTCATGACAATAACATTCTCAGTGATATATACCAAAATACGAAACTGACTATAAACTCCTAAAGTGGGAATATGAGGTAATACTTTTTTCGATAGTACAAACGCCACTTTTGATTTTTGAGATTACGGGCGAGTCATTGACAACAAGGCCACCAATTCATTGACAAAGAACTTTGTTTCATTTTCACTAAGGATAGCAAAAACCAACCTTTTTCCAATAAAATTATTCGGCTTTGGCTCTTGCATACTTCCCTTGTGGTTTCCTTCTCTTCATATATTAACTCTTATCAAAGGGCATTTTACGGCAGACTTTTTTGCAGGCTGTCTTCCCTCGGTATCTTTGCTCTTGTTTTTCCTAATTTGTATTGTAAACCTTCACATTGTCATTGACTCGGACTTGGAAAGAGACCTTGAAAGAAAGAGAAGCAAGCTAGAAGGAGGACCACCAACAGCCGGAATGGAAAGTCTCCCATGCGAACTCATGATCCTGAATATAGTTTCACGGCTTTCTGTATCATTTTTAGTACAATTCAAGTCTGTATGCAAAGGTTGGCGCATGTTAGCACAAGATCCTAATCTTGTTAATATGCACAGCACACGCATAGGCGAGAGCAATCCATGCCTCATCTTCCATTATGATTATCTAATCAGAAACCAGCTTTACTTTGTAGAGCTCCCTGCTTGCATCGACAAGAAGGAAAAGGTGAAAAAGCTACATGTGCCTTTCTCGGCCTGAGTTTGATGTTGTAGGCTCATGTAACGGTTTGCTCTGCTTATCTGATCCATTGTTTAGTGATGCACTCTGCATACATAATCCCTTCTCCAGGAATTACCAAGTGCTCCCTAAATCCATACAGTATTTGAATCAAGAGCTGGATTTTGGATTTGGGTTTCATCCCACAACCAAGGAATACAAGGTGCTTAAGTGTATTATAAGAATGCAGATAGAGACTACCAATGTGGGTTTAGGCTCCGTTTGGGTAGTGAGAACACTCCCCTACTATTGTTACAGAATTCTAGGGTGCAATATCACCATAACAATTATTCATTATTTTATCATTACTTTTTACCTATTTTTTACTACTTTTTACTACTGTTCACTACTATTCAATATTTTATCATTACTTTTTCAATGTTATTCACAGAATATCTGAGATCATCTCACTACCCAAATGCAACCTTAGACTCACTAATATGAATTCAGAGGTTCAAATCTTCACTCTTGGTGGTTCAACTTGGAGAAGTAAGGGAAAGGTAGACTACCACCTTCTTCACCCGCCATCACAAGTCTTAATTAATGGAAGACTTCATTGGGTCACTCAACCATGTAGAAACAGCCCAAGGTGCAGCATCATCTCGTTTGACTTAGACGAGCAATTTCATGAGGTTGATCCCTACACTTGATTGTATTGCTTTAAACATGCATAAATATCATTTGATGGTTTTAAGAGGTTGTCTTTCTGCTGCAGTTTATTGCAACTACAAGATACTAGAGATATGGGTGATGAAAAAGTATGGTGTGGGTGAGTCTTTGAACAAGAAATTCCGTATAGGAAACTACGTGCCTATGGGACTTGAAAAGGATGAGGACCAATATTTTGAGATTTCGAAGATCATTTCGAAAAGAAGGTTTGTTCGAGTTTTATGCATCTTGAAGATCGGTGAGATCTTGTTGGAGTGCAAAAGCATAGCTCTGATCTCATATGATGCAAGCTGGTAGGACCACCTTAATAAGATCAGCAGCAAGTTCCATTCCTTCCTACCAAATGGCCACCCTCTCAATTCCAAAAGTTGTCGCCCATTTCATCGACAGTTCTTTTATGAAATTCTGGTGGAGATCCTTCTCAAAAAACTCACAATTTCACTCCTAAATCTTGGAAGTCCATCTGCAGACCTAAATCAATCGGTGGCCTTGGACTCAGAAACACTTCTAACTTTAACAGTGCTCTTATTAGTAAGTTAGGTTGGCAGATGGTCAATGAGAGTGACAACACTTGGAAGAGAATGTTCACTGAGAAATACTTTAATAATTCTTCCTTCTTCAATATCAGTCCTAAACCCTCTGATTCTTGGAATTGGAAAGGGATCCTTAAGCAAAAGGATTTCCTGAAAACCAGTGTCTGTTTTCAGGTCAACAATGGAATGAGTATTAAAGTTTGGACTAACCCCTAGATCCCTACTCTCTCATACTACCAACCCAATCCAAAATCAACTTCCATTCACCAAGACCCTGACCTTACTGTTTTTGAACTTATAATGGATGAACCAAGAAGATGGAATACAATCCTACTCCAAGCCCTCTTTCATCAAGACACTGTGAATGAGATCAAGAAAATACATCTTGCCCAATTTGACTACCATCAGCAAAAAGATAGGATCAGATGGACGCACCATAATTCAATGAACTTTTCAGTCAAATCAGCATATGTAGCCCTCTCCATGAACCAAGTCCACACCAACTCCAATGACCATTTCACTAACTGGAAAAAACTTTGGAAAATTCAAATTCAGGACAAACTCAGATTCTTCTGTTGGAAAGTTAGTCACAACATCATTCCCACCAAGAATAACCTGAAAAGGTTTATCCCTTTGAGTGAAGAGGACATTAAATGCCCTATATGCAAAACTGAGGAAGAATCTCAAAGCCATCTTTTCTTCATCTGCCCCTTCTCAAGAATTCTTTGGAGACAATCCCCTTGGCCAATTGATATCACTAACTTTGCAAGTAGGGACATAAAAGATTGGCTAGAATGTATAATCACCCCTTCTAGGAGTCTAAATATCTCCACCAGTGACGAGCATCATTTCCAAATCTTTGCTATCATAGCCATGGACAGCATATGGTTTCTTAGAAACAAGATAGTCCATGAAGACACCCAACCTTGTGTCAACAGTTTTGTTAATGGCACTATCAAAACTTTCACTGAGCATTGTTATGCATGGGGCACTAAACAAGTGAATGAAAGCCACCAATGGAGAGCACTACCTAGAGATCACTGTATCATAACCTTTGATGTGGCGGCCAGAAACTCTGGCAGTGTAGCAGCTGCCATCTGTAGATCAGAAGAAGACACACCAGTCTTTGTCCAGACAGAACTCATCCCTAGCCAAGACCCTAATCAAGGAGAAGCCACAACACTGCTTATAGGAGTCAAGGAAGCAACGGAAAGAAGCATTGGAAAGGTTGTAATTGCAGGAGACTCATTAATCACCATACAAGCATTGAATGATCCTGAAACTACAGCAATCTGGACTGTTCAGCCCCTAATAAAGGATATAAGGCAACTCTTGAGCAAGTTTCAAAGTTAGCAAGCTAGGAAAAATCATCGAGATATAAATCGATGTGCACATTCTATTGCGCAATGGGCAGCTTCCAATAACCTTTATGGAAGCATACCCCTACTTTCATAGTGGCAAAGACCCACCAGTCTCTAATATCAATTCATCTGGGCTGTAATATGTTATGTACTTAGGATGAACTATGTTGTACTCTATTTTCAGGTAATGAAGCTCTATTTACAGGAAAAAAATTAAAAAAAAAATTGGAAAGTAAAGACGTTATGTTTCAGAAAATACCAAAGCGGTTTCAAGCAGTTGTACATGTGGGTAACCTTAACTGGATTGACACCTCCATTGATGCTTGAAATTCTAAAAAGGCGAAGTAGATGCTTCTTCCCCTGTGAGTTTGCTTTCTTACTGCAATGCGCAGGATTTTTTTTTCTCTGTTTATTTGCAATATCTATCACCAATACCTATAATGTATGTGATTATGAACATCTGAATGTGGCATTTGATGCCCCATGAAGAGTTAAGTCGTAAATTTGAAATCCAAATTATTTATTACAATATATAGTTTTGGATGCATTAGCCTTCAACGACCTTTGCTCATGTTCATCCATGCCAACATCTTCACTCTTCTCTCCCAAAATTTCATTTTAGTATCTACCATCTCCCATACATTCTAGTCAAATACAGTCTTCCCCAGTCTGGGAGGGTCCCTTTTTTCCTCAAATATAACCTTTTTCCCCTCAGCGGATTATACAATAGTCATTGGTGTGTCTTAAGTACCCTGCTTTTTAACACATCCATTTTAAGGCATCAATTGTAGTCTACATATACCCATTGTATGGCATCATATGGTGGTCACTCCCCAAAGCAACACACACGTGCACACAAATAGTAGTTAGAAATGAGAGACTGAATATACCTTGTGAAAGAACATGGTATATCATTTGATCGGTATACACCCTTGAAGAAAATGATAGAATATTATCTGTTGTAAAATAGCCTCGCGAGTTGATTGGTTACCCCAGACCACCAGTGCTGCTTCTCAAGCACTCCAAGACATCTTTTTGGCCAGTGAGGTACTCAACCAATCCTTCCAAGTTGACAAAAAGTAATTAAAGGAAGGCTAGAATTGAAAAATATTGAGAGGTAAGATCATCTGGATGAACCATCTAAACTCCACCAAAACGTTGATGGCATTCTACTATGCAAAAGAACAAAAAAAAAAAAAAAAAAGCATTGCTGACACTTTTGCAGACACTAAATTCTTCTTGATTGCCCTTTGCATAAGAGTACACACACACACACACACACACACACACACACACACACAAAAGTAGGACAACAGATATGCTATTACCATTGGTATAATCTCGACAGTCATGTTGACCGACCCTCAAATCAGTTTCCCAGCTTTTGTTGAAATTACATGCTATATCTACCGCATCCACTGGCAAAGATCCAACATACCAGCATTTCCTTGTTGGTAGATTTTTCAACTTTCTCATAAGAATAACTCCTAACAGAAAAGGACATGTTAAGTCTAGCATTCGGTTTATGAAAAACCTATGTCAAATTGTTGGACCAAACAGTTGTTACTGGCTTCTGGCCACACATATTAGACAGGTCCAAGTGTTCTACACCATTTTAGATATTGCAATTTGCATCATGAATGTTACGGAAACTCAGACATTCTAATGAGACTCAATATTCATACATCAGCACGGCAAGCAGAACTATTCAGGCATGAAAGTTATGGTACGATTTAGGCCTAACCTGGTACTGCTCTACCGGATATAACATCAAGAGCCACATATATATTTTCAGGATCTTGAGGTTGGAAGTCAAAAACCACGGCCTGGAAAAGAGAATCAATCGGATTAGAACTTTTTCAATGCTTTAATGCAAAAAGATTTTAACACAGCGAAGTCACACTTTCTATAGGTCGCTATATGAATTCCTAACACAGAATGAAGTTAACGTCTCAGTCCATGCCTCTAAACATCCAACTTATACAGCACGAAGCAAGCTTTTTCCAAGGTATATTAAGGATGGGAGTGCTTAAAATAAATGAGTGACGCGTCTTAGTATAAGCTCTTCATAATAATTTCCGCGACAGATGAGAACATGGATATTCATTAATGCGGGAAAAGTTTAAAGAAACAAAAGAATCAATCTTTGCAATATTGAGTATGAGTATTATTTCAAATTATTCACTCCCACACAAAGGGAGTGCTATCACAAGCAAAATCAACAAAAAACAAACCAAAACAGAAAATATATCAGAAACCCATACCAGGATTGAATAGGAGAGACTCAGAGCGACTCAATTCCTATTTCCCAAAAGGAAATTTGAACTTAGACAATAACATATCCATCGTACAAAGTCCCGAGTAATGAAATGTTAAGATAGCCAAGGTAAGATTTTTTTTTTTTTATCACTTTCAGCACCGCATCAAGAAGAAATGAAAAAACCAGGGTGGAAATTGGAGGGGAAAGAACCTGAGAAGAAGGAAGTGGCGAGGAGGGTTTGATGAGAACCATAAAATGCTGTAAATCCCAGAGATTGAGAGAGTAGGCAGCAGACATAAGCAACTGGGCTGGTCCTTTTGTGGCCCTTAGAGGAACAGCTACTACATATACTTCATCTCTGCCTCTTGTTATTGCTGCTGATTGTGCGAACATTACAGAAGCCATTTTGGTTTTGCCAGAAAAATGAAACGTTGAAGCAGTTGGAACGGTTGCAGTCACAGTTGAAGAAAGAGGAAAAAAAATTAAACGATAAAAATGTCAAATATAAAAAATAAAATATTGATTTAAAAAAATTTTGAAGTGAAATTTTAGCCACATTTAACTCACTGGTTCAGTGGCTTGCATTGATTCATCATATATCCGAATAAAGGCGTCATATCTGATATCACTCTGGCTTATTCACGTCGGCTGCATTCGTCTTGAGTTAAGAATTTAGGTGTCAGACTCAGGATTGAACTGGCTGGGCTGGGCTGGGCTGTGCTGGGCTGGGCATATTATACAGGCGACTAATGAGCCTCTTGAAATATGGCTCTTTGCGTTTATTTTTAAAAAGAAATTATAATTGTAACTGTGAGTGAGTATGTGAATATTATATAATTATTTTAAAAAATAGAAATAAATACAGAATTTTTAGAAAAAAAAAATTAATTTTTTAATAATAAATTATACTCTTTTTTAAAACGATTACACGATATTTATACATGATATTACTCATTCTTAAAAAAAAAAAAAAAAGTGATGTAAGGCTGAATATCATAAAAGGTTAATTGATTACATCTTTTTTAACATTGATTTTAAGTGAATTGATAGTTGACAGTAGGGGGTAATCGGTCCGGTTTTAGATAAAATCTAAGATCGAATCGGTATATATCAGTTTTGTATTTTTCAAAACCGATTATGTACCGATTACTCTCCTAAACCGGTACTTCCCGTTTTATCGATTTCCGGTCCGGTCCGATCCTATTTTTTGATTTTTTTTAAATGTAACTTTCACAATTTGTCATTAAAAATTTGTTTATAAAAAAAATTTTGATTTAAAAAAATTGTTTTATACTTTTATTAATATATTAGACTATATAATAATATTGATATTAGACTATTGTTATAGTTATAAGTTATATATTAATATTAGTTATAAACTTTTAGTGATTTAATATTAACATTTTATGTAATAATTTATAAATTATAATAAAAAATTATTTCATATATGAATATATATTATATATAAAATTTCACATTAAAATTTATAATTATACATTATATATAAAACTTATATATATTAATATTTAATATATATATAAAATATTTTATATAAAATTTATATATAAAAATATTATTTTTTAATTTTTTTAATCAACCGATCCTGATCAAAAAATCTAAGAACCGGCCAAATTTTATATTTTAAAAATCGATTTCGGATCGGACCGATTCAAAATCGATAAAACCGATTTAGTTCAATCCAATCCGAACCCATTTTTCAATTTGAATTTACACACCTAATCGACAGTTTGACAAATGATATCACAGTCAGATGTTATAAATTCGACTCGGCCGGCCGCGAAATACTCTCCCCGGCCAGGCAGATATTCCAATGAGTACTGTAGATTTCGTGCTTGGAGCAAATGCCACATGAACAGTAATATTGTGGAGAAATTATATATGATACGACTGAAGTACTAATATTATAATAATAATAATAATAATGATTCACAAATCCCCACTGCCACATGGTAAGCGGAGATTTGTTGGATCTTGTGATCAGCCATAATTTCCATATAAATTTAGGTCCCATACCCTGATTCCAGCTTTCTCCATGATCATCTTTATTAAACACTACTAAACTAGAACCCCAACAGCACCCCCGCCCCCCCTTAAGTACTTTGAAATGCAACCTAGAGATAACAAATAACACAAATCTCAACCAAAGCACAGTTCCTGAACCTAATTATATTACTCATCAGCCTTCTCCACTGGTGCTTCTTCTGTGCCAACTTTCTCCTCACCTTCAACTGGCTTCTCTTCTTCCTTAACAACCTCCTCCTTTGGAACTTCAGCTTCTGTTTCTGGTTTTGGTTCCGGTGCTGGAGCCTGATCAGTACCAGAATCACTTGCTTCTTTGGTCTCCTCAGCAACAGGTTCTGGTGTTTCCTTCGTGGTCTCCTCATCGGTCTTCGCAACTGTTGGCTTCTCAATCACAACCTTGGTCTCTTCTGCAACCTCCTTTGTCTCAATGTCGACTGGGGCTTCAGGTTCTGGAGCCACGACTGCCTCAGATACTGCCTCAGTTGGCTCAGATACGGCCACGGTCTCTTCTGCTCCCTTC
This sequence comes from Juglans regia, assembly GCF_001411555.2. Taxonomy (NCBI): domain Eukaryota; kingdom Viridiplantae; phylum Streptophyta; class Magnoliopsida; order Fagales; family Juglandaceae; genus Juglans; species Juglans regia. The sequence continues at coordinate 37,070,130 of NC_049910.1, read as the reverse complement.
GGCTCCTCTGGGGTGGACTCAGGTGCAGGTGGTGCAGTCACCACCTCTTCTTTGACAGTGGTAGTGATCTCCTGAGCCTTGAGTAGCGATTCCTCATGAGTTGTGTCCTCTGGGAGGGCTGTCTTTGCTGATACAACCTGAAGAGCCAACGATCATTTGAGTTATTAATGAAACGGAATTGATAATTAACAAGGCTACTTCTGGTCAGTCTTGAAGCAAACATGAGTACGTAGTAAATAAAATATCAAGGTGATTGATAAAAAATTTGTTAATTAGAGTTTCCTATATCGCAAAGAGCATAAGAAGGTAGATTTTTGTACATATACTTTCTACTAGCGTTGCAGTTGAAGGTAGATAGCTCCTCAACTAGTACTCCACAAAAGGGTATTTTTTCTACGTCAACCTTGAAAGTTGAAACGGATCGGAACTTACGTAAATAAAACTAAACGAGCCTTGTAAGTCACGATTGCTATGTATACTCACTTTTTCTCAAGCTTCAGTTGGCTTTTCATGGAAAACAAAACTGATTTTCCTTAAAGAGATGGCTTAAAGCATACATGACAACGTACAGAACTAAAGTTTTACAAATAATGTTAAAAGAACTAGTCTAGTGGCAGAGGGCGCCATGACTGCAGAGATGATCCTATCGTCGATTCGTCATAGATAGTGGACTCCATAATCAGTTCATAAACAAAAGTTTAGCTACAAGTACTTGATCAAATGAATAATTACCTCAACAGTAGCCATTTGAACACCAAAGGGAAGTCTAAACTGAACTACGTACGTACTAATTAAAGAGATAAATACTAAATAGAAGCAAGATGAGTTTAGTGTAAGAAGTAGAGATCAGAACACTTGGATATGAAAGGTGTTCAATGACAGTGCTTTATATAGGCGGACAGAGGACTCGATCGAGTTGATAAGAAAGAGAAATTTAAGAGATCAGGGAATCTTGGGATTTGACACCCCATTTCACTGAATTAAAGGATGTTTAGCATGTTTGGTAATAATGCAAAAGGTAGGGCTGGCAACGAGGTTGTACTATTTTTTTCTTTTTTAAAAAATTTATCGACCTGTTTCTAAGCTTTTGGTTGGAACGTATATAGGGCCAAAAATGGAGACCATTTAATTTCCATGCAAGTCATCATCTTCCTTTGGTTGTGCGCTTCTGTGCTTTGTGCAGTTAGGTATGTAGGGGACCTGATCATGACCTGACCATCATTCACTCATGTTAATCAAGTTTAAAAATTACCTCTCGTTTTCATTTTTTACTACTTTTACCTCCCATCAACTTCAACTGTGACGTTCCTATCAAAAAAAAAAAAAAAAAACACTTCAACTGTGACACCAGCCATTCTACTCTCACTGTTTGCTGTAATTATATATGCTTGGAAATTTTATAAACTTTACCGTTGTTGCTAAAAACACCCATCAAGCTCACATGACCATGATGCCACAGCAAGTAACAGGCAACAAGAAAAATAAATATCACACAATCACATGACATGACAAGGTTTATGCGGTTCCTTTACAGAGCTGCAGAAGATTTAGTTAGAAAAAAATAGGAACATGTAGAGCAATATAATATCTCTCTCACTCACAAGAGTTGTACTCTCACTCACTTTTTCTCTCTATTTCATATTGTTCAACATGCATGACTCATATATAATTACATATACATAGGCAAGCGGCAAAAATCTTAGAAAAATAGATTTTAGATTATTCGGTCGAACGAATTATTCTCTGTTCAACATTCACTCAAGTAAATTTTTGCCTAAGTCTCACTCGAGCAACGGAGCAACTCATCGTCACATTATCTAGCGAACTTTCTGTCTGACATTTTCTCAGCTCACAAATCAAGTTCCACAAACCCAACAATAATAAGGTTAAAAAAAATCATTCATATTTTCTAATTTCCTATGATCTATACCGAAATTATCTTTATTTCAGGAATCACATGTTCTAATTAGTTACTGAAATTATTATCAATATATACTAGTTCTGATCATCGACGCTTGTTTTATGTATTATATATATTGTATAAACATCGTGTGTGTGTGTATAGTATAAATGAGCTTACGATATATATATAGTAAAACATTTCCATTCATATAAGTATTCACTTGATCACTATTATATATTCTCCAAGTGAGTTTCGGAATTATGTAGTTCGACGTAAAATGATCAGGAAAATTAGTTGGGAAAGAAAAATCGAAAACCTAGCTAGTGATAAATTAAAATCCAAAAATAATATATAACAGCATTTATCGAGTTAATTTTTCAAAACATGTATGTGTGACGCATGATTGATCTAATCATCTAGATTAATGAGTAATAATAAAACTAAGGAAACGAATAGAAAACTTATCAAGTGAGCCGGCATCGGCATGCAGTACGACGTTCGTTCTATAATCTATATTGGTCCATCATGACATGATTGTGCCAGCTCCTCATATATAAGTTGCAGGCCGGGAACTTGGTTTCTTGATCTGATCATTAATAAAGCTAGCTGGTGGCGATGGCATGCATGCATGGCCGGATGAGTTGGTGTGATTAATATCTATGCCTAGCAAGCTAGCTAGCTAGCTACCTGATCTAATCGTTTCATTGTAGAATATATATTTCTAATAATTAGCTTCAAACTTAAAGTCAACATCATCACGCTTGATTGAGTAGTTCTACTACTCCTTTCGGGTTAATTAAGGAGGTCGGGGGAAAGCTGGTGCATGCGTAATGAGAAAAATAAATATTTATTATTATAATTTATAATAAAAATAATTATTTACGATAAAAAAATAATTATTTTTATAAAAAATAAATTACCACTAATAAATAATTTTTTTATAATAATACTTAATTCCACTCATAAAACCAGGTGTAATCCGTTTAATTAAGTTGTGCTTAACAAGACCCACACTCATGTGAATTTTGAAAATAAGCAAAAAAGATTTTTAAAAAAAAAAACACTCTATTAGGAAATTATGGATGTCTTTAATTCGAGGACTGATGATTGAGCAATATTCCATGATTAGGAAAGTGGCAGTGGAAAGATGTTGAACTGTCATGATGACGCTAAATCCATTGCCTTATGCGATACAGTAATACAGTCATAAAATATATAAATATTTTATAATTATTTTAAAAAGGAATAATATTTATTATTAAAAAATTAATTTTTTGATATAAATTTTATATTTATTTATTTTTTTTAAAATAATTACACGATACTTACATATTCACAATTGTAAATATTATTTTTCTCTATAATAATAAACTTGTCCAATTTTAGAGTTCAATTTTAGAGTTATACGAATATATAATAAGTTTTTATTTTTTTTTAAGAGAATATACTTCACTCACGTATTTAAGATTGTGTTTAGATGTTGAAGTGAATTGAATTGAATTGAGTTGAGATGATAAAATATTATTAGAATATTATTTTTTAATATTATTATTATTATTTTAAAATTTAAAAAATTAAATTATTTATTATATTTTATGTTAAAATTTAAAAAAATTATAATAATAAATTAAAATAAATTGAGAGGAATTTAAAAACCGCCTAAATCGTCCAAGTAGGGGATGATGAGGAAGGGTGGGAGTCGGTCTCCCAAGACATGATTCTTCTCTTCATGAGTGACACTAATCTAATGTTATTGTAGATCCCAATGAACATACAGAGAAACTTATACAAAAGGCTGAAAACTGGGTACTGATAATCGGCCTAGCCTAGGGGATTCCTGATTGATGTGCTATCTACACGTGCCCTAGTTCCCAACTGGGGGCAAAATAACAAGCTACCTCCCCAAAAAGCTATGTCACTTCGATCCCTCTGTCCCTCACCACACCTCTCCTCTGTTAATTTGTAAAGTTGGCAGACATGGCTTTCTGGGGTTGGTTTGGGCGGTGGGAGGGTCCCACTAGAACCCCAAGTGGCCCACATGAGATTCACATCTTCCTAATCCCTAGTAGCCTCATTTTCCAATAGTATGATGACACGTGGCAGATAGATCTGGTTGACGCGTGTCTCAGCGATAGTGTCTGATCTGTTTGATGTGATGGGATCTAGTTGTTTCATGTATAATAGGAATAATGGAGCTAATAAGAGTAGCTAGCTAGGGATCATGGATCGGAGAATGCATGGGTTGGCTACCGTGGTGGGGGCTGTGATTTTTTTTTTTTGTTTTTTAAATTTTATGAAAATAGATTTGATTTCATTCAATAAAATTAAAATTAAAATTTTAACTTATTAATATAAGAAAAATTTAGACTACGAATCAAATTATACATTTATTATAAGGTACATCTGCATACAAATTCTTTTATAACGGGCATTGTCTTAATTTCTATAAAACATTATGTAAAAATAGAATTAAATGGCATCTCTTTTAAAGAAGAGAAGCACTAGCACCCTCCGTCCTTTCAAGAAGGAGGAGTACTGTCGCATCGCCAGCCTCTCGAAAGAGGAATGTGACTCTGCTACTATGGACACCACTTCAATAGCCTATTTCTTTTTATTATTTACTAAAAATAAACTAGAATTGCAAAAACATAAAAACAAAAAGAAATGCATAAAAAATACATAACACATAAAAAAATTGCAAGTGAGAGCTTAGGGCTTCACGAGCCCAAACGGCACGAGCACCCAGCTCTCGCACGAGCACCAGCCTCCACTACGCAGGCGACCAACCCATACCCTTACACTTATGCACGACCACCAGGCATAGTCATCACCACCGTCCCTCTCGCCCAGCTCATGCCCCAAGCTACATCTGTTCCAAGCGGCTCATCACCTCACATTTCGGGTCAAAGAGAAAAAATGAAAGGAGGGGTCATCCAAAAAGTGTAGAAGAGACTATACTAAAACACAAATCTCATAAATGTAGAAGAGGAACAAAAACTATGTTAAGACTGGGATCATCGAAAAGTGTTCTCCTTTATTAGACTTGAAAATAAAGACACACAAAAATAAAACAAAGCAAAAACTGAAAATATGGGCAGAAGGGAAGTGACTCCCCCCTCCCCTCTCTCAAGCTAGTTTTGGATTGGAAGAATTTTTTAGAGAAAAGTTGGAGTTTCTCTCTCTAAGAGCACTCTCATTGGATTAGCTAAAGTTAAAGTACATTTTTTATGAATGTAAGATGAATTTAACATTTAACTATGACATTCACATAAATTTCTACATTGGAATAGCCATTTTTTCATTATATGACAATAAAATAATATAAGATGAATTTAATTTTGACTATTCACATCAAATCTCCACATTGAATTATCTATTTATTCATTATATAGTAATGAGTAATTAATAATTTTAAAAATTTTTTAATTTTTTTAATTATGAATTTATTTTATTTTATCATATTTTACTATTCATAATATTATATATTAATTAGTAATTGTATTCTAATTATATTTTTTCAAGTGTCATTTAAAATGGAGAGAGAAATAATTAATATTAAAAGGAGAGAGAAAGAAATAATATAAAAGTGATTTGATGAATGAATAGTGTGTTCTAAATTTGGAAATTAGTTTAGACTTTACTGTAGCTATATTCCAAATATTTGAAATATAGCTAATTCAATGTGAGTAATTTTATGACCTAATAGTTAAATTCTCATTAGATTTAACTTTTAGCTAATTCAATGAGAATGCTCTAAGAGGAAAATCCTGTTGCTTTTTAGACTCCTTCGTTAAATCTTGTAACACAAGGAAATATGTAGTAGGGGGTGTGTTAATTGTGAAATTTGACGCCTTTGCCATTTTGTTTTGGAATTAATGGTCACATTGTCAATGCCATGGATGATTATGTTTGGTGGAGGATCCAATAGTACTTGGCCTAAGACAATGGCAAGGTTTCCATGATCCCCCTCTAATCTCTTACTTTCTCATTAGTTCATACATAATAAAAAAAAAAAAAAAAATTGAATAGGAATTACCCACAACCTCATCTTCCACTCCAATTATAAATTAGCCGATCATCTCAACAACACTGACTTGCAAATGTAAAAATTATTTTAGATTTATATATATATATATATATATATATGCTTGGTTTGATCATGTCAACAACACTAACAGTCAAGTTGTGATTTATGCAACCGCATGCAAGGAATGCTACGTACAGTCTTAAAATGGGGACTGCAATACAAATTTAGATAATTTTATCGTTAAAATTTTTTAAAATTATAAAAATATCTGTCTTAAAATAATATTTATTTCTCATTTAATAAAGAATTTGCGCATACAGTCTCCAGGTGATGATTGTAAACAGAATTTTTCTTTTTCAAGTAATTGTAATGGCGAGTCTGCTATTATGGCTAAGTCTGGGCCCGTCGCTTGGGCTTTACTCCTCTAGCCCAAATATTCTAATTGGACTCCCAGGGCGCTTAGTACGTATAACCATCTATAATATTACAACTGACGGCCACATGGTTATTCTGTGATTTCATTCTGATCTTCATCGACTGATCTAGTCTTTACTCGTAGCAAATGTTGCAATATTTTGTTGTCATGGGTCGGGTCGTTGTCCTAATGAATTAAGACAGTAAAAGAGAAACAATGGAAGCAAATCAAGATGATGAGGGAAGCAAATTAGAGTTGGGCCCTCTGTATACTCCCAAAGAACAGCTCGAGAAGGATTAGGTTTGTGTCTGCCAGTTGAAATTACTGTTACAAAACAAAAGGAAACAAAAAATAAACAATATTGTGTTATAAAATGTTGTTTGGTTGTTGCCCTTAGTTTTCGGGTTGAATTCAGGACGATGAGAGCCTGAGGAGGTGGAAGGAATAGCTTCTTGGAAGATGGAAGTATTGATCTTAACAATACTGATAGTTCATATATACACAGACTCGTACATTAATTTTGTATCAACCAAAAAAAGTCCTTGTCCCTTGTCTTTTGTAAGAGAGATGAAAAGATCTTCTTCTCTTCCGCATACAGTAAGATTGTTGTATGTTTCTTATATTACAGAAAGCCTTCACCCATATGTGAAGATCACTAGTCTGTTAATCGTCTCGCCTGGCAGATCTGACATTGTTCTTCCTATACCTGAAGATGGAAATCCAAAGGGCTTGTGATCTACAATGAAAGAAGGCAGTAGATACCGCTTGAAATTCTCCTTCCTAGTGAGCAATAACATAGCATCTGGCCTTGAGTACACCAACACTGTTTGAAATTCTCCTTCCTAGGTTGAAATTCTCCTTCAGTGTTCTTAGAATTGCCAGAAGTTCAAACTTGAACAGAACTTTTTCCCTCACGATGAGATTTCTCTCAAGTGGAAAGCTCAGAGGAGATGGTCGGGATATTCGTGAAGAAATTCATAGGTCTAACTCATCTCATAAAACCGGTTCTACAAATAATAATTGTTCATTCCTTATAAACATACCCAAGAACTTGTCCACAAGCAACGTGGGAATATTCCTCAACAATTCAGTCCTCAGCCAGAGCCTTATGCACATGGGATGCCAGAAGAGATCACCCCTTCTGGCATTCTTGCAAAAGGATCATATTCTGCTAGATCAAAGGTAAGTTAAACCACCACTGCTCTCTTGAAATAAACCAATATATACTCGCTCTTTTTTCCCCCCTCAGCAAAAAAGCATGTACTCAATTACTCATCTGCTAGATAGATCAACTGCATCTTGAATGTGGTCGAGTCATCAGCTCTTGAGATATTACGAGGAATCTTCATAATCTGACTTGACAGTTGAAGCTGCTATATATGATAGAAACAAAATCCGAATATATGAGTCCTAACATGCAGCATCTTCATTAATCTGATTATGTCCTGTTTAGATATATGTTCATGAATTACTTTTATTAACCATGTTTATAATTACCGTTTAATTCAAATCATTCTTAAATGCTAACATTTTTTACTCGTCCTTCATTCTTGAATCCTCTAGTGTATTCCTCTAAGAACAATTGATATAGCTTCCAATTCCATGGCAGGACTTGTGTTTACTGTTTCTTCTCCACCCGTAGCAAGATAATCACTCGAATCAAATCATCAAACTCCTAATTTCATTGAGCTCACTGGGATTTTCATTTTCATCATACAAGGTTCTGGTTTGTCCTATTTACTAGAAAAGGATGATGTGCAAACACATTAAATTTTTCCTGCCTACCTGCTAACAAGGAACTATGTGCATTGTCTCTAATTCATCATAGTATCTGTTGCACATGACCCGTTTATTCACACTAAATTGACTGTTTTCAAGCCTATTTTGCAACATTTTATTGACCATTCTGACTTGCTTACGTATTTCTTGACGTGGACCTGATATATATCTGCTTTAAATGTTTTGGGTATTGAATGTGAATTGTACTTGAAAATCTACGAGGAAGTTTAGTCCAAGCCTTAGTACCACATGCTCAACTTAGACTTAAGACTGCAATAATTATTTTTAACAAATTTTTTGTTGCGAATTATATTTAGTCTAATTGCAGTAGTATTATTAAATACCATGTAGTCTCATATATTTTTCACCTCTGCAGTTTCTTGATGACGATGACAAGTGCTACCTGGAGATTACCTATAAATTCGACATCCGAAAAGAATGGGTTGCTACTTAACCAGAGAACTTACCAACAAAAGCACTAGCATATCTCATTCTTCTTTTAATTTTACTGAATTTATAATTAGTTTTAGATTATTCCCTCTGAATATATCGAAGTATCACTTGCATAGTTTAGTCTTAATTACTAAAAAGTTCCTACCTGTAGCAATTGTGAGAGAGAGAGAGAGAGAGAGATGGATTCTTTGGTGATTGCCTTTATCAAATAGAGAATGTAGACTGTCATTTATATACTCTTCTTGTACTAACATTATCTGCAAAGTCTAGATCAGGGATGTAGTCAGTCATTCCTTCAAAAGCACGATGGGGTCCTGTCTATCTGTTTGTTTGTAAAGCATTGGCCTCAGCAATATAATAAGATAATAAGGAAAAGAAAAGAAACAAACGTTTGTAAAGCGCCAGATAGAGGGCATTTAAGATGTTTAAAGCAGAGCTGGGGCTTTAGTTCTTTTTCTCTTCTCTTAAGTTCTTTAGCTGCCACTGCTAAAATGAGCAGCAGCATACCATTAATCTTTAACTGTTGAATTAAAACTTTTCTATTATGCTTTCTGGTTGCTTTTATTTTCTTCTGCTGCTGCTGCTGCTGGGTGAAGCTATTCCTCTCAAGGCATATTAGAATCAACCCGAGAAAATTATCACTTAACTATGCTCGCTCAGATGCACCAATGAGAATAATATTTGTGTTCAATGCTAAACCATTAACAGGAATTAGTGTGGACTGGTTAGAATTGGCTTGGAATTTACCCCAAAGGAGATATTAAAAAATCGGAATCTGTATGGCATCCCATCATTTGCCTGAATGATCAAGATCAAAACAAGCTGTTCTTGACCAAAAGTCATGGACATGAGTACTTAAATGTGTAGCTGAAGACAACATGGGTCCAACTCTGACTATCACACTTCTAACTAACATCTAGCACCCCAATCACTCTGTTATAGGTAAGTGTTATTAGCAGCGTTACTGTGATGACGCCGGTCGACAAACTGAAGTACGGGCAACGTTTATTTCTTTTGAGATTGAAACAAATTGAATTGGAGTGTTAAAGAATAAGCTAAGTATAGTTATGTATGTCACAGAAGAGATGTAGATGCATTTCGGGGTTGATTTTAAAATAAGCATGGAATGGCACCATGGTGTGTGACCAAGTTTCTAAGATAAGTTAATGCCGCCATTATGGTGCAACTGATATAACTCCAAAGTGTTTTGTGATTGTTTAAAATTGAAAGCTTCTTCCATCATGTCTTAAGATTTTTGCCATTTGCAAAAGCAAGATGCTCTCCCTTTCCAACAGAGCAACCTCCAATTTGGAGAATGAAGATGATAGATAGAGCCCAAGAAAGCCATAGAATAGACGAGATAGATGAGTCAACATAATACCCACCAAATTAAAATGGGTATAGAATCAACTTGACAGGGCAATGGTACCAGCCATTCACAGCTGAAAACAACATCCCATCTTCTCACCTCTTTTTACTAACTCATAGTTTCAAGCTTGATGTACAGTGGCATGTCATAGATTAACCTTTCTTGACTACCAAACAAGAATCCAGTGAACATGATTGTAAGAAAGTAACAACAACTTTCATGTTAATTAAGATAATGAAACGACTTGCTTGCATGGATCGATGCAAGATCATATTAAGATTAATAATTATGCTTGAATATTGTTGTAAAAGTCAAGGTTAATTAAATTAAATGATGAGTTAAAGACTTAACTTCATTTGACCGCAAATTCCAACGAAACCTCACATGGCACGCCTCTCTTCCCACACTCATTAATGTTTATTATATTTTTTTGTTTAGCTCATTGATGGTGTGAAAACAAGCAACTTATTATATTAATTTGGAATTAATCCATAATTATAATAACAATAATAACAAGATTATTACGAATCTTTTGAAAATATTGTGGGCTGGCATGTGAACCCGAATGGTTGGTTTGTCGGCAGGTCCAACTGTCCAAGGGTCACACATGGGAAAAACGGCGTCGTTCTGCTAGCAAGTAGCGTGAACTAGTGCGTGGGGAAGCGACGCCGTATCATTTGTATTGTTTTGCTGGCGGGTGCGCATGTAGGCCGAATCATTGTGTACAGTTGGCATCGGGTATCATAGTGGTGGGCCACGACCCGACAGCCAATCCTAGTTGGCCCAAATCTCGTGGTGGGGCCCATCAGGAAACCTTACCTATTATTTTAGTGTAATGTTAAATAGATTATACACCTTTTTAAAAAGTGTTTTAGGTGAAAAATGTGAAAATTACACACATGTTTTGAAGTTTTAAGGTCCATTTCTACAGTAACTCTGAATCTTCATTTTTGTTGAAAAATGGAGAGTAAAACAAAGTCCATTTGGCTTTGTGACTATTACCGAGTTAGCCTAAGTCAAAATACTTTCTTTTTTATATGAAAAATCCTTGTGTTATTAAATAAAAGAGAAACAAACTGTGAAAGTGATTATTGGAGAAATTCATTAATCAGATTGTTTTGAAACATTTAACGGGGGGAGGGTCCAGCAACAGGGAGATTGGACATTGAAATGAGCTTGAATGGTGGGGTTTAGGATAGCCAGGTCCAGAATGTACAGAAAGTAGATACATTGATGATTGTGGCATATATTTTACATGTTTATAGTCATCATTGTCTCAGTTGCCCGCCCCAGTCATCTAGGGGTGTTCATCCATTTTTGTATTGCCCGCTTACTGCCATATATACAGTTTTCTTTTCTTTTTTTTTTTTTGTATGAAATATATATATGCACGTGAAGCTTTACATTACATAAACTAGAAAAGATTATAAAAGAGAAGACTTGTTAAAGGTGCTCAATCACAAATCCATTTTTCATAGCAGAGTAGATTATAATAGTTGATAAACAAAACCCAGCATGTGCACATTACCTACTAAATCGTTTTTAAAACTATGGGGTGGAGTGCAGGGTTGGTGTTTCAACTCTCTCAAGGATTAAAAAACGAGTTGATTTTGAAAGCCCACCCGACATAGCCTCTTCTGTTGAGAAAGACTTGCCCGTATTCTCTTACCTGGTTTAGAAACAGCAACCCCATGTAACTTGTACCTACTCTTTACCTTTAGTACTTTATATCTCTTGGGAACCAGCTTGGTACCACCACCACTGTTTTTTTTTTTTTTTTTTTTTTCTTTATAATAAATCCTTCTTTATATAAACTCAAAACACATTGGCATTGCCATCTCCATTCCATTTTCATTCCCCACCTCCTCTCTCTCTCTCTCTCTGTCTTTGAGTTCCTCTTGGTGAGGTCAGTGTCCTGTAGTCTCGCTATAGGTTTCGTGTACCCTTTCTTAAGTTACTGTTTTATGATTTGGCTACGCATTGTTCTTTTTGGTTTCTCCTTTCTCATCAATGGGTATAGATTTGTGTTAATGGCTTCTACTTTTAGCAGATTCAGATCTGTTTCTTTGTTGCTGGTGGTGTAAATTGTGTGGCTTGGCTCCTTCTTCTTGCAGAAAATTTGTTGACTTTTTTTGGTGTGTATGAAGGATATGGTAAAGAACCACATTTCAGAAACAAAGAAGAAAAAAACATGTAATGTACTGCACTTGCAGAAGTGTTTCCATACGAGAAAACGGATCACAAATCAAGTTTGCGTGCAAGTCATGTGTCCACATTCTGCATATTTCAGTGCCATCTGTTGTTGCATCACTTCTGTCTGGTTCATCATATCTACTTAAACTTACACCCCTTTTCTCCTGTTACGTTTCTTGATAAGTTGGTCAAGATCTATATTTGCTTAGTTGTGATGTTAAGCATGCATCCGAGTTCTTCTGGTTCTTACAGAGGTTTGTTCTGTTCTTCTGGTGCTTCTAGAGGTTTGTTGTTTTGGGTTGTAAAAATGGGCGTGTTTGGAAACAGGTTCTGGTCTCGGGGTAGATTTGGAAAACTTTCGACTCACATTGTTCTTTAAATGGATGGTCCCGGTCCCCCTGGTCTGAGCTAATTGCTAAAGATGCTGAGATGTATTTTCTTACTGATTGATTGCCTTTACGTTACTTCTTGCAGGAATTTGGAGAGTCCGGTCTCATTAGGAATCAACTCAAGATTAATGAAAAACATGGAAGTACCCATGATTTTTATGGTTTCTTGTACACTGCTTCTTCTGTGTTCTTCATCAGCATATGCTCAAACTGCTAAATCTCCCTCAATAAGCCCAACTCCATCACCAGCACCAGCACCAGCACCAGCACCAGAACATGTAAACCTCACGGATTTGCTCACTGTTGCTGGTCCATTCCATACCTTCCTCAGCTACCTTGAGTCCACCAAAGTCATAGACACCTTCCAAAACCAAGCCAACAACACTGAGGAAGGCATCACAATCTTTGTACCAAAAGATGGTGCCTTTTCATCTCTTAAGAAGCCTTCTCTTTCCAATCTCACTAAAGACCAGCTCAAGTCACTCATTCTCTTCCATGGCCTGCCACATTACTACAGCCTAGCTGAATTCAAGAACCTAAGCGAATCAGGCCCTGTACCTACCTTCGCCGGTGGGCAGTACACTTTGAATTTCTCCGATGTATCTGGGACAGTGAACATTGGTTCCGGATGGACAAACACCAAGGTGAGCAGCAGTGTGCATTCCACTGATCCTGTTGCCGTCTACCAAGTCGATAAGGTCCTTCTTCCTGAGGCAATCTTTGGCACCGATATACCTCCAACCCCGGCTCCGGCACCATCTCCAGATATTTCCCCTGCTGCAGATACTCCATCTGAAGGGACAAATGGAGAGGGGTCATCTCCAACATCTCCACCCGGGAAATCTAATTCGTACAGGATGATCAACTGGGGAATTTGGAGTCACTTGGTTTTGGCACTTTCAGGTGTGCTGGTCTTCTTCTTGTGAGGGAGGATTTGTTGAATCTTTTTCATTTATATGCACCGTATATTTTCGGATTTTTTTCATTTTTCCCAATTGAAAACCATTTTTTGAGCATATATGTTATCGACTTCATGTACGAGGATGCGAGTTCCATGCTTCAAATTGTCTCATGTTTGTTCAAATATTACAGTAGTTGTACACAATTCTCCCAGAATTGAGTTTTGAGTTATAATGCGTTTGGCATAATGCTTGAGCTTTGTAGTTTGTACTGCATAATCTCAATACATGCATTGTCCCCTTTTCTTTAAAGGAATCCCAAGCAAACTGAGAAAAGGAAGGTGTTTGACTGTTTGTATTACTATATTACCAAAAAGATTTGAAGGGCATGACTGTAAGATGGCGCATAATTACCTACTGAGTGCTCGGTTTTTTATTTCCTATAGAAGTTCTTTTCTTGACTGGGGGCCTTTCCAAACTTCTGTAAAACATGTTGTTACTTCAACAAGACTCTAGGAGACTAGGACAATCTTCCTCTAAAAGTGACATGCCCAACTAGAAAAAGAGGGGGCCGGAAAGCAGCAAAACTCAGTTTATTTTAAGTTAAGCATGCCACTTTCCACCCTTTTTTCTGAGGATTCAAGGTTAATCAAGTTGTTTGTGAGAAGCTTTTTGAGTTTCAAATATCGACATTCTGGCCAATCAGGTGGTTGTGCTAAACTTTAAGGCTGTTCGTATTCACCTTCACACCCCTACCTCAAACAACTTGATTGGGATAATTGGAAGGAATAAAGTAGATGTAGTACTGTAGGGGATATGCTACTAATGTGTAATTACTACTCTTCTATTATTGCATTCTCAAAGTAGATCATGAAGATGGAAGATTTGAAGTTGTGTGGTTGGGATGTTGAGGTTCATTCCCAACAGGCAACAGCTGTGAGAAATGTAAAGTAGAAGAGATGCCCATTATATACCACAAAAAAAGGAAGAAAAAATGGTAAACGCCAAAACGTGTGGACAACTCAAGTGTTAAGACAATAGGCAATTAAATTATTAAAGTATTGGGCAAAGAAAAAGCTAATGCACTTCCCCAGCTGTTGGTCCAACTAATAGGCAATTAATGACTATGAATTTGGCAGATAAACAATATATAAAAGCACCTCGATCGATCGTTACATATTAGAAGACACTTACAAATTACTCTGCTTTTAACCTCTTGATAGAACGATAGACAGCAGGCCCGTTGCCATTTTTAGCCTCTGAAAAATAGTTACCATGACATTTTATTGAGAACTAATTTGAGATGTGGCTTTTACAATTTCAGAAAGGGAGGTAGATCAATGGTAACAGGTGGTTTAACAGGGAGGTAGATTAATGGTAACAAGTTGGTGCCACGATGAATTTTCGAGGATGTGATCATCCTCTTAAGGTTGAAATTGTAGCTTTTCTGTTTTCAACAATTGTACAGATGCACCACGAAAAAGAAGTGGGGATTCATTTATGAGGAAGTAGTCATAAGAGCACTTAGGACATTAGGGGATATCAAAAAATTGCACAACATGTTGAAATAGGAAAAAGAATCATTCCCAGCCCATGGTGGTGTTTCGGGCCTTGATCGGTGTGGTTTGGAGCCACTGGCTGCAATCTGGTGTGGTTGTACAACATCCTTACGTACATCCATAGCAATGAATGAAAAATAAATGCAAGAAAAATAAAAGAGAGAGGGACACATATTTATATGGTTCGGCATAATGCCTACGTCCACGGGTTGTTTGGAGGGCAAATCCACTATAATAAGATTGTTTTAAAGTTTCTTATGGTCTCTTATCTCATTGTAAAATAGAAGTCGGAGATATATTTTCTGGAGAAGATATTCTCTCTGGAGCTATTGTCGAAAGGTTGAAGAAGCTAACGAAATCGAAGAAGCCCCCTTTCTCATCCGGTCTGATCCTTTTTTATTCTTGAACTTGAAAGTGGTGAGAGATGACAACTTTATTACTCTACTCACGTGTATACCTAACTTGTTTTTCTCCCTTTTCTCATTTTTCTCTTTTTTTTTTCCAACCCTTCATTCTTTTCCCTCTTATATCTTCTTTTTACTTGTTCCCTCTTTATCTATTATTCCTCTCTCATTCTGTTGTTCTATAGTAGGGTCCCTTTGATGGGCTGGGCTTGGTTTATTTGAGCCTTAGATATTTTATCCCATTTAGGATCAGTCACCCTCAAGAAGTATGTTGTTCACCACTCTGCGTGGTTTGGTATGAACTGTCCATGTAGTTTGGTATTGACAATGCAATAGATGATTTCTTGTTTGTAGTTGCGATACACCACGTCACCCATAAAAAAACTTCTCTGATAGATGAATCAATAAGTTTAAACATACATTGGGTAAATAAACTTAATGAACTATTTTTTTTTTTTTTGAGAAAATCTATTTGTAAATTGAGTTATTGGCATATCGAATATACTATGCTGACGTGGATCATCCTTATCATCCATGACTGGCATATTGAATCGATTACACTCATTGCTTGTATATCTAACTTGTTTTCCACCCTTTCTCATTTTTTTTCCATCCCTTCCTTCGTACATCTTCTTTTTTCTTATTCCCTCATTGTCTCTTCTTCCTCTCTCCATTTGCTTGACTTGTTTTCCCTCCTTTCTCATTTTTCTCCTTTTTTTTTTTTTTCATTTCTTCATTCTTTTCACTATTACAGCTTCTTTTTCCTTATTCCCTCATTGTCTCTTCTTCATCTCTCATTCTTTTGTTCTCTAGTGGGATCTTTTTTATGGGCTGAGTTTGATTTCTCTAATCCTGAGATATTTTATTCTCTTCATGATCATTCACTCTCAAGAAGTATGTCGTCCACTACTTTGAGTGGTTTGGTATGTACGGTCCATATAATTTTGTATTGAAAATGCAATAGATGATTTCTTTTTTGCAGTTGCGATACACTACGGCTCATATAAAAAAATATTTTATGATAGATGCATCAAGAAGTTTAAACATACATTGGGCAAAGAAACTTAATGAACTATTTATTTTTCTTTTGAGAAAATTTATTTGTAAGTTGAGTTATTGGCATATCGAATATACTATGCTGACGTGGATCATCCATATAATCCATGACTGACATATTGAATCTATTACACTCCTCACTTGTATGCCTGACTTGTTTTCTATCCTTTCTCTTTTTTGTCTTTTTTTCCATCTCTTCATTCTTTTCTCTCTTAAATCTTTTTTCTTGTTCCCTCATTGTCTCTTCTTCCTCTCTCCTTCTGTTATTCTCTAGTGGGGTCGTTTTGATGGACTGGGCTTGGTTTATTTGAACCTTAGATATTTTATCCCCTTCAGGATCAGTCACTCTCAAGAAGTATGTCATCCACCACCTTGAGTGGTTTGGTATGTATTGTCCATCTAGTTTGGTGTTAACAATGCAATGGATGATTTCTTATTTACAGTTGCGATACACTACGACTCCATAAAAAAAGTCTTCTCTCATAGATGCATCTAGAAGTTTAAGCATACATTGGGTAAAGAAACTTAATAAGCTATTTATTTTTCTTTGAAGAAAATCTATTTGTAAGTTGAATTATTGTCGTATTGAATATATTATGCTAACATAGATCATCTTTACTGTTGATGCTGAAAGAATCGCACAACAGGCCCAAAGGGGGGAAAGAGTTATTCCCAGCCCACTGGGGCGACTTAGGCCTCATTCAGTATTGTTCGGAGCCCCCGACAGTGTTCTGGTACGGTTGTACGGTGGTAATCCGTACGTTCATGGCAGTGAATGGAAAACATAAGTGTAGAGAAATAAAAGAGATGAACACATGCATTTACATGGTCCGGCATAACGCTTACGTCCACGGGTATTTTGGGAGAAGAAATCTACTATAATATTCTTGTTTACAATCTCGTATGGTCTTTCATTCCTTACTGTACAATGGTGGCTTCGGATACATTTACTAGAGGAAAATCAATCACTGGAGCTCCCTGTTTTCAGATTGGAGGAGAGATTGAAGAGGAAGAATGAGAGCTAAAAAAGAAGATGTAGCCCCTTGGTGTGCTCCTTTCACTGGAAGAATAAGGGAAGGAAGAAGACGAAGTTGACAGCCTGCCTCGGGTCATCTGGCTGAAGGCCTTTTATCAACCTCTTGTTGCGTGTGTCAGTCGATAATGGTAGGATCGGTCCCTTGCGTGTGTCAGCCCTTTTCCCCGTAATTTCCTCTGACCAGCTCTAACCCACATGCCACCTACCTACTGCCCCTTGTCTCCGACTCATATCTTTTGTCCCTCACTCATAACTTTTATCCCCCACTCATAATTTTTTTGTCCTCCACTCCCAATGTGGCATGGGCCCAGTATTGACTTCATTATTCTCCCCCCC